>NC_063343.1:71451809-71506608 GCF_021869965.1 Rhincodon typus
GTCAGCCTCTCTGCTCCTATGATGCTGCTTGGCCTGCTGTGTTCATCCAGCCCTGCACCTTGTTGTCATGCATTCCCTTGCTTTGTTTGTCCTGCTCAAATGCGTCACCTCACACTTATCCAGGTTCATTTCACTTTGCCACTGATCAGCCCACTTGACCAGCCTATCTATATCCTCCTGTCGTCCGAGGTTATTTTCCTCGCTATTTACCACCCAATCAATTTCTTTTATCATCTACAAACTTACTGATCAACCCTCCTACATCCAAGTCTAAGTCATTTATATACACCACACAGAGCAGGGCCCTGAGAACTGACCCATGTGGAACCCCTCAGAAAAAACATTGCTCAATCATCACTCTTTGCTTCCTGACCCTCAGCCAATTATGGATCCAATTTGCCAAATTTCTTTGGATCCCACTGGCTCTTACCTTTGCTCGTAGTCTCCCATCTGGGACATTATCAAAAGCCTTGTTGATTTCCAAATAGACTTCATCAAAAGTATTGCCCTCATCTATACACCTGATTGATTGAATCATTGATTGTCACGTGTATTCAATGTAAAAATACAGTGAAAAATGTGCGCCTTCGCCATAAATACATGGCACCATTCACATTAACTTCGAATAAGATAAGAAAAAAAAACTTAAGAGAGTCCAACTAGCCTTTCCATTGTCAGAGTCCCAGACTTTTCATCCCTCACCATGCCCTCCACCAGCCTCCCACTCCGGACTTTCCATCCCTCGCTATGCCCTCCACCAGCCTCCCACTCCAGACTTTCCATCCCTCGCTATGCCCTCCACCATCCTCCCACTCTGGACTTTCCATCCCTCGCTATGCCCTCCACCAGCCTCCCACTCCGGACTTTCCGCCCCTCACCATGCCTCTGCTTGAGTCCCATTCCAGACTTCCCACCCGTCCCCATGTTGCTGCCAGCCTCCCGCTGCAGGCTGCCTCACTGGCCCGCTCTCTCTGGCCCAGCCTTGATCTGCCGACATCATTCCGGCCTACACTCGATCCGCCATTGCTGCAGGACACAACCCACGTGTTCAGATCCCACCACGTGATTTCCAGTCGTGACCCAGCTCCTTCCCGACTCCTTCGGTAGGCAGTTAAAAGGGGTAGGGGCAGGGATAGAATTACTACAGAGGGAGAGAGAAGAAGGGAAAGAAAGAAACCTCTTTGAAAGATTCAATCAAGTTGGTTAGACATGACCATACCTTAAAAAAACTATTTGACTGTTCTTGAATAATCCCTAACTCTCCTCATGCAGATTAATTCTGTCCCTCAGAATTGTTTACAATAATTTCCACACCACCGAGGTGAGACTGAGATTTGCTGTTTAATGAGTAAATGAATTATTCTTGCTGCTTGTGTTTCAACTTGACTCCATTTAGTTTGATGATTAAGTCGACTTGTTGCTGTTTGAAAAGATGCTATTAGCACCTTGATAAATAAATAGATTCTGTTTACTGTTTGATGAGTAAATAGTCGCTGTTTGCTCTTTACTCCTAGTGTCAACCCCATACTGCTTCAATGTCAAAGGCATTCAATACACATAGTTAATGAGTATTTGTTGGGTTGGAGGAAGATTTGTCATGGAGATCCTCAGAGTCGGTTTAGTGATTAATGTTTTTCCTGATATGTAGTAATCAGTTAAATCTTGGTGCTTAGAGGATAATTTCCACATTTATAGATGATACAGAAATGAAAGCATCATAAACTGCACAGAGAACAGTGTAAAACTGCAAAACAACACTGGCAAGTTGCTGAAGTGAGCAAACAGGTGGCAGATTAAATATAATGCAGAAAAGTGGGGTTTGTCAGCTCTGAGGGGCTTTCTGATCAGGGGCATAAGTGTCCACAAATTAATTGGCTGTTAAAGGACTGAGGGTCCATTAAGATTCACCTTGGTGGGCTCCCCCTTGGAAAATGGAGGTGGAGGAGAAAGGTTGCAAGAAACTGTCATCTTGTACAACTCAGGTCTACAACTTTCCATTAGGAAAGACATGGAAGCGTTGGAAAAGATGCAGAGGAGATTTACCAGGATGTTGCCTGGAATGGAGGGAAGGTCTTATGAGGAAAAGTTGAGAGAGCGAGGGCTTTTCTCTTTGGAAAGACGAAGGATGAGAGGTGACATGATAGAGGTGTACAAAATGATCAGAGGTACAGATAGAGTGGACAGCCAGAGACTTTTTCCTAAGTTGGAGGTAGCTATTACGAGGGGGCATAGTTTTAAAGTGAGTGGAGGTAGATATAGGGGAGATGTCAGAGGTAGGTTCTTTACTCAGAGAGTGGTAGGGGCATGGAATGCATTGCCAGAGAGGGTAGTGGAGTCGGCCTCATTAGGGGCATTTAAGCGGCTATTAGATAGGCATATGGATGATAGTATAAGGTAGGGGTGGAGGTTAGATAGACCTTAGATTTAGGGTAAAAGTTCGGCACAACATCGTGGGCCGAAGGGCCTGTACTGTGCTGTACTGTTCTATGTTCTCAACATTTAGATTGGGTTTTACAGGGAGACCCCTTCACCGTGCAGTGAAATGTTTTGAGATTGAGCCTGCCCATGATTCCAATGTGTTTCCCACGGGGACAAAATGGTTATAACAACTCGCTCCAGGGGAAGTCCCATGTTAGAGAGAATGGCCGACCAACCTGTTGGCTCACTTCTCTGCAATCTCAGCAGCGTTAGCTGGGATTGGTAGCCACTGGTGGGGCTACTGGAAGTCCCACCCTCATGTCTGAGCCGCATTAGTCCAGGGGCCTCAGAGTCTGTTTGTCCACTGCCCTCCCTCAGGGTAAGACTGCCAGCCAAGAAGAATGAGGCCTTTAATTCGACACTGACTGTCCAGTTGAGGACCTCAATTAGTGGTAAGGCTCGATACCCATCCAAATGCCCTTTTCTTGGAAATTGTCCTGATGAGTTCAAGCTTCTTGGAAATGTTCCTTTTTTTATCAGCAATACCAAGATCTGGATAAACAAACAACTATTTTATCAAGAGATAGTAGGAACTGCTGATGCTGGAGAATCTGAGATAACAAAGTGTAGAGCTGGATGAACACAGCAGGCCAAGCAGCATCAGAGGAGCAGGAAGGCTGACATTTCAGGTGTGGACCCTTCTTCAGAAATGGGGGAGGGAGAAGGGGTCTCTGAAACAAATAGAGAGACGGGGAGGCGATGATAGAAGGTGGATAGAGGAACAGATAGGTGGAGAGCAGACAGACCGGTCAAGGAGGCGGGGATGACGCCAGTAAAGGTGAGTGTAGGTAGGGAGTTGGGATGGGACTTGGTCAGTGAGGAGGGAGGGGTGGGTAGTTGGGAGGGAAAACAGACAGGTCAAGGAGGTGGGGACGAGACGGGCTGGTCTTGGGATGAGGTCAGGGGTGGGATCAAGGCCTCTTTTCAGATGCTTCATGAGGCAGGAGAGAAAGTGCTAATACTGTTCTTGCAGACAACTTATTCAACACAAATTCCAGATATCTGCTCCCATAGATGGGAGTCTCACTTATATACGAGACAGTCACTAGAGGCTGCACATGTAGGCTGCAGTCAATAGTCATTGAAAATAATTTTGCATCAATAACTAGGAATTGATATCAGATGGAACCATCTGTTTTCAAATGTAACCTGCAAGGAAAATGATATCCTTCAATGGAGAAGCAATGGTATAGCCAGATATTACGAAGGATTTTAAAAAGGATGTAATTTTCGTGCCTTTAAGATGTCTCAACCAGTATCTTTTTAAAGTTCCTGTACTGTGTTTCCTATTGAGACATCAAAGGCTTTCAGCCAACACACTTGTCAATTAAGAAAGATCAGTAATCAGTGCAATTGCTTTCCTCTCTCTAATATAGAGCTTACTCTTTCATGGTTGGGTACTTGATATTGACCTTCTTTGAAAGGTTGCTAGAACTCAGAGGGAGAATGTTTTCATCAGTATCTAACCCATTTCCTATTGACCTTTCAGCAGGCAAACCAGAGAAAGCTCATGCTTTTCATGTGGCAAGATCAAAGTTCAGTTTCTGGAATTCGGAAGTAAAAACCATAAATAATTGGAAGATATGCAGTAGCTCAGACAACACCTTCAAGAAGATGGAGATATATCAGTTTACAAAGAAGTGCAGAATGACAGGAATAACAGTGCTTGAAAAGAGGATGGGGGGAATTTTTAAATGAATAAAAGAATGATCATGCCAGGGAAAAGGGAGATTGCAATGTGACTGGAAAAGAAGGGGTCTGGAGAAGCTGTAAATGGCAACAGCTGAACTGATACTAACACCGAGAGTCTAGAAACAGGAGGAGATTAGATGTCAGAATTCCCTTTTCGTAACAGCAATGGAGCTGGGTCATTGAATATATTTAAAGCAGAGTTAGACAGATTCCTGTTAGGCCGGGAGTGAAGTGATATGGAATAAAGGCTGGAAAGGAGAATTGAAAACATAATCACAACAACCATGATCTTACTGAATGGCAGAGCTGGCTTAAGGAGTAAAATTGTTTCCTCCTGTTTACAATTCATATGTAGTTACAAATTACCAGCATCTTTACTGATGTGGGTCTTATGTTATGATCTGAAGTTGTTTGATTTATTGACTCTACCAAGTTTAAGCAATAGACAAACAGGAGAATTTGGTGAGGCAGTCTGATAAAGGGCACAACAATATTAACTCATACTTACATAGGTCATCTGGCATGGAAAAGGTAGAAAGGTACATTACAAAATGGTAAGAATCGTATCAAATAAAGAATAATCAATGGTGTAAAAATAAAGAAATGCAACAAAATGTAGCTTGATTGAAAATGATCCTGATATTTGTTTGATTTTAGGGATTTGGCAAGAAATAAGATTTGAAAAGATATTTTGAAAAATTTACTTCATAGCTCTGAAAACGTAAATCTATCACGAGAGTTTGAAGTAAAGTTTCCAGCTGAAAGCATATAATTTGTATTTACCCTTCACAATATAAAGTGCTAAAATGTCTACTGTGAAACGTTGATGATGAACTGTAGGAGGAGATTCATTTGGGGTTCAACTGAAGACCAAGGAGGGTTATGGAGACAGAGGGGTAAAGAGAGGGAGAATGAAAGATAGTCAAACAGAAGGAGACACAGAGAGATTAACTAATACATAGATGTAGCTCAGCAGATTAAGCAGTGGAAAAGTTCAAAGTAGTTACACTCTTTACTTTTCTAGGTCACAGTGTTGGCAGCCAGTCAGTTGAATGGATGTCGTTTTTATTGATGAACTATTATTGGAGACAGGCATAAATTCCTGGTGCTGATGCAATTATAACCATGGCAATATCAGTATGATGCTTTGCACAGCTGTGAAAAGGGGAAACCAGCTGGGCCAATGGCCTTGTTATTGCTGTACATTCAATACAATTCCATGTAATTTGTCTGTGTGGAATTACACAGATAGAAGGCAAAACAGTTCAAATAATTGGACAAAAATGTTTCCTTTGGGACATTATCAAAACCATGCTCTTTGTTGCTACATGAATGAGTTCATTATTTTTTCTTTGCAGGTGGGCATTGTTGCAAACTCACAATGAAGGGATAGGTGCTATCAGAATCACTGCTTAAAAATCAAACAGAGACAAAGAGTTGATGATGAGCAATATGCTTGTCTTATTTGTTTGTTGAACTATTCTGCATTTTAGCCCAGGTTTGAAGAGTGCAGATGACATCATGAGCAGCATGACCAAACTATATATGACTCAAACAAATATGCTCTATTCATGTCTAAAAGCATTCTGGTTCTAATTATTACAAAGTGTTACAAAATCCAAAACATTCAGAGCACAGAAATAGGTCAGTTCCTCACACAGCTATGGTGCTGTTTATACTCCACCATTACTGCTCCCAGTTATTGCTTCCCAAGCCGACAACATACCCTCCGATTCCTTTCTCTATTGTGGGTTTGTCGGAGTTTCCATTTTCCAGCATGTAGCCCTGAGCATTGTATGCCTTGGCATTGCGCATGCACATCTAAATATTTCTTCAATGTTATGGGGGTTTTTGCCTCTCCCACCCTCATAGGCAGTGGGTTTTAGATTCCCACAACTCTCTGGATGAAAAGACTTTTCCTTGCATCTTTTAATGAATTTTAATTTTTCTAACATAGACTGGGACTGCCATTGTGTTATGGTCTTAGATGGGGTGGAATTTGTTAAATGTGTTCAGGTAAGTTTCCTCAAGCAGTATATAGAGGGACCTGAGACAACAAGGTGTAGAGCTGGATGAACACAGCAGGCCAAGCAGCATCAGAGGAGCAGGAAAGCTGACGTTTCGAGCCTAGACCCTTCTTCAGAAAAAATGGTCCTACTTGGGAAGGGGCAAAACTCGACCTACTGTTGGGAAATAGGGCAGGACAAGTGACTGAGGTGAGAGTGGGGGAGCACTTTAGGACCAGTCACCAAGATTCTATTAATTTTAAAATAGTTATGGAGAGGGACAAAACTGGTCCACAGGTTCAAGTTCTAAATTAGGGCAAGGCGAATTTTGATGGAATTAGACAGGAGCTTCCAGGGGTTGATTGGAGTAGTTTGTTTGCAGGCAAAGGGATCTCTGGCAAATGGGAGGCCTTTAAAAGTGTGATAATGAGAGTTCAAGGTCTATATGTTCCTGTGAGGGTGAAGGACAAGGTTGGCAGGAATAGGGAATTCTGGATGACAAGAGATATTGAGGCTTTGACCAGAAACAAGAAGGAGGCATGGCTCAGGTACAGGGAGCTGGGATCAAGGGAATCCCTGGGAGGCATATAGGGGTTACAGGAGTTTCCTAAAGAAGGAAATCAGAAGGGTGAAAAGGGGCATGAGATCGTTTTGGCAGATAAGATTAGGGTGAATCCAAAGAGATTCTTTAAGTATATTAAAGGAAAAAGAATAAATAGAGAGAGAATAGGACCCCTCCAGGACCAAAGTGGGCATGTATGTGTGGAATCAAAGGAGATGGGTGAGGCCCTCAATGAACATTTCTCCTCTGTGTTTACCATGGAGAAAGACATGAAGACTTGGGAGCTTGGGGAAGTTAGTAGCGATATCTTGGGGAGAGTCCATATCACAGTCGAGGAGGTGTTGGAAGTATTAGAATGTATGAAAGTGGATAAATCTCCTGGCCCTGATCAGATATATCCAAGAACCCAGCAAGAGGCTAGAGAAGAAATTGCAGGGGCCCTGGCTGACATACATGCATCATAGTTAGCCATGGGTGAGGTCTTGGAAGACTGGAGGGGAGATAATGTTATGCCATTATTCAAGAAGAGCTGCAAAGAAGAACCTGGGAATTATCAACCAGGTAAGCTTAACACCTTTGGTAGATAAGTTATTGAGAAGATTCTGAGATAAAATATACATGCATTTAGAAAGACAGGGTTTGATTAGGAGTAGTCAGCATGGCTTCGTGTGCAGGTGATCGTGCCTCACAAATTTCTTAAGAGTTCTTTGGTGACGTGACCAGTAAAGTTGATGAGGGCAAGGCAGTAGACGTAGACTATATGGATTTCAGTAAGGCCTTGAAGGTTAGATCGCATGGAATCCAGGGAGAGTTGGAAATTGGATACATAATTGGTTTGATGGTAGGAAGCAAGAGAGTAACAGTAGAAGGATGCTTGTTGGACTGGAGGCCTGTGACTAGTGGTGTGCCTCAGGGGTTGGTGTTGGGCCCATTACTGTTTGTTATCCATATCAATGATTTGGATGAGAATGTACAAGGCATGATTAGTACGTTTGCGGATGACACTAAAACAGACAATATCATGGACAGTGAGGAAGGTTATCAGAAATTGCAGCAGGATCTTGGTTAGCTGGGGAAGTGGACTGAGAAATGGCAAATGGAGTTTAAGATAGATAAATGTAACGTGTTGCATCTTGGAAAGCCGAATCAAGGTAGGAGTTTCATTATGAATGTTAGGGCCTTAAGGAGTGTCGTGGAACCAGAGGGACCTTGGAGCTCAGGTGCATGGTTCTCTGAAACTGGAGTCATAAGTCAACAGGGCGGTGACAAAGGCTTTTGGTACACTGGCCTTCATCAGTCGGGGCATTGAGTACAGAAGTTGGAAAGTTATGTTGGAGTTGTACAGGATGTTGGTGAGGCCGCACTTGGAATATTGTGTTCAGTTTTGATACCTTGTTATAGGATGGATGTTATTAAACTGGAAAGAGTGCAAAAGAAATTTACAAGGATGTTACGAGGGCTCAAGGGACTGAATTATTTGGAGAGGTTGGACAAGCTAGGACTTTTTTCTTTAGAGCGTAGGAGACTGAGAGGGGATCTTATAGAAGTGTATAAGATGATGAGAGGTATGGATAGGGTGAATGCACTCAGTCTCTTTCCCAGTGTTGGGGAATCAAGGACTAGAGGGCATCAGTTTAAGATAAGAGGAAAATAATACATGGAAACCTGAAGGGCAACTTTTTTACACAGAGGGTGGTATACATATGGAATGAGCTGTCGGTGGAGTGGTTGAGGTGGGTACATTAACAACATTTAAAAGGCATTTGGACGAATACATGGATAAGAAAGGTTTAGAAAGATATGGGTCAAGCGCAGGGAAACGGAGTTAGCATGGAAGGACATTTTGGTCAGCACGGACCCATTTGGGCAGAAGGGCCTGCCTCCTTCTTGTAGCTCTCTATGACTCTATTTCCTCTAAACCTTCTACCTCTTACCTTAAATCTATGCCCCGGTCATTCTTCCTTCCGTCAAGGGGAAAAGTTCCTTCTTGTCTACTTGATTTATGCTCCTCCTAATTTTATGTATCTCATAGACAGAGTGAAACATAGAAGGAGGAGCAGGAGCAGACCATTCGGCCCCATGAGCCTGCACTGTCATTCATTTTGATCATGGCTGATCATCGAGCTCGATACCCTAATCCCACCCTCCCCCATATTCCTTGATCCCTTTAGCCACAAGAGTTATATCTGCTTCCTTCTTGAAAACATAATGTTTTAGCCTCTGCCTCTCTCTGTGGTATCGAATTCCATAGACTCATCAGTCTCTGGGTGAATGAATTTCTCATCTCAGTCTTCACCCCTTTCCTTAAACTATGATCCCTGCTTCTGGGCTCCCCCATTCTTTGCAACATCTTTCCTGCATCTAATCTATCCAGTCCTATTAGATTTGTATAGGTTTCTATGTGATCTCCTCTCTTTACAATTCCATATTTGTTTAAAGTTTTGGCAAAGATCTGTAGCTCAGGTTGTGGGTGAGGTTGTTGACTTGCTCGCCGAGCTGGCTTGTTCTCCTTCAGACGTTTCATCACCATACCAGGTAACATCATCCGTGAGGCCTTCAAAGGAGCTTCTTCAGAGGCTCCACTGATGATGTCACCTGGTATGGTGATGAAACGTCTGAACAAAAACAAGCCAGCTCGGCGAGCAAGTCAACAACCTTATCTTTACAATTCCAGTGAATATAATCCTAATCAACTCAATGTCTACTATACATCTGTCCTGCCATCTCAGGAATTAATTTGATAAACTTCTGCTGCACTCTCTCTCTCGCAAGAACACCTTGCCTCGAGTAAGACCAAAACTGTATCTGTCCCCTCTCAGTCTCCTCTGCTCTAAGGAAAACAACCCCAGTCTGTCCAATCTGTCTTCACAGCTGAAACTCTCCAGTCCAGGCAACCTCCTTCTAAATCTCTTCTGCACCGTCTCCAATGCTGTCACTTCCCTCTTATTATATGGATTCCAGAACAAAGTACTTTCGCTGTGGCCTAACCAATGTTTTATATAGTTCCAGAAAAACCTCCCTGCTCTCAAGCTCTATGTCTTGGCCAATAAAGTCAATCATTGGTTGCACATTGAGTTCTGGAGATCTTTGACAGCCGTTCAACTTGCTAGATGATGGTTATGATGGACTTTGTAACATGTGACTCCAACCACAATCTGGTGTAACATTTTGGGCATGATATGGCAGACCGGGATTGGTTTGAGAAGGTGTATGACTGACTGGCTCCTTTATTGTCTGTGATCATTCTTTGGCCAACTAGGATTTTGCATCTGCTTTTTGCCTCTTCTAATTACCTTTCAAACAGCTTCCAGGCATCGTGGCTAACAGTAACCGTCCTCTATAGTCAGCGTCAATATCCGCCACCTTCCTATCTCACTGGCATGAGTCTTTGTAGTGAAGGTGTGAGCACTCAGGTGGCCATGACCCATAACCATATGGAGGCCTTTTGTGTATATGATTCTTAGAGCCAGTGTTGGTTTAGTATTGAGTGTATGCTGATGTAATTATCATCATCCAGGCCTCTGGGCCACTGACCTGGTTATGACAGGGGATTCTGAGCATTTTTTTGGGATAACAAACTTGGAAACTTGTTCAGCCTTTCTCCTGCCTAACTGATGTTGTCCAGGTCTTACCACTGTGAAGGAGTTTGCAGAGGACATTGGCTCGGTAGACTACCTGTTTGGTATTCGCAATAGCTTCCTCTTCCACACTCCTTTATTCAGCTTGGCCATAAGTGCTGCAAGTTTTAGAATGCATGTGTTGATTTCAGCACCAAATGACTTGTTGGTGATTTTGGAAATGTGATATGTGAAGCTCCAGTACCGTATCATTAGTGCCGATTGATAACAGTTAGGTAACATCCTGCACCTTACGAATTTGTCCAGTATCTGTTTCAGGTGTTCCTCAGTATGGAATGTGAGCGAAGCAGAGTCAGTTTTGGGCAATTCTCAGATGATGATTTTGTCTTGGATCTCAGCTGGCTGAAGCTGAACAACTTTCAAAAAGTTCTGAAGACGGGTCACTGGACCCAAAATATTAACTCGGCTTTCTGTCTCCATAGATACTACCAGGTATGCAGAGTTTTTCCAGAAATTTCTGATTTTGCTTCTGAATAGCTTTCTGTCAGTCCTGGGATGTAAAGTGCACATCTACATAGATGAACCCATAGTGTCGGTATCATGCTGTATTGCAAACCAGCTGTCCAGCCAACTCTGCCAACCATATCCAATACTTTTTTGTAGATCGATCATGACTATACACCAGGCAGGTCTTCACGAAGCTCCATGTCATAATAACTTTCAAAAGCTTGTGAGAATTCTCCTTTTGCTTTCAACTGTTACAGTATGAAAAGGAATCAGCAGCACAGCTTTATATTGTAAACATGATGAAAGGTTCCTTTATTCTGCAGTGATAGCTGAAAGCTATTTAAGGAAAAAGTGACAAAGTTATTAGGTAAAATCTAGGCAGCAAGATTTAAAGTATGTAAGGGTCTGAGTTACACAAAAATGAACACATGACCATTCACTAATATTGTTGTGAGCCTTGCCTAATCCTAAAATGAAAGAGGTGAAAACCATACACAGCAACTGCGATGGTTTATCTTGTCAAATAGCTGAAGGTTTCTCCCACTGTGGACTGAACAGAATAGCTCACAATGGGTGTGCACAGGCACACTATCACACAGTTTAGAATATTAAAATTGCTGATATTCTGATTTGTTGAATCATAATTCTATCAATGAACAGAAGATGTAGGAGCTGATGTAGGCCTTTCATCACACTGAGTTTGCTCTGCCATTCAAAGAGATCGTGGCTGATCTGCTTACCCACAACTCTACTCACTTGCCTTTCCTCAATTCCCTTCCTGATAAAAAAATGTCTATCTCAGCTTTGAATATACTTAATAATGTAGCCTCGCTAGCCCTCGGTGGTAAATATTTCCACAGATTCACTCCCCTCTGAGAAACGAACTACCTTCACATCTTTGTTTTAAATAGACATATTAGTTATTGGGGACAACAAGGTGCACAGCTGGATGAACACAGCAGGCCAAGCAGCATCATAGCAGCAGAAAGGATGACGTTTCGGGCCTAGACCCTTCATCAGAAAAGGGGGAGGGGAAGGGGTTCTGAAATAAATAGGGAGAGAGTGGGGGGCGGATAGAAGATGGATAGAGGAGAGGATAGGTGGAGAGGAAACAAACAGGTCGAAGAGGTGGGAATGGAGCCAGTAAAGGTGAGTGTATGTGGGGAGTTAGGGAGGGGATAGGTCAGTCCAGGGAGGACGGACAGGTCAAGGGGGCGGGATGAGGTTGCAGCTTGAGGTGGGAGGAGGGGATAGGTGGGAGGAAGGACAGGTTAGGGAAGCGGGGACGAGCTGGGCTGGTTTTGGGATGCGGTGGGGGGAGGGGAGATTTTGAAGCTTGTGAAGTCCACATTGATACCATTGGGCTGCAGGGTTCCCAAGCAGAATATGAGATGCTGTTCCTGCAACCTTCGGGTGGCATCGTTGTGGCACTGCAGGAGGCCCAGGATGGACATATCATCCAAGGAGTGGGAGGGGGAGTTGAAATGGTTCGCGACTGGGTGGCGCAGTTGTTTAATGAGAACCGAGCGTAGGTGTTCTGCAAAGCAGTCCTCAAGCCTCTGTTTGGTTTCCCCGATGTAGAGGAGGCCACACCGGGAACAGCGGATACAGTATACCACATTGGCAGATGTGCAGGTGAACATCTGCTTGATGTGGAAAGTCTTCTTGGGGCCTGGGATGGGGTTGAGGTGGGAGGTGTAGGGGCAGGTGTAGCACTTCCTGCGGTTGCAGGGAAAAGTGCTGGGTGTGTTGGGGCTGGAGCGGAGTGTGGAGCGGACAAGGGAGTCACGGAGAGAGTGGTCCCTCCGGAAAGCAGATAAGGGTGGGGAGGGAAAGATGTCTTTGGTGGTGGGGTCGGATTGCAGATGGCGGAAGTGTCGGAGGATGATGTGTTGGATCCGGAGGTTGGTGGGGTGGTACGTGAGGACAAGGGGCATTCTGTTTTGGTTGTTATTGTGGGGAGGGGGTGTGAGGGATGAGTTGCGGGAAATGCAGGAGACACGGTCGAGGGCGTTCTCGACCACTGACGGGGGGATGTTGCCATCCTTGAAAAACGAGGACATCTGAGATGTACGGGAGTGGAGTGCCTCATCCTGGGAGCAGATGTGGCGGAGGCGAAGGATTTGGGAATAGGGGATGGCATTTTTGCAGGAAAGTGGGTGGGAGGAGGTGTATTCTAGGTAGCTGTGGGAGTCGGTGGGCTTGAAATGGATATCGGTTTCTCGGTGAGGGTGTCAGTGGAGGGGGACTGGTCGGGCCTGCAGGACAGGAAGAAGCGGAGGGCCTTTAGACCATCTGTATGGGGAATGCAGGTGTCTCGGGACTGGACGTTTATGATAAAGATGAGGTGTTGGGGTCCGGGGAATTGGAAGTTCTGCAGGAGGTGGAGGGTGTGGGTGGTGTCACGGATGTAGGTGGGGAGTTCCTGGACCAAGGGGGAGAAAATGGAGTCGAGATAGGTGGAGATAAGTTCGGTGGGGCAGGAGCAGGCAGAGACAATGGGTCGACCAGGGCAGTCAGGTTTGTGGATTTTGGGAAGGAGATAGAAGTGGGTGGTGTGGGGCAGGGGAACGATGAGGTTGGAGGCTGTTGGTGGAAGGTCACCTGAGGTGATGAGGTTATTTATTTCAGAACCCCCTTCCCCTCCCCCATTTCTGAAGAAGGGTCAACCTTCCTGCTCCTCTGCTGCTGCTTGGCCTGCTGTGTTCATCCAGCTCTACACCTTGTTATCTTTTATCCAGGTACTCCAGTTTCCTCCCACAATAGGTGGATTGGCCATGCTAAATTGCCCATAGTGTTCAGGGATGTGTAGATTAGGTGGAGCGGTCTGGGTGGGATACTCTGAGTATCAGTGTGGACTTGGTGGGCTGAAGGGCCTGTTTCCACACTTTAGGGATTCTATGATTCACAGCATCTGCAGTTCTTTCAGTTTTCACTGAATTATTACACTGTTGAAAGAGGACATTTGGCCCATCATGCCTGTACTGGCTCTGTTATCTGCAGTGCACCAGGGATTGCTTCTCAGAACAGTATATTGCACACCTGGTCACAGGCTACTTTAAATCTTGTAATATGTAATGAAATAGGATTGATAAGAGATTGTGTAGTCTAGACTCCTCGAAGGGATAGTGAGCACAATGTAGTCAAATTTCAGTGATGCTGACTTGCTGCACAGTCTTCATAGCAAAGCTAGAAATAGATTGGATTAAAAACTGTCTAAAATATCAAAAACAGAAGCTAAGGACAATGTTTCAGAGTGAATGGTAGATGGTAGCGGTGCCAAAGGTTTGAATGTGGTGCTTGGTGGAGAGCTAGCCAAATCTGAATTTCAATGTTTGATAGAAAGTTTAGAGACACAGTGAACTTTGCAGTCTTGTGAGTTGAAATAAAGCACCTTAAGTTCAATTTTCAGCTGGCATACTTCCAATTATGTCATTTTCTCCAGACCTTTTACAAAGGAAGATGGTGCATGGCTTGCATGAAGAAAGAAGCAAAATTATTTCTTAATCATTGTCCAAAGTGATGTTAATGGCATCAAGGGCCATCTGGAAATTTACAGTGTCAGCTTTGTCCTTTCCCAGAGCATATCAGGATTCACATTTAACAACGTTATCGAGAGAGAGGCATGGGAATGGGAAAGAAAAGCTCCCTGTTTTCCTCATTACCATTGAGCAGTGCAAGAAAGGCTCTCTTTTTAGATGTTTTACCTTCTCTTTTCACTGAAGGCACAGCAACACCAGAAATGTACTTTGACAGAAAGGGTGATCTGATGTCCCTGGGCTTCAGCAGACGCCTGTCATTTGCTGGTGGCATTCAACCAGAGTTGTACTGTCACCTTCACTGCCACTATGAGTGTAAAATCTCTGGCAAGCTGACACTCGTAATACTCTTTTTTAATTCAAATCTCCAGCCATAATTCAGAAAAAAAGATGTTTTTGGAGAGAGTAAAATGCCAGAAACAATGTGAATTGAGATAGTCTAGAAAAAGCGATTCGTTATCTACAAATCCCAGGGGAATGTTCCTTTCAGTTCTGCAGTCCTCAGTGTCTTGCATTAAGCTGACCTTTCAGCACGTTATGAAAGCTGCTTTGAGATGATTTTCTCTTGTTATGTTCTGTTATTGTCCATAATTCTAGAGAACATGGTCTTTTTAACAACACATGTACCCAATCATTTCTACACTTTAAGTATATTGAGAGTAATATCTAAATGACAAAACTGTACGCAATACTAAGTGAAAACTCACAACTGTTACAAGCCAAAAGCAAAACTGAAATTTAAAACAAAAAAATTACATATAGCATTCATCAGGAAAAATTGCATTTGTGGCATAACAGAAGAAATAAAATTATTTTATGAAAAATCATAAAAACATCAGTATCTTATTTCATTACATGAGTCTGTTAGTTGATGCTAGATCTGTTGCTAGTTTTAAATACGAAAGAGATAAATTTTTGTTCAGCAAAGATATTAAAGGATAAGGGCCAAAGGCAGGCATATGGAGTTAGGCCACAGATCAGCCAGGATCTCATTGAATGGTGGAACAGGTTTGAGGGGCTGAATGACCTATTTCTGTTCCTATGTCAGACGGCCTACTCCTGCTCCTAGTTCTTATGTTCTTATGTTATGGCAAAAAGGCAGGAAATTGGAGTTGAGGACTATCTGATCAGCCATGATCTCACCGAATGGCTAGTAGTCTAAATGGGCTGAATGGCAGTCTCCATCTGCTCCTATATCTTATGGTCTACGTGCTCACCCCCTTGATTTCCTAACATAGTTATCTCGGATCAAGATTGATCCCATAAGTAATCACAGTGCTGTTATATCATTGACAGTCCTAAGTACCCATTGGTTAAAGTCCCTTTGGTGGGCATGAATGGATTCCATTTAGTTCAAGCCAATTTCAAAGATATTATGCTGTTTCTCTTATATTTATGAAGTTGTGTTTTTTTCTGATTTATTCCTCATGACTCAGACACTGCAAATCCATCCTGATGTTATGGAACTAACGAATATTGCTGCATAATACTGAAGAGGATGCGACCATTCAAGCTCATCTGGTGTATATTGGCTTTATGAGTGAACTCTTCAATGAGTACCAAGCTCCCCCCAAAACGCCATCCCTCCCCTGAAAGCCTTGCATTGTTTTTCCCTTTTCAAGTATTTGTCTATTTAATTATTGATAGCTACTGTTCAATCTTCCTCCATCTCCCTTTCAGACAGGGCATTCCAGCCTTTCCCAAATCACTGAGTCAAACATGTTCGTCTCATCTCCCCCGTGGATTTTATATGAAGTAGATTGAAACATCTGGTGTGCTTCTATTAAATACCCTATTGCACAGTTAATAAGTTTCTCATATAAGCACTCCCACTAACTCTTTCACTGATACTTTGTGAATTATCTGGCCACGTCTTGCCTCCTTTGAAAATACCTGAGACTATTTTGTTATTAAGAGAGCAGCAGAACAATCTTCTGATGAGCTCCTTAAATTATTTTTTATCATTTCTTTTGCCCTCTTTATCCAATTCCATTTCTTTTAAATATGATAAGGAATTCAGACCATAAAGCAGTTGTCACAAGTGGAAAAAAAATGTTTTGGTCATTCCCTTGAATTGCAAAATCTTGTCTGTGCCTCAATTTCTCTCATATTCTCTCCTTTCGGTACAGTTTTTATGGGGTCCTGTTCTGTTGGTTTTGGTCCATTCTCAGAAGTTTCTCAGCTTTTTAAAAATGATTTGATTGAAATATAACGGCGATTGATTGAAGGGATTTTGCAGATTTTCTTTATGTACTGTGAAATAAAGTGAGTGCTATGGAGAGTATTGGCCTGGGTGGTCTGACAAATAGCAACTTGATGATTATTGTACAATTGCAATTCACTTGAAACATCCCTCAACTCAACACGTTACACATTTCATCTCAGACTCCTAAGCCCAGCTTTCCCAGAGATTAACCATTCTTCAGCAAACTGTGTGAGAATAGAGGAGAGTTGGAGGAGTACAGCAAATGTTTTTTTTTATCATAGAATCACAACATTCTCACAGTGAAAAAGGATGCCATTCAGCCCATTATGCCTGCACTGATTCTATCCCCTAAGCCAATTTCCTGTCTTTACCTCTTTCCCTCCACACTATTTCTATCCAAATAATTCATCCAATGCCCTTCTTGAATGCCTTAATTGACTCTGCCTCCACCACACTTCCAGGAGTGCATTCCAGACCCTAACTATTCGCTGGGTGTAAAAGCTTTTCCCACTTCACCCTTTCATTGTTTGCACATTACCTTAAATCCTTGCCCTCTTATTCTTGTTCTCTTTACAAGTGGGAATAGCCTTTCTCTATCCACTCTGTAGAGCCCAATCATGATTTTGAAAACCTCAATCAAGCCTCTAAGTTTTCTAGTTACCAAGGAGAACAGCTTTTTCAATCTATCCTCATTACTAAATTTCTCATCCCTGGAAATATTCTTGTAACCCATTCCTGCACCTACCCCAATACATTCGCATCCTTCCTATAACTTTGCAAGCACAACAGGGCACAATATTCAAGCTACTTCTTAGGTAATAATTTATATTGGGGTGCTAATTCAAGAACAAATATTTTCCAGAACACAAGGATGATCACTGTGCTCTCCTTCAAGTTCCTGAAGAAGAATTATAATAAAGCTAATCTGTCTTTAAAAATGAGTACTACAAAATGTCTTCCAGAAGCATCATGTCTTCCCTCACGGAACAACTAGCATTGTAGCAAGACTGTGCTTTTCTCAAAAAGAATTATAAGTGCCTTTAGAAATTCATGTAAACATTTCCACGAACAAAAACTCATTGACAAGGTTTATTCCTGGAGGTCTGAATTGCTGTTCCTACCTCACTTAAAAACAATTGAATGAATGAGAGTCATATAAGCTAATGGTGTTGACAATCAAAAAACTACTTACCTCAACTGAAAGATACTATTTCCCATTGCTTCAGATCTAAGCTAACCCAATAACTAATATTGAATCAGAGATAGTAGGAACTGCAGATGCTGGAGAATAACTTCTTAAGGTTAGGCATCCTAAGAAGAGGCTTCGCAGTGGGGTTAAAATTGAATCAGAGATAGTAGGAACTGCAAATGCTGGAGAATAACTTCTTAAGGTTAGGCATCTTTAGAAGAGGCTTCGCAGTGGGGTTAAAATTGAATCAGAGATAGTAGGAACTGCAGATGCTGGAGAATAAAAGACTTTCCACATCAAGCAGATGTTCACCTGCACATCTGCCAATGTGGTATACTGCATCCGCTGTACCCAGTGTGGCCTCCTCTACATCGGGGAAACCAAGCGGAGGCTTGGGGACCGCTTTGCAGAACACCTATGCTCGGTTCGCAATAAACAACTGCACCTCCCAGTCGCGAACCATTTCAACTCCCCCTCCCATTCCTCAGACGACATGTCCATCTTGGGCCTCCTGCAGTGCCACAACGATGCCACCCGAAGGTTGCAGGAACAGCACCTCATATTCCGCTTGGGAACCCTGCAGCCCAATGGTATCAATGTGGATTTCACAAGCTTCAAAATCTCCCCTCCCCCTACCGCATCCCAAAACCAGTCCAGCTCGTCCCCGCCTCCCTAACCTGTTCTTCCTCCCACCTATCCCCTCCTCCCACCTCAAGCCGCAACCTCATCCTGCCCCCTTGACCTGTCCGTCCTCCCTGGACTGACCTATCCCCTCCCTAACTCCCCACTTACACTCACCTTTCCTGGCTCCATCCCCGCCTCTTCGACCTGTTTGTTTCCTCTCCACCTATCCTCTCCTCTATCCATCTTCTATCCGCCCCCCACTCTCTCCCTATTTATTTCAGAACCCCCTTCCCCTCTCCCTTTTCTGATGAAGGGTCTAGGCCCAAAACGTCATCCTTTCTGCTCCTATGATGCTGCTTGGCCTGCTGTGTTCATCCAGCCCTGCACCTTGTTGTCTCTGACCCTCCTCCCTCCGGACAAACCTCAGGGGATCTCTCTCCCACTGCAACTCTTTCGTAATCTCTTCGGCCCTGAAACTGCTCGACCATGTCCTGAAGCAAACCAGGTACTACAGCCACATCACCTTCCTTAGCACCTGCCTACGGAACCAGATCATCCCCAATGGACTATAATCCACATTCAGACCTTCCCAATTTGGCGCCAACCGTGACAATATCTACACTCATGGCATTGAGATCCTTCAGAAGCGTTTCTCCCTGTGACTCTGTGAAGCAGACTGGGAGGAGTGTGCAGTGAGTCAGTATCTCTGTGAAGCAGACTGTACAAGAGAGAAAAGGCACTCATGCTTCTGAAATCACATGAGAGAGCCTGTGGAAAGGAACTTCAGAGAGTGCAGCATAGAGAATGGAGATAGCAACTTCTCAAACAACATGAGTGAGCAAGTCAGCAGCTTCATTAAGAGAAATGTAAACCTGCATGTGAAGATAGTGAGAAATAAAAACTAACCCCAGACCCCTGAAACTTGCTTCTACCTGGAACAGCTAAAGTGTATTATTGTAGGAAAACAAGTAGGTGATTGGTGTGTATTTATTTTGTGTCTTTTGAGTAGCTAATTGGCTTAAATCAGGTAACATTGTTACAGATGAAGAGGACAATTAAGAAATTCACTTTTAAATTATGTAGAATCTGAATTATTTAATTAATTATGTGGAGTAGCTGGGCAAAGGATGTATCGCAACTAAGTTGGGAGAGGTGGGTGAGGGTTCAATTTGAATGGTTGTTCAGAATTAAAAAGAAATTAGAGAGCAGAAATGGAGGGCAATGAAGAGGCGAGTGATAATCACAATGTGACAGGAGGAGTAGAAAATATACAGAGATAATTGCAGCAGGAATTAGAACTAAAAAGACTAATAGTGATAAACAATCAAAGTTTAAGGATCTTTGTACGAATTCACACGGAATTTATAACAAGATAAATAAATTGACAGCTCAATCAGAAATAAGTGAATATGACTTGACACCCGTTATGGAGATGTGGTTGAGCTCAACATTCAGGGCTATTCAAATTTGCAGAAGAATGGGGAAAATAAAAAGGAGGTTGAAAAGCCTCATTAACAAAGGATGGTAGTAATGCAGTGGTCAGGAGTGATATAGGTGCATTAGGTCGGGGCGTGGAATCAGTTTGGGTGAAAGTAAGGAATAGGAAGGAAAATAATTTCATAGAGCTGCTGTTAGCCTGCTAGTGTTGTCACAGACTCAGTCACACAGGTATATTTTTACTGATGGGTTTGGGGGTTCAGACTATCTCAGTCTACTGACTCAAAGTTTGTGTCTCAGAGAGACAGAAACAGAAATTGCTGGAAAAGCTCAGCAGATCTCACAGCATCTATGGAGAGAAGTCAGAGTTAACGTTTCAGGTCCAGTAATCCTTCTTCAAAACACTTCTCAGGACCATCCTGAGATGTTGGTTGACAGAAGTTGACCTTCTAGAGGGTTATAAAATCATGAAGGATACAGATAAGGTGAACAGCAAAGTGTTTTGCCCAGGGTGGGGGATTCAAAACTATAGGGCATAATTTTAAGGTGAGAGGAGAAAGATTTAAAAGGGACCTGAGGGGCAACTTTTTCACACAGAAGGTATTTCATATGTGGAATGAACTGCTAGTGGAATTGGTAGATGCAGGTATAGTTACAAAACTTAAAACACATTTGGACAGGTACATGAGTACGAAAGGTTTAGAGGGATATGGGCCAAACAGACAAAAGGGACTAGTGTATGAGATAGTAGGAACTGCAGATGCTGGCGAATCCGAGACAACAAGGTGCAGAGCTGAATGAACACAGCAGGCCAAGCAGCATCATAGGAGCAAAAAGACTGATGCTTCGGGCCTAGACCTTTCTGATGAAGGGTCTAGGCCCGAAACGTCAGCCTTTTTGCTCCTATGATGCTGCTTGCCCTGCTGTGTTCATCCAGCTCTGCACCTTGTTGTCTGGGACTAGTTTATCTTGGGATTATGGTTGACATGGATGTGTTGGACCAAAGGGTTTGTTTCCATGCTGCATGACTGTATGGCTCTATTTTGCTTTAGGCTCACAGTGGAAGACACTGTAAAAATCCAAAAAATAACAAAGAAACAAGGTCTCAGTACAGTCTCTATCAAAAAATACAAGTATTTGACAAACCAATAGGACTGAAGATAGATAGGTCACAAAGATCTGATCACCTCCATCCAACGGTCTTTATCAAAAAAAAATTGGCTAAGGAGGTCTTGGAAGCATTGGTCAAAATCTTCCAGAATTCATTGGATTCTGGGAGAGTCCCAACAGATTGGAAAACTGCTAATGTAATAGCCCCTGAGACATAAACTCATTAACCACAGCCCAATTTGCCTAATATCTGTCAATTAGAAAATGCTAGAGTCCATTATTGAGGATGAACTAGCAAAACATTTGAAAAGCTGAATGCATTCAAACAGAGTCAACATGATTTAGTGAAAGGGAAATTATGTTTGACAAATTTTGTTAGAGTGTTTTAAGTATATAACAAGCAGAAGGCATTTGAGAAGGTGCCATGTAAAAGGTTATTGCACAAGATAGGAGCTCACAGTATTGGGGATAATGTATTGCCACAGATTAAGGATTGGGTCATGAAAAAGACAGAGTCAGTATTAATGGGTCTTTTTCAGGTTGGAAATACATAGCTCGTGGAATGCCACATGGATCATTCCTAAGACCTCAATTATTTACCACCTATGTTCATAGCTTGAAAGAAGGGATAATGTGTAAGGTACTGAAATCTGCTGATGATGTAAAGGCAAATGGGAGAGCACCTTGTGATAGAGACACAGTGAATCTGTGAGAGATATAAATAGCTTGAGTGAATTGGCAAAAAATCAGCAGATGGAATTCAATGTAGGAAAGTGTGAGGTCATGCAATTTGGGAGGAAGAATCAAAAAGCAGACTATTGTTGAAATGGAGAGTAGATCCAAAAAATAAGCAGCACAGATGGATCTGGGTGTTCTTGTGCATGAATCACAGACATTACAATGCAGTGGCAACACATCATTCAGAGGTATGTGGAATGTTGGTCTTTATTGTTAGGGGGTTGGAGATTAAAAACAATGAACCCTTGTAATACCTGTCAGAAGTCACATGACACTAGGTTATAGTCCAACAGGAACTTCACCTGATGAAGGAGCAGCATTCCGAAAGCTTGTGATTTCAAATAAACTTGTTGGACTATAACCTGGCATCGTGTGATCTCTGACTTTGTCCACTCGAGTCCAAAACCGGCATATCTGCATCTTGTAATTACTGTTCAGAGTGTTGGTGATGCTACACTTGGAGGACTGTGCAGAGTTTTGATCTCTGTTTAAGAAATGATGCGCTTGCATTTGAAGGAGTTTAAAAGAGATTCACTAGGCTGTTTCTTGGGATGATGGGTTGAATTATTAAGAACAACTGAACATTTTAGGCCTTGATTCAGTCAAGTTTAGAAGAATGAAGGAGTTTCGGCAACATTTGTGGAGAGAGAAACAGAGTTAATGTTTCAAATCCAGTGACCCTTCATCAGAGCTGAAAACAGCTGGGAAAAGGTGGGGTTTATGCTGATGATGATATGTAAAGGAGTGCAGGGATTTGGCTTTGGCAAGGCATTGGATGGCAGGTGGGTGGAGAAGTGAGTAGAATCCATGGAGACAAGCCAAGAGAGCTAAAAAGGAGAGGCACACAAAAAGATTGCTGATGAGAAATGGAGAGGTAGGTGCATGCTGATTGGGTGCTGGTAGGAACTGTGAATTGCTGAAAATGTGTTGGCTGAGTTGGGTCAAAACCGTACAGAACAGGACCTTGGGTGTGGAGGTGGTTAACGAACATGGTCAAAGATGTCCATGCTCTAAAATTCTTAAATTCAATGTTGAGTCCTGAAAGCTGCAAGATACCTGAAAGGAAATGAGATACTGTTCCTTCAGCTTGCACTGAGCTTTGCTGGAGCATTGCAGCTGGCCCAAGACAGAGATGTTGGCCAGTGGTGTGCTGAAGTGGCAGGCAACTGGAAGCTCAGGATGATTTTTATGGATAGAGTGAAGGTGATCCATAAATCGGTCACCTCAGTCTGTGTTTTGTCTCCCTAGTGTAGAGGGGAACCATTACTTGCTGTATTCGACTCACTGCTCCCTCACACCCTAAACCTCAAGCGTCACCTTTTCCCAACTCTTTTCAGTTCTGAAAGTGGGTCACTGAACTCAAAATTTTAATTCTGTTTCTCTCTCCACGAATGCTGCCAGACTTGCTGAGTTTCTCCAGCATTCTCTCCGTTCCTGTTGTTGACAAGGCAGATGTTGAGAGGGATGGAGGGATATTGAACTAGGGGTCATAGTTACAGAACAAGGAAAAATCCACTTTAAACTAAAATGCAAAGGATTTTATTCTCCCAGAGCGTAGTGAAAGTCTGAAATTCTCTACGCCAGTGTGTTGTGGAGGCCACACCACTGAAATATTTAAACAGGAAGTGGGTGGAGTTTGACTGACTGGGGAGTTGAGAGTGAGAGGAGTTGACTTGAAAAGAGGAGTTGAGGCTTAGCTCAGAGCAACCATGATCTTATTGAATGATGAGGCAGCATTGAGGGACAGAATGGCCTACGACTGCTCCTATTTCTTATGGTCTTCCACCTATTTCCATGTTTTTTAACTTTATCCAATAGTGCACTGCTTAGACACAGGCTTTCAGAAGTTTAGTGCAATGTCAGACAGAACATAATAAACTGGTGGAGAAGATGCAGAAGAATAGAGACAGGTTGAGTCAGAAGGGACAAATGTGACAAGTGGAATACAATAGGCGAAGTGTGAAGATGTCTAATCTGGTAAGAAAAATAAGAACACGCAGTATTTTTTGAATGGTGAGAGGCTGAAGAATGTATACATTGTGAAGAATGCCCTAGTGTGTGAATCGTAGGAAGTTAACATGTGGGTACAGTGAACAGTTAGGAAGACAAATTATATCTTAGATAACAAGGTGTATGGCTGGATGAACACAGCAGGCCAAGCAGCATCAGAGGAGCAAGAAGGCTGACATTTCAGGCCTAGACCCTTCTTCAGAAATTGAAGAAGGGTCTAGGCCCGAAACATCAGCCTTCCTGCTCCTCTGATGCTGCTTGGTTTACTGTGTTCATCCAGCTCTACACCTTGTTATCTTATATCTTAGTTTTAGTTACGCAAGGGTTGGCTTAAGTGTAAATAGTTTGACTATAATTATGCAGAGGATTCCCAAGGTCACAGCCGCAGGATTGTGTACATTGTGGTCTCATTAAGGAAACATAAACCTTCTTGAGGTGGACTACAACAAAGAATTATTGGGCTTGTGCCTGGAATGAGAGGATTGTCGTATAAAGAGAGATTGGAGTCTAGGCCTATGTTTCCTGGAATTTAGAAAAATAAAGATGACCTCATTGATTCTGATGATTGTGACAAGAGCTTGACTGGAGAGACATTGAGATTCTTTCCCCCACCAGGTAGTTCAGAACACAGCGTCGCAACTTGGGAAGTGAGGTCAGTCATTTTGGACTAAGATGTAGAGAAATTTATTTACTCAGCGATGAAGGATTGTAATGTTTATGATTATAACTGTAAATAGCACAAACTGGTACTAAGTTGGATAATTAACCATAATCCTAATAAATGTTGGAACAAGTTGGAAAGGCTGAATGTCCTACTCCGGCTCCTATTTTCTGTGTTTCTATAATTATTTGGAAAGTTGCGTTTTAAACCGCATAGTACTGACTACAGCTTTACATTTGATTTTTGGGCCACTTGGATTCTTACAATAATCTAGTAGGTCGCTCACTGCAACTGCTCTTATATGTTTTCAAATTCCAGATTTAGTTAGTAAATGAATTTATATTCCTCAATTGTCATACACGCTGGACTTGATTTCAAATGTTCTGATTATTTTTCAGGTCATCGTATTTCTTCTCTGTCAATGTAAGCATTATCCTCTTGTACCCCTTTTAAGGAAATGCACAATTCAGTAATTTACCTTCTCTCTATTCTTCATCCCATGATCTATTACCCCACACAACTCTATGATAAGTTCCATCTACTCTGAATCTGCCCATTCCACCATTCTACCAATGTATTCTAAGGTCTCTTGTTACCCACCTCAGCTGTATATTTAATCTTTAACTAAAGATTCAAATGGCTTCATCACTGTATAAGATTCTTAGAGGTTTGACAAGTAATACTCCTTATTGGTTAGCACACTGCAAATCAAGTCTGACTATCTTCACAAATCCTGGGGGACGTAGGTTTAAGATGAGAGAGGAAAAGTTTAAAGGAGATGTACAAGGAAAGTTATTTACAGAGAGTGGTTGGTACCTGGGATGGGCTGCCACAGGAGGTGGAAGAAGCAGATATGATAGCAATGTTTAAGAGACACTTAGGCAGACATATAAACAGGCAGAGATTAGAGGGATACAGATCATGTGCAGGTGGATGGGATTAGTTTCGAATGGCATTATGGTCGGCACAGGCACGGTTGGTCGAAGGGCCTGTTCCTGTTTTATGTTGTAAAGATTGCCACAAAAATTTATCAAAGTTTATAAAATTCCTAATTTACCTAATTTATAATTTACAGGTAAATAAGTCTTACATTAACAACAAACATGGACACGTCTTCTGTACTTAACAGGGGCTCCTAAGTAGATTTGAACCACAGTAAGTAATTTTGAGTTGTCAACATGTAATTCTCCAAATTAAAACTCTAACATCTTTCTAAAACACCCTCTACAAACACAGACATAAAGAGACAAAGAAATATTGGTGTTATGTGTGGAAGGGAAAAGTACTGGGAAGCATTTCAATAACACCAATACTCAGGATTCAAAGCCTTTTGTTTCTTTCAGTTCTCTGACCTTTTTCCTCGGATTTTTTCACTTCTTCACAGGAGGCATAGAGCAACTGGTTCATAAACAATAAAGTCTCTGACATGTTGGTCAAAAGCAAGAAGTGAGAGAAAACATCTGGCTTTATTTAGATTCAGCTGTTTTCACTGGAGAGAAAGAAAAAGGGACACCATTTCCCCTTTCAGATGTTTAAAGGGTCCTCTCTCATTTAGTCACACCCATGAGCCAGTCAGAGAGTTCTCCTCACCTGAATGACCTTTGATGTCCATGATATTTCACAATTGCGCAAAGCAGTCAGATACATGTTGCTATCCGAATCTCACTTTGTCTACACTTTGCCATCTACAACCACATGTACTGATTAAGCAAATCAGCAACAACAATTACCTCCAAAATCCTGTGTTATTAAACAACCCTTTTCAGAATTCAGTGTAGGGTCAAATATAATCTTTTTTAAATTGTAGTCATTTTTCAGGGTACATCTGAGAAGTTTGTTTCCCCTTGTGGGAGAGTCTATGACCATGGACTATCATCTCAGAGTAAAGGTTTGTCCATTGAAGACAAAGATGAGAAGGAACTTTCTTCTCGCAGAAAATAGTGAATCTGAGGAATTCTCTCCTGCAGAGAGTTACCGACACCAGATCATTAAGTAAATTCAAGGCTGCGAAGGACACATTTTTAATCAGTAAGGGGATCAGAGTTGAAAAAAACCAGAAATTTCTGGAGAAACTCAGCAGGTCTGGTATTTGTGGAGAGAGAAACAGAGTTAATGTTTTGGGTCCAGTGACAATTCTTCATTAACATTTTTGGCTTTATTTGACAGAATCAGGGTTATGTGGATAAGAGAGGAAAATGCACTTGAGGGTGAATAGCCATGATGTCAATGAATTTGGAACAGTCTCAATTGGCCAAATGGCCTGCTCCTGTTCCTATGTCAATGGTCTTAAAGTCACAAATGTTAGCCTCACTGGTTTGAAAATTGACAGCAGACCAATCAGAAAGTAAAGGCATCTGAAATGATCAAAGTATCATATATGAGCTCAAAGAAGCATATCTGAAATTAATTCCAACACCCATCCTACAAGCACTTTCTTAATAGGAAAAAAATGAGCATAATGAAAGATTTCTATTTATTTAGTGCATTTCACCTAAAGGGAAGCAATGATGTCGGAGTAATGAAACTTGATTGGTAATTTACAATTTCAGGTTAATGTGCTGGTTCATGAGTTCTCATCCCATTTTAGTAGATACTGAAATTTGAATTAAAAAACTGACATGAGAGTGATGGTGTCTATGACAATTATATCTTTAAAAATCCATTGAGTTCACTAACATGCTTTAGGGAGGAAAATCTGGCGTCCTTACCCATTCAGGCTTAGATGTGATTCCAGATTCACACTAATCTGGAATCCCCACAGTGCTGAATGAGGGCATTTTGCCCATCAGGTCTGCACTGATCCTTTGAAGACCATACTGCCCAACACCTAACTCACCACCCATGCTGATCCTGTATCCCTGCTTTTCCCCATGGCTAATTTACCTAGCCTGCAGATCCCTGGACACTATGGGGCAATTTACCACGGCCAATCCACCTAACCTGCACATTTTTGGACTGTGGTAGGAAAGCAGAGCACCCGGAGGAAACCCGCACAGACACTGGGAGTATGTTTTGTGGAGTTTTCACAGTCACGCATAGCTGGAATCAAACCTGGGTTGTTGGCACCGTGAGGCAGCAGTGCTCACCGCTGAATCACCATGCTGTTCAGTAGGTCAACTCCTCACTTTCCTCCAGGCAATAAGACCATGAGTCCAGAAGAAATAAGAACAGGAATAGGCCATTTGTGCCCTCAAGACTGCTCCACATTCAATCAGATTATGATGAAATAAGTACTCAGAGGCTAGGATCCCTTCACCAGGTCACCCTTTATTGACACGTAGAAACTCCTTGGTACTGATCCATCTCCCTCAGAGCCGGCTCTCAAAGTGAACAGGATGTTTGACACTCCTGTTTATATCTGTCAGCCAGGGTTCCCTGATTGGGGCTGTTAATCTGGTCCATTCAGGGAACTCATATTCTATGATGTCCACCTGGCTGACCTCATTACAATCACTGCATATGGCTGAGTCAACACTCCTCACATTCACTTTGCTTCCCCTTTCCTGTAACTCTTGATTCTCTGACTGATCAAGAATCTATCTAGCTCAGCCTTAAATATACACAAGGACTCTACATCCCATAACTCTCTGTAACAAGGAGTTCCAAAGAATCCCAACCCTCTGACAGAAAAAATTCCTCCTCATTGCAATCTTAAATTGGCATCTCTTAATTCTGCTTATGCCGTCTGACCCTAGGGGCAAAATCCCACAAATAAGTAAAAAAGGAACAGTCTCAGGAAGTCCCAAGCACTTTATTGTCTCTGAAATCTAGTCCCTATTGAATACACAAAATGTCTGTAAACGATTTTGCATCCAGCAATGTCCTCCAAAGTTAGCAATCCATGCTTTTAAAAATGATAGTAAAAGAATGTGCATCCATAGAATCCCTGCAGTGTGGAAGCAGGCCATTCAGCCCATCAAGTTTACATCAACCCTCTGAAGAGCATCCCACCCTCTCCCTGTAACCCTGCATTCCCTGTGGTTAATTCACCACACCTGTGTGGCCAATCCACCTAATCCGCACATCTTTGGACTGTGGGAGGTAACTGGAGCACCCGGAGGAAACCCACACAGACACGGGGAGGATGTGTAAACTCCACAGAGACAGTCACTTGAGGCTGGCATTGAAATAAGGTCCGTGGCGCCGTGAGGCAGCAGTGCTAGCCACTGAGCCACCCGTGCTGCCACATGTTGGCTGGGACCAAATGGGAGTCATTCCACCGCTCTATCCCAAATGATCATGCAGGATCCTTTGCATAAATTTATTAAATTGAACAGTTTTCATTGGCTGTAAATCACAGTCAGTGGACTGGAAACATAGAAAAAAAACTGTATTTTTTGATTATTTTCAGAGAATTTTTGCCACCTGATATTCGTATCAATCATTTTCAGATCATCCCGAGTACAAACTGAATGAAGATTAAAGCTCACTGCACTCAAACATTATGTTTTAACATCAATAACAAAAGACAATTCCCAATTGTAAATGCCTCCTTTCATCATGCACCGAGCATCATTATCACTCTCTCAGCAAGTTATGACAGTTTCTAATATCACCACTGCATTGAGAATGCATCCTCCTTCCCAGTGACAGAATATCTCATCTGAATAAGCACCAAAGGAGGCAAAATAAGAAAGCACATTTTCTAGGAAACCCATACGCGTTGTTTGGACATGTTTACATGAGGTGTAAGTGGGTCATGAGGCTGCCAGCTTAATTCATTTGGCCAATTCTGTCCCCTGCCTTACAAATGACATCATAAAACATGGGATTATTTGAGATTTAATTTAATTACATTAAGTATGGGGTCAAACAAAGATTAAATAACTGTTTGATCTGTGTCCCTCATTAGAAATGGGAAGTCTACACTCTTTCACGAATATAAAATTGTAGCTTAGCATGTGGTTTTGTTTCCCAACTAAAAAGTGTGGGCTCAGGGGCAGCAGAAACATGGGAACACCAGCATCTTTAAGTTAACCTGCCAAGCCACTCAGCAACTTGGAAGTGAATCACATTCCTTAAGTGTTGCTGGGTCAAAATCCTAGGATTCTGGAATTCCCTCCCTAAGGTCATTATGAGTCTGCCTACAGCACATGGACCTGCAGCAATTCAAGAAGGTAGCTCACCACTACCTTCTCAAGGGGCAACTAGGGACGGGCAGGAAATGATGACCCAGCCAGCGACACCCACATTTTGTTCATGTAAGAAAAAGTCCCAGCTGCTCCAAAAGTTTGCCACAACACATTTGAACAGTTGGATCACAAATATCTATAAAAGTGTTGAATTCATGCTGATTTTATGATCAGACATTTGAAAAAGTGTGGATTAATTGAGAAGAGCTAGTGTGTACTAACAAGAGGCAAATGATGTTGAACTAACTTGAGGTTTTCACAGCCTTTGGTACTGTTGCTGGATGAGTAATCCTAACACCAGACTAATGTCCCAGAAACACAGGGTTGAATATTCCCGCAGACAAGGATACATTACACAAGGATGGATTTGATATCTCCAATCTGATTCCAGGAAGCTCAACACCATCATCTGGGGTTGTAATCCTTGCCTGTGCCACTTAAGCGTATGGCTGCTTTGGTTCACATCCTGTACTACTAACTCGGCCTGCTCAATAGACAAGCCTTATTGATCATTCTTGGCTGAATTCCCAAGCATCCCTTAGAACATTGAAACAGCTGAGTCTGAGAGAAGGAATTCTTGAATGTGTGACCTGACTCTTTGATTTATTGTGTCAATTAGAAAATGTTTATTTACAAAAAATATAGCATTTTTAGCTAATTTCAGTTTCTGAGTGAGACTCTGAAAGCTTGTGTTTTCAAATAAACCTGTTGGACTATAACCTGGTGTTATGTGATTTCTGAACTAGTTTAAAAGGATGAATGAAGCACTTACTGCTTATGGTAAAAGGAGATTGTTTTTTTAAGAAAGTAGGAATTTATGATAATATGAGTTTTTAAAAGTATTTTAAAATGCATCCTATTGTTGCTATGAGCTTCATTCGTTTAATATAGTGGGTTAATTTGCATGGATGTGCCCTGGATTGGCCTGGACAGTATGAGCATCCTTGAGGGGAATGGGTCAGAGCTTGAGATTTTGGAGTATTCTGGCAATGAAGGGTGAGTTGTGGGGATTTGTTTAGTATGGAGAGTACGTGAAGTTATGAGGGACAGTGTGGACGAGGCACGGAGAGTGTTCAGAGTAGGAGGTGGGAATGTGAGGGCTCCAGTTTTGCTGATATGTTCCAATTGGAATGAAGTCCTAAAACACTGAGGCAGGCCTTTTTAAAGGGCTATCCTGCTTCATGCCTGTGTTATTTCCTAAACTAATTTTAATACACTGCCGTCACACAGAATCACAAAATCCAGCCCATGATGCTGTGATGTAAATTTTCCACAAATGTTATCACATCTAATTCCTGCTCACTGGCTTTCAAACAACCACAAAATTCCTTTTTAAAATAATTTTAAAAACCAGGCGGGAAAACACACCGACGCTTCATCAGAGGCTGCACTGAGGATGTTACCAAGCACAGTAACGAAACGTCTGCGAAACAACAAACCAGCTCGGCAAGCCAACCAACCTCAACACCCACAACCCGAGCTACAGATCTACTCCAAAACCTTAAAAATAATTTAAGCTTTTTGCTTCAACAATGGATTGTGACAGAAGATGATAATTTGCACCAGCCTCATTGTGATAATTTTCTTTTCTCTAAAGTGCATATATGGCTTTTTTTTTGTAATGTGGTGGGATTTGAATCCATGATCCCAAATATTAACCTGGATTATGAGTCCAGTGACATTACACTACAGTGATACCTTCCCTTATGTGTGCTTATGTATAATTAACCATGTATATTAAGCAATATGGCTCTATCTCAAAGCTAATAGATTTGTATGTCCAGAAAGTTATTTCTTAAACAATATAAGTGCAAAAGACATTTTTCTGACTTAGAGAGACGCCTCCAAAATCCAATTGTTGTACAAATCCTCACCATGTGTTGCTGGGTTGCAGAGTGGAACTTTGGTCGCTGTATACCTTATTCACCAGTAACATGACAACTGAAAGGCTGAGGGGACAGTCAACTGTCTCAGAATAAAAACATCACAACTACTGCTAGGATAGTGGGCATTCAACAATATGATAAATATTCAACAATATACTGACTGTGGTCACACAGCAACTCCACATTGAGTAAGAAGTAAGATTGGCTGGTTTCAGTGCATCTTGTTTGATGTGCATCTCAGCTGACTCTACGTTATGAGCTGTTGCTCAGGGTAAGGGTTGCTGCTATTATCCATTTTAATGAAAGGAAATGACAGGACCTGTTTGGTCTCGTGTATAATCGACGTATATTCTCTCAAATGGCAAAAACAAAGGACAAATAAATCCAGAGTTCCCTGGATGACTAAGGAGGTAGAAATTAATGTTAGGAAGAAAAGTATGTTTATGACAGGCAAAAGACAGAAAATACAATTGAGAACCAAAGGGTTCAAAGGGGAGGTGAAATAGCAAATAAGAATAACAGAGAGGGATTATGAGAAAAAGACTAGCAGCTAGAATAAAGGGGGATCCCAAAGTTGTCAATAAGCATATAAACATTAAGAGAGTGGTTAAGGGATAAGTAGGGATAACCGATCTTACTCAGACACTTAGCAGCAAGGGGCATGGCTCAGCTGTTAAATGAATACTTTGCAGCTGTCCATACCACAGAGAGAAATGCTGCTTATGCTGTGGTGACAGTGGAGAAATGCTGCTTATGCTATGGTGACAGTGGAGAAATGCTGCTTATGCTATGGTGACAGTGGAGAAATGCTGCTTATGCTATGGTGACAGTGGAGAAATGCTGCTTATGCTATGGTGACAGTGGAGCTATGGTGACGAGAAGGGATAGAATTATTGTCACATGGAAAAAGGTGGGTTAATTTGGAAGTCACCACAGATTGCTGAAGGGAAAATCATGTATAAGTAATTACTGAAGTTGTTTTGAAGGCGTAACAACCTGGTAAGACTGTTGATGTGGTCCACGCGGATTTCTAGAAGGTGTTTGATACAGTGCCATGTAACAGATTTGTGAGGACAGTTATAGGTAATTGATATAAAAGGGTCAGTAGCAACATGGATACAAAACTGTTGGAGGGATAGGAAACAGAGAGTAATTTCAATGGATATATAACTGGAGCAAGATTTTTAGAGGAGCTCGTCAGGAGGTTTTCAATATCACAAGTAGATTAGATAGAGCAGATAGGGATAGGCTGTTCCTGCTCATAAAAAGAACAAGAATGAGAAGGAACTGTTTTATGTGAAAATGAAGCAAGGGTGATGTGAGAAAAAAGCATTTCCAAACAGTGAGTCGTTAGGGTCTGGAATGTACTGCCTGGAAATGTGGTAGAGGCAGGTACAATTGAAGCATTCAAGAGGGCACTGGAGGGGTTATTTGGATTGAAATTGTGTGCAGGGACATGGGCAAAAGTCAGGAGATTGGCACAAGGTAGTGATGCTCGTTTGAAGAGCTGCTGCAAGCACAATGGGCTGAATGACCTCCTTCGCTGTAACAATTCTGTGATTGTGTGATTCTATTTGATGCCATTGTAATCTTCATGATTGATCCCTTCAAAGTCTTATAGACCCATTTACAACACATCTCATTAGTGAACCTTGCAAAATCATATGTATGTAGTCCATGGTGCCTTGCATCATGGGGAATCCTACTATCTTGGGAAAGACTCATGCACACTCCATTTGCTTTCAGTCTGTTCCAAGAGAAGACAATGAATTCCCTTGACTTGATATAATGAAAGAATCTATTGAGAATCTGCTGATATGGCACTGGATAATGTATGGGAAATTTTACATGTGTCTCTTGTTCCAGTTATCATTGAAGCATGCTGCATATTTTGTTTTAACAATAAAACAGAAGTTTATTATGAAAAGAAATGAAGATAAAATAGAATAAACAAAACCATCTGTGTATAACACAAATTAAATTATTTTTAATTACAAGAACAGCAGTTCTTGTACATTATCCAAGTTCACCTTTGATATAGTTCCCAAAAGCATACCTTGTATAGGACAATAAATGTAACCTGGACAGTTCTCGTACCACAGGTCCTGAGTCTTACACTTCAGCATGTTTTTTAAATTTTGTACACAGTTTTGGGCCTCTTAATTAAGGAAACATGTATCAGTATTGGAGGCAGTCCAAAGAAGGTCCATAGGTTGGTTCCAGGTATGGAGATATTGTGGAATGAATGTAGAGTGAACCTACAGAGTGAAACTGCAATTAGCTTCTTCTTCGAGTTATTCAAGCACCCGAGCTTAAATGTACTCAGATTTAAATAATACCTTTAGAGTTTTACCCTAACACTTCTGGTCTGGGACTAGCAATAACCTTTTACTCTGAAGTGGTCTAGTTTCACTCTACCCGTCTTTCTCTGGAGCACTGGCGTACAGCTATCTTCACAGGTCTGCTCAAAATGCAAAGTAAAACTGAAGACAATAAAATCCTTGCGAAGGTGTGAGTGTATCCCTTATTGGCTGAGGTTACCATGAAGAACATTCCTTCTCAGCCTCTTCCCTGATCTGAGGCATGGTGACCATCAGGTTAAACTGCCACCAGTCATCCCTCTCTCTCTAACAACAGAGCAGCCCTGTGCTTGGGTAGGACTTTAGTGATTTTACTTTTTAACCCTTAAGCTTAAAGAAAACGCCTCCTCACCTTTCAATCTGGAAAGCTTTCCTTAAAAGTCTTGCTCATCATAAAGCCTGACCAATGTCAATTCCTTTCTCTATTGTTTCCGCCACCTTTTGCAAGCAGATTGCCTTCCTTTACCTCTGCTCCGGTCTCCTCACATGCTGCAGTCTCAATGAAGACCTTATAACAGCAAGTTAACCCCAACCCTATCTCTGTAAACTTGATTAACTTTGAGAAACTTCTCTGACCTCACCAAATGACAAACTCAGACAGAGCCAGGAGAGTTGAATCAGCAGCTAATCTGCATGGTGTAGATGGTTGCTTCAGAAAACACTTAGTGCAGGATACCTTCTTCTGCTAAATAACTCCACAGGTTTAAGAGAGGGAACAATAAGATCCAAAATAAAAACAATGCAATTAAGGACAATAAGGTGATCCAACTGCTAACCTTCAGTTGTCAATGTAGAGGAAATGTCTATAATTAATGCGTGTTCTTGGTCCAAACACACTGCAAGTGTGTTAAGATCAGAGTGCTTAAGACCATGAAAACATGGAGTCAAAGGAGCAGATGGAGGCCATTCAGCCCATCGAGTCTGCTCTGCCATTTAGTGAGATCATGGCTGATCTGATAACCCTCAACTCCACTTTCCAGCCTTTTCCCCATAACCCTTGATTCCCTTTCTGATTAAAAATTGGTCTATTTCAGCCTTGAATATATTTAATGATCCAGCCTTGACAGCCCTTTGTGGTAAAGAATTCCACAGGAACACTACCCTTTGTGAGACAAAATTCCTTCTCATCTTTTTCATAAATGCATGGCCCCTTACTCTGAGATGATGTCCTCTTGTCCTAGTCTCTTCCACAAGAGAAACAACCTTCCCACATCTCCCCTGTCAAGCCCTCTAAGAATCTTATATACTTCAATAAGGTCACTTCTCATTCTTCTAAAGTCCAATGAGTACAGGCCCAGCCTACAGAATGTCTCCTCATATGACAAATCTGGTATCAGCCTCATGATCATTCTCTGGACTGACTTCAATATCACTCTATCTTTTCTTAGATAAGGGGCCCAAACTGGTCACAGTATTCCAGTTGTTGTCAGACTAGTGTTTTGTATAATTCTACTGAGACATCATCATTTTTATATTCCATGCTGTTTAAAATAAGTCAACAGACTAATTGATTTCCCTACATAAAAACCAAAAGAACTGTGGATACTGTAAATCTCAAACAAAAACAGAAGTTGGTGGAAAAGGTCAGCAGGTCTGGCAGCATCTTTGAAGAGAAATCAGAGTTAATATTTTCAGGTCAAGTGACCCTCCCTCTCTGTTAACCACTGAATTTGTCCGCTAGCATTTTGTGATTCATAAGACGAGAAGATGATACAATATAGGAACAGAAATAGGCCATTTGAACTATTGAGTCTGCTCCACCATTGATCATGATTCATATGCTTCTCAACCCCATTCTCCTGCCTTCTCCCCATAACCTTTGATCCGTTTACTAATCAAGAATCTATCAATCTCCAACTTAAATCAGAGGATTCTCAAACCCCTCAGTGCTGCGCGGCTTTTTGTGGTCTCACTCTATATGAGCCCATGTAACATATCCCACAAAGTTTGTGTTCTTGTTGCAATAAATATGTTGAAGTTTATTGATGATACTATTGACACTGTTATAAGATCTCAGATTTGCATTTACTCTGGGTTCAATACTACCGATATCATAGTTCCATGGTGTCACTGTAACATTACAGAAAGCTGACTGCAATGACCATACACTGCACCGACTCCACAGTTGGTCAAAGTGAGAAGAGGACTTGTATCCTGCAGCATCAATTATCGTGATTTCATCTTAATGTTACAGAGTTAATCTTTCTAACCCAGTGTGACTCTTCTGTTGGACTCAAAATGTTAACAGAATTACAGTATCTCAGAATTGTGAACGTGCAGGAGGGGTCATTTGGCCCATCATACCTGCACTGGCTCTTCAAACTTTAATTCTGTTTCTACAACAGCAGATGCTGTCAGACTTTCTGAAGAAGGGTCTAGGCCCGAAACGTCAGCCTTCCTGCTCCTCTGATGCTGCTTGGCCTGCTGTGTTCATCCAGCTCTACACCTTGTTATCTCAGATTCTCCAGCATCTGCAGTTCCTACTATCGCTGCCAGACGTGTTGAGTTTCTCCAGCACTCCAGCTGCATGCATGGGAAAATTCATAACAGATACAGTATAATATGGATAAGTGTGAGGTTGCAAAAACAAAAAGGTGGATTATTATCTGAATAGCTTTAAATTGAAAGTGCAGAATGCATAATGAGACCTGGGAGTCCTTGTGCACCAGTCGCTGAAACTATGCAGGAGCAGCAGGCGATGAAGAAGGCAATTGGTATATTGGCCTTATAGCGAGAGGATTTGAGTACAGGAACAGTCATGTCTTGCTGCAATTGTACAGAGCCTTGGTGAGACCACACATGGGATATTGTGCGCAGTTTTAGTCTCCTCATTCAAGGAAGGATGTTCTCGTTAAAGAGGGAGTGCAGCAAACTGATTCATGGAATGGCGGGACTGATGTATGAGGAGATGTTGAATTACTGAGGATTATACTTGCTGGAGTTCAGAAGAATGAGAGGGAGTGAGGTCTATCTCCAGAGAGCAGGATAAGCAGAAGATTCATCAAAGGCTGTTGAACTTTTAACTTATTCCTTTATTCTCCTAGTTTAAACTGCAAAAGACTTTAATGTAAACCATTACCTTATTTCTTTATTTTTCTACTTATTCTATGAAGTAATGGTTAACCTTTTAACTCTCATTTCTCTTACTACTTTGTACCTAAGTTTTTTTTGTACCTAGGTGCCTTGGTACCTAAGATGGCATCATGTGTGGTGACATTATACCCTTTTCAGTATACTTCTGTACTTGAGTACACATGACAATAAAATCTAAAATCTAAATCTAGAAAAAAAAACGTTCTAACAGAATCACAAGTTTAAATTCAAAAAGGACGTTCCCAATGACCAGGGAGTCAACAGCCAGGGATCACAGTCCAAGGTTAAGGGGTAGACCATTTAGGACTGAGATGAGGAGAAATCTCTTTACCCACAGAATGGCAAGCCTATGGAATTTAATACCACAGAAAGCGGTGGAGGCCAGAACATTATAAAATTTCAAGAAGGAGTTGGATATTGCACTTGGAAGATAAAGAGATCAAAGAGTATGGGTGAAAGCAGGAACAAGCGACAGTGTTGGATAATCAACCATGATTATATTTAATAGCAGAGCAGGCTTGCAGGGCTGAATGGCCTACTCCTGCTCCTGATATGTATGTTTCTGAGGTTCAGTTTTTATTTCGGAATATCCAACATCCACAGTATTTTCTTTTTATTTGTCTTACTTTCGCCCTATCTTCTTGGGCTTTAGCAACAACATTCCTTGGTGAGACAGCTTTACATGATGGCAGGATTTCAAAACTGCTGGACATCAGAAGAATAGTCATTAATAAATCCTTTTGATAATTCGGAGAAACCTCTTTACCAGGTGCTGATAGAATTTGAAATTCAAGAGGGAAAATAAGTGAAACATATGGGAAAGAAAGGGCTAGAAGGAATAGGTTGATTGAGTGAGATGAAGTAAGATGTGGGAGAACATTTGTGTGGAACAAAATGCAGAAGTAGACCAGCTGAGTGAAATGACTCAGTTTGTGAATACGATATAATTAATATGGAATTATTTGGTAATAAAAGATTATCAGGAAAATTAACATTTTTAACTCACTGTTGCATTACGATATACACACAAGGGCTGGTTCTGAAGGATCTGCACTGAAGGTGATTAATTCTCCAAAGTTTTGCTTTGAAGCATGGAGTGCAGATTATGTAAATTTTCAACAAGTGCTGTATTATTTCTCCACGCCTGATAAAACTCTTCTTCACTTAAAATGTTGAAAGCTGTTCTTTCAGTCAATTTTATTAAAGAGACATATTTTGTTTTGGAATATTAATTCTAATCTACAGAATCAGAAAAGGAATTAACATTCTGAGGAGAATAACACTACCCTGGACCTGAGATCAAAAAATGGCAAGGTTTGACTTTATTCCAGGAATAATTATAACGTGTCATGTGTCGTGTATATTTCCCAGAGTTTATAAAATCTACTATCAGAGATTTGCAGAAATTAATTTTTGAACAGGAATGATAAACTTCAGTGCCTTTTGGATATTGTGAGAGCGCAAGGTGAGTACAACAAGGCAATGATGAGCTTTATTGAATTGACAAGTCAATCTCATTTATCCCCACAGTTCCCATTCTTCCCAGTTTGATTTTGTATCCATTTCAACTCCAAGTCATGAACGGTCAAAATAATTCCCAACCCCAATCCTGGTTGAGCAGCCTTGAGTAAAAAAATAAAATTTATTTGTTCATGTGATGTGAGCATCACACTTATTGCCATCCCTAATTGCCCAGAGGGCAGTTAAGAGTGGGCCTTGAATCACATATAGGCCAGACCAGGTAAGGATGGCAGATTTCCTTCCCTGAACCCTAATGGGTTTTTCCTGACAATTGACACTGGTTTTGTGATCACTGTTAGACTGTTAATTCCAGATTTTTAATTGAATTCAATTTCCATCTGCCCTGGTGGGACTCAAACCCAGATCCCCACACCATTACCAGGGTCTCTAGATTAATAGTGTACTGCCAATGTCACTAGGCCTTTGCCTCCCCTAAACTGCTCTAACCCTTCAGATAATGAGAAGTCGACTTGTCAGTTTCATGTGGTCGGAAAAGCGTCAAAGTTAATTGTGTTTGAATTCAGGTATCTCTTTTCAAATCAGATTCTTCTTTTACCATAAATAGTTCTCTGGTCATTTCATGATTGACTGAAATTCAGCCTCCAGACTATACAGAGAATGATATTTCTACTCAGGGTTTAACTGCTGGGCTTGTACAAAGGTAGCTATGTCATGATGATATCAAGCCACATGAAACAAGAGCCTGAGTCAGCGGCCTTCCAGGTAATGTGTCTTCTTTAACTATCCTCTGTAATATGGTTTATTCATTCTTGGGAGGTGGGCATCACTTATTACCCATTCCTAATTGCCCTTGAGAAGGTTGGTGGTGAGCTGCCTTCTCGAACCATTGCAGTCCATGTGCTGTTGGTTGGCTCATAATGCCCTTAGGGAGCGAGTTCCAGGATTTTGACCCAGCAACAGTGAAGGAATGGTGATATATTTCCAAGTCAGGATGGTGAGTGGCTTGGAAGGGAGCTTGAAGGTGTTGGCGTTCCCGTGTATCTGCTGCTCTTGTCCTTCTAGTTGGAAGTGGTCATGGGTTTGGAAGGTGCTGTCAAGGAATCTTTAGGGAATTTCTGCAATGCATCTTGTATACTGTACCCACTGCTGCTACATTCAAACAAAATCTCTCTGCTCCTCCAAATTTTTAGATGCATACCCTCCAGTTATGGACAACATATCTTTTTTAATTTGCATTTTAACTCTCTCTGCATCTCTGAGGGATTGGTCTATTTTAGTTCTGAATTCTGACCTCAGTGTTGTTGGAGCTGCACCCATCCAGGCAAGTAGGAACTGTTCCATCACACACACTTGACTTATGCCTTACAGATGATGGACAGGCTCTGGGGAGTCAGGAGGTGAGTTGCTCACCAGAGTATTTCTAGCCTCAGATCTGCTCATGTATCCACTGCGTTTATTTGATGAGTCCATTTGAGGTCCTGGTCAATGGTAACTCTGGGATGTTAGTAATGGGTATTCAGTGATGGTGATACCATTAAATAACAAATACCTTGTTTGTTATCTCATTGAATTGTGGAGCTGGCCCATAGGGTCGATGGCCTATTTTCTGTGCCTGATTTATAAATATATGTGCACAATAAAGCCTATTGATGTTCAGTCATAAAATACACATTAATACAAACAAAGTTAACTTTTAATTTAAAAAAAATCTATTCTTCACACATGAACCTGACAACAAGCTGACTGTTGTAATCCTTCACTAAGCATTAATGAAGGAAAAGTGATATGCTTCCAAGACAAGATAGTGCTGGATTTGGGGTTGAATGCTAATGCTGTTATAGGAATAATAATTGATTTTGTAATCATTCCATTTCCTGCCAGCATTTTGTTGATGGATTACTTCTTTTATTTCTGTGATCCGCTCCCATTCATCTATTTGTTCCACTTTTTTCTCCAGTTTTCTGCTGCCTATCTTGTGTGGTTAGTAGTTTGCTTGGACCACTAAGGAAATCTGAAAATCAGTGTTTACATGTTTTACCTCAAAGACTTAGTCCCTACATTAGTTTATTCAGATTATAGCATACCCTTAACTGCAATTAGAGCAATCAATTCTTGAGTCACAGGATAATCCACATTAGAAAAAAGGCATTTACCTCATCGTGTCCATGCTAGTTCTTAAATGAGTTCAACAATTAATTCCATTCCTCTCCACTTTCCACATAACCCTGCATATTTACATACATCAGAAACAATACAGCGGGTGTAGGCTACTTGAAGTCTGCTTAGAGCATGCTTCCCTGTTCAATAAGATAGTGGCTATTCTCACAACAGAGAATTAAATGTCTGTCACATCTTCCTTAAAAATATTGAAGACTCTGCTTCCACCACCTTTTGAAAAATTGTCATTAAGACTAATAAAGAAAAACAGACAGTTCTGGATAAACTGAGGAGGTCTGGCAGCATCTATGAAACAAACAGAGTTAACATTTTGTGCGGAGTGACCCTTCTTCAGATGCTTCGGGTCACTGGACTTGAACCATTATCTCTACTTCTCTCTCCACAGATGCTGTCTGACCTGCTGAGTTTTCCCAGGAAGTTCTTTGATTCATTTTGTATCGGATTATAGAATGATAGAATCCCTACAGTGTGGAAGCAGGGCATTCAGCCCATTGAATCCACAAAGACCCTCCGAAGAGCAACCCATCCACACCCATGGCCCTACCCTATCCATGTAACACTGCATTTTCCATGGCTAACCCACCTAGATACTATGAGCAATTTAGCACCTAACCTGCACATCTTTGGACTGTGACCTTGTGTGAGAAATTTATTCTCCTCATGCCTATCTTAAATGGGTGACCCTTATATTAGAAACTGAATTGTACAAAAAATGATGAGAACACAGAAAGAGGCTATTCAGTCAATCATGTCCACCTCTTAATCCTTGGATGCGTTAACCCTCTGGAGGTATACGGTGAATCTTTTTTCAGCCAGGTCGTTCCAGAACAGAACAAATCACTGCATAAAAAATACTCTTTCTTTTGTAGTTACTTTTAATCTTCACCCTGAAATCAATGCTGTGAAGACATTTGATAGGATGGAGACAATCCCATAAATTATGTTCCAAAGTTTGGAACTTGATTAGATGCTCATGATGTGTGTGGGTGTTTTTCCTTTTCACCCTTTATTCGTTTGATGTCTGCATTTTGCACTATGATGGTCTTTCTCCCCCCACCATAGCATTTCCTATGGTATTGGCTTGATTTAAGCATTAAAACACATTCTATAATGATAAGCAAATTATTCTAACACAAAGGAAATGACTCTCAGGCTGATAGTCCAGATGGTTTCCTGTTTTGATGTTCTGGGACTGCTAACAAGTGGCTACGTTTACAAAATGAGAATTTGTAAATGTTCCCTACAGCTGTGAATTCCAAAGTCACAGATCTATTTAAAATCCAACTTGGTGGTGTTAATTTAAAAAAAAAGCATCAAAATGTTGGATTGATGTACCAAGTTGGCAGTAGGATTGATTGAGCCACTGTCAGTCGGAATGTTACCTCTCTATCAGGAAGGTGTGAGATCAAATTCCACTTCAGCAGCTTGAGCACAAGATCTGGACTGATGCTTATGATGCAGCATTGTGGGAGCACTGCTCTGTCAGAGGGTCAGTACTGAGCGAGTGCTGCACTGGCAGAGGGTCAGTGCTTATGGAGTCCTGTGCTATTGGAGAGTCCATACTGAGTGCGTGCTGCACTGTCAGAGGGTCGGTACTGAGGGAATGCTGTGATGTCGGCACAGAAGAAACATCTTCTTAAACAATTGCACTCCAGGTGACACTTACAAGAGTGCCCGGTTGGGAATTCCAGGGATTTGATTAGATTTGATTTATCATTGTCACATGTATCTAAGTACAGTGAAAAGTTTTGTTTTGTGTGCAGGGGTACGTGTGTTTAAGGTTTTGTATCTTCCTCCTGACAGACAAGGCTGGAAGACATTTCCAAGGCATCAAAAAGTACAGACAGAGCGAATGGATGGGAAGTTGGTTTGCATGATGGGCTGGGTTGTGTTCACAACTCTCTGTAGTCCTGGGCAGAGCAGTTGACATACTAAGCTGTGACTTAGTATTAATGAAGGAAAAGTGATATACTTCCAAGACAAGATAGTCTTGGATTTGGGGGTGAATACTCATGTTGTTATAGGAATAATAGCTGCTTCTGTAATTATTCCGTGTCCTACTAGCATTTTGTTGACAGATTTTCTCTTTTATTTCTGTGATCTGCTCCCATTCATCTATTTGTTTCATTTTTTTCCCCAGAGTTTTCTGCTTCCCATCTTGTGTGGTCAGTAGTTTGTTCGAACCGCTCAGGAAATCTGAAGACCAATGTTTACATGTTCCTCTTGGCAACCTGATGAATGACTCTTCTCTCAAAATTTTAGCTTCGACACAAGCTGTGAAGGCTGGAGCTCTGAAGGTGTAGTGCTGCCATTTATTCTGCAGTGGGATTTTGGGGTGATTGGCATTATCAGTCTTCAGTGCCCAACCCTATCTGCTCTTTAACTCAGCGACTCACCGTGGTCATTTCAGAGGCCAATCAAGAATAAACCACAACCCTGTAGAGTCTCATGTCGGCCAGACCAGGTAAGGATGACAGCTTTCTTCACTAAAGGATATCAGTGAATGTGATGGGTTTACTTAACAACCCATGGTCATTTCATGGTCAACATCATTGAGATTAGTTTTCAATTCCAGATTTATTGACTGAATTTCAATTCCACCAGCTGGCATGGTGGGATCTGAATCTGTATTCCCACCCACAGCATTAGCCTTGGCGTCTGCAGTGCGAGGTCAGTGAGATCATCACAACAACAATGTCTCCCTGAACCAGAAGAGCAAGGGTAAGGATTCCTGCTTCCTGACTGACTGTACAGGGTGACAGTCCTGTGACTGAAAGATGTATTTAATCCTGCATACACTTCAGCAGCTTCATCATTACTCTCTAATGTCTCCTGCATTTTCTGTTCAGCTACACACTGAAGCAGACTTTAGGTCTTTTCTGACTACAAAGTGGTAATCTCTTATCGTTTACGTTAGGAGGAAACCTACCCTATAAACGATTAGTGAAAATTGAAGCCTCATTCATTTAATTTTAATGGACAATAATTAATGGTCTTTAATTTGATTGGTTGTAAAGTCATGATATCCAGGAAGATATTTCCAATAACAGAGACAACAAGGTGCAGGGCTGGATGAACACAGCAGGCCAATATGCATGTTTATGATGGATTGGTCTCCCCATCCACACTACTGCATTGGAAAATTACCCATTAAATGTCACATTCTGAGCTAAAGCAATTGATTTAAAGTTAGATTTCAGTTTACCTTTTATCCATGTTGTGAGCTGATTTCTACACAGCCAGACAATAATAGTATATGGTGAAGGACGGGATAGTGTGGTTGAGTGGGAGTGGGCTTGTACCATAGTCAGCAGCTTGCTCTGACATACAGCTGTGCTGGTTCCCTAATTGAGACAAATAATTCTGCACATACTGCCTGTGTTTCATTCAGCTGTCATATTGGGAGACTTAGACAAGTGATTTTACTAAGTGGAAGGCTTTCACCTCCAAGCTGTGTAACACTGAGCAATGGTTTTGAAATTCAGAAACATCATGGAAAGTGAGGCTTCCCCCCAACTCCACTTTGTTAAATGTGGGGGACGTCAGAAGAACATTGAATGACAACGAGCAAGAAGCCAAGTGGTCCAATGTGCCTATTGGCATTTCAAAAGAGCTTTCCAATTAGCCCCACTCCCATGTCCTTCCCCCAGGAACTCATCAATCCTTCAATACCCTTCAATAATTTACCCAATTCACTTCTGAAAGTTAGCATTCAAACTGTGTCAGCCACTTGCTCAAACAACGCGCTCACTTCATTGTGACTTTATCGTACAATTTAAGACTTAACCGTGGTGTATTGTAGCTATTGACCCCTCTGTCACTGGAGCTAACAAAGACCATAGAATCATAGAATCCCTGCAGTGTGGAAGCAGCTCATTTGGCCCATCAAGTCCACACCAACCCTCTGAAGAGCATCCCATCCAATCACTACAACCCAGCATTTCCCATGGCTAATCCACCTAACCTGCACATCCCTGAACACTATAGGAAATTTATCATGGACAATCCACCTAACCTGCACATCCCTGAACACTACAGGCAATTTAGCATGGACAATCCACCTAACCTGCACATCTTTGGACTGTGGAAGGAAACCCACACAGGCATGGGGAGAATGTGCAAATGCCATGCAGACAATCGCGTGAAATTGGAATTGTGAGGCAGCAGTGCTAACCACTGAGCCAACATGCCACCCTGAATTGAAGATGAACAATCAGAAGAGGAGGAGAAGAATGATTTGGATGAAGACTTGGAGGAGGACGAGGATGACAATTCAGAGGACAACTTAGAGGAAGAGGATAAAGAGGAAGAGGAATGTGTGGCAGACGAATAATCTCAAGCCACAGGTAAAGCTCGAGGAACGTAAGTTTGAATCCAACCATTGCATATGGTCATATTTGAATGCAAATAAAATCTGATGCACAGAGTCTAATGATGACTATGTAACCACCATCAAATGTTATAAAAAACCCAGCAGGTTCACAAATTTCCCTTAGGCAGCTTTACTTGGCCTGGACCATATGTAACTCCAGAACCCGCAGCAATGTAATTGATTGAACTGCCCTCCGGCCACAGTGATGCCAAATCCAGTGAATGAATTTTTAAACAGTGATGACAGAGTGGTATATAGCTAAAGGGGGTTACCCCTGATGTTCTCAAGATTGATCACATGAAGATCACATAGTATCATGTTAAATAAGTGCATGGAATCCTCCAGCTACCTCAAGATCAGGGAAGCCTCAATAAGTTCGTCTCCCAATCTTTTAAACTCCAATGGATATAGGAGCAACGTGTTCAACCTTTCTTCACAAATCCTTCATCCCAGGAGTGAGTTGAGTGAACCTTTTTTGATTTATTTATAGTACGTAGGTGTTACTGACTGGGCCAGTATTTATTGCCTGTCCCTAGTTACCCCTTGAGAAGGTGGTAGTGAGCTGCTTTCTTGAACCGCTGCAGTCCATGTGCTGTAGGCAATGACCTTATGGAGGGAATTCCAGGATTTTGACCCAGGGACAGTGAAGGAACAGTGATATATTTCTGAGTTGGGATGGTGAGTGGCTTGGAAGGGAACTTGCAGGTAATGGTTTTCCCATATATCTGTTGCCCTTGTCCTTCTAGATGGTAGTGATCGTGAGTTGGGAAGGTGTTATCTAAGGATCTTTGGTGAATTTTTGCAGTGCATCTTGTTGATAGTACACACTGCTGCTACTGAACGTTGATGATGCAGGGATTGGATATTTATGGATGTGGTGCCAATCAAGCAGGCTGTTTATCCTGGATGGTGTCAAACTTCTTGAGTGTTGTTGGAGCTGCACCTTATCCAGACAAGTAGGGAATATTCCCTCACTTGTGCCTTGTAGGTGGCGGACAGGCTTTGGGGAATCAGAGGTGAGTTCCTCGCTGCAGTATTCCTACCCTCTGACCTGCTCTTGTAGCCACAGAATTTACACGGTGATTCCAGTTGAGTTTCTGGTCGATGGTGATAGTGGGGCATTTGGAGGCAACTTAAAGCTTTATTGCAGCCAACACTGAAAGCAGAAGAAAGAGATGAACCAATCACCTTTCCTCACCCAGTTGTAGCAAAATTCTTTTTCAAATAAGGGGAGCTAAATTATAGACGGTATTCTGTGATGTCACCATGTTTTTCCTCATTGACAGGCTGATTAATGGAGGACAAGTTGCAGATGAAATTTACCACTGAAGAATGGGGTTAATTCATTTTACTTGGATGAACATGGAGAGGCAATTTAATATGTAGGATACAATTCTAAAGCATTTTGAACAGCACTATTAAATTTCCCCTTAACTGTTCCTGCTCCAAGGGAACAGTCCTTGTTCAATCCAAGACACTCTGAGCGATAAGCATATTTTTACTCCCCTCGTGATTGCTTGTATTAATTAATTGTGCTGCAATGTCGACTTTGCTGAAAGGTGCAAAAGTCTGGAGTGTGTACCAGCTATGACTCCTGTGGTAATGTTCGTGTCTATAGTTTGTAACGTTGTGAATTTGAGTTTCAATACAGAGCATTGAACACATAATCAAGATTGACACTCCAGTACAGTATAGAGGGAGACTATACAGTCAGATACACTGCCTTTCAAATAAACTGTCAAACCAGCTACACTTCTAGGAAAATATAAGATCTTACAGAGCTCTATTTTTCATTTCCTGGTTCCCTCATCAGTATCTATGTACTTTTGAAATGATTTCATTATTTATCCCTTTACCAACATAACTAAAAGCAGATGATCTGGCAATTGTAATTTAGGTGTTTGTGGTATCTCTTGCTGCGTGTATGTGGACTGCTACGTTTGTCTTCATTGCTGTAGTAATGAATTTCAAAAGTACTTTGTTGATTTGATAATCATTGTGTTTGGAACACCTTGAGGCTCTGAAAGGCACGATACAAATGCAAATTTTTAATGGCATTTGAAAGTCAGAGATCCATGTGGTCCTTTCTACATGTTTCAGCACTTCTTAAACCCTGTTTGGAAGAAGTTGCTTGAGCTGGTATTAAACCCTTCCTGCGTTTTAAAAGTGAAAAGGTGGTCATTGTCACGTTGCTAGGTTGATGTGATAATCTTGGCTGACGCTATGAGCTAACCTGGTTTGGTTTAAACTCCTCTGAAATATTCCAGCCTCTGTCAGATGCTCTCCTCCCTGCTTCCGACCTGGTTTTACCAATTTGAAGATGGAGGCATGCTTTCTGAATCATGAACTGATTTGTGGAGGTGCGTTCTAATTTCATCTCAGAATTTGACAGCTGATGACAATGAGACAGCAAGAACTGGAGTCGGGGACTCTCTATTCACCCTGCCAGTCCCACTTATAATCTTAGACACTTCTATCATGTCCCCCCCTCAGCCTTCTCTGCTCTAAAGAAAACAATCCAAGCCCATCTAGTCTCTCCTTCTGGCTCAATTTCTCCATCCCAGGCAACATCCTGGTTAACCTCCTCCGTACCCCTTCTAGTGCTATCACGTCCTTCCTATAGTGAGGTGACAAGAACTGCATACAGTACTCAAACTGTGGCCTAACCAACACATTGTATAACTTGAACATTACCTCCTTGTTCGTATACTCTAAAATCTTCTTTCCAATACAGCTACTGTACCTTTTCAAGAAATGGTAACCTGTACTTCAACTTATACATTGGCTAACTGGAAGGCAATGGTGCAGTGGTAATCTCACTGAATTAGAAGCCTCCAGAGGGCAAGACTAATGTCATTGGGCACCTTGGCAGCTGGTGGAATTCAAATTCAATTAACAAATCTGGAATTAAAATTCAGTTTCATACTGGAATTAATAAAACTGCAGTTGATTGTTGTTAAAAATCAGGTAGTTCGCTATTGTCCTTGAGGGAAGGAAGTCTTCTATCCTCACACAATCAGCCTGTACGGATAATTCCAGACCTACATCTAGGTGGCTGACTCTTCACTGCCCTCTGAAATGGCCAAACAAGCTACTCAGTTTAAGGGAAATTAAGGATAGGCAACAACGACTGGCCTTTCCAGTGTTGACCACATCCCGTGAAACAGTAATGAAAAGTAATTAAAACAAACCAAAGAACTGTGGAACGTAAATAGATATTGCTGGAAAAGCTGGGCAGCTCTAGCAGCATCGATGGAGAGAAAGCAGAGTTAACGTTTCAGGTTCGATAGTAGGAACTGCCGATGCTGGAGTCAGAGATAACACAGTGTAGAGCTGGATGAACACAACAGGCCAGGCAGCATCAGAGGAGCGGGAAAGCTAACATTTCGGGTCGTGACCCCTCCTCACTCCATTTATTTCAGAGGTCCCTTCTCCCTCCCCCATTTCTGAAGAAGGGTCCAGACCTGAAACGTCAGCTTTCCTGCTCCTCTGATGCTGCTTCGCCTGCTGTGTTCATCCAGCTCCACACTGTGTTAACGTTCCAGGTCCAGTGACCCTCCTTCGGAACAGTTCTGAAGAAGGAACATTGGACTCAAAACGTTAACTGTTTATGTCTGCGCAGATGCTGCCAGACCTGTGGAGTTTCTCCAGCAATTTCTGTTTTTGTGTTGAAGAAAATAATTGTCTGTAATGCTTTTCCACCATGAAAAGAGCGGGCGGCTGATCCTTAACCATCCATCTTACCCTATTGCCTAAATCACCCCAATACTATGTTATGTCACTACCTCAGTGTAATGTGAATGTCAGCCTAGTCTGTGCACTGTGTATATGGTCAGAGCTCTAATCCGTTCTCTCAGAAACTGTGAGCACCATGACCTGAGTCACATCCAGTTTGACTTTGTTACTTCACCCGAAATAAGGAAAATAAAAATTATTTACAAGAAGATTAAATTAACAGCAAGGACACCAAACTAATTTCAATTTCCTGCTGACCAATTGGCACAATATTAAAGATTGGTAAACAATTTAATAAGTAAGATCTTTATTCCCTTTTCAACATTCTACTGCACTGTCTGTCCATTAAAAGAAGGGAATGAGCTCTTTTTTGACTTTCATGGAATACGATAACGTCTGATTTCAGAGTTTTTAATTAAATTTAATCATAAAAATATGCCAGTGACATGCAGAAGTGAAAAACCACCATTTCTAATGGTTTCTAAAACACTACTTTATAGCTTTTAAAATGAATTTTTAATGCAATTACATATCTCCTGCAAATTTTTCATGAAGGATCATGAAAAGCCACTGTTGAATTTGTTATTACCGTGAGCAAGCGGCAAATCAGGCGGGTGTGTGCCATTACTCTAATTAGAGAATTAAGCAAAATGTCCCCTTCATAGGAAAAGGTGACGAGAGCAAGAGACAGAATATCTTAAAAAACGTTGGCTTTATTTGAGCGGATTTGCATTTAAGGACAGAGAAAATACAGATATCGATTTTTTGAATCAATTTATGATCAGCTGTTTGTTGCACTTTTATTTAAAAATGTTGATTTTTTTAAAAAGAGTATTTTTCTTAAGTCCTACACACAGTGCCATGGTGTTTTAATGAAACAAATGACCTCTTTCCATAGCCCAGGCACTACAAGACCATTTAAAGCTTTCTGGAATTTTCCACAGCTGTTTTCTTGTGTGAAATGCTGAGTTTCTATCATTAACATGTAATTTACATATTCATTTAGTCTCCTTTTAGGTTTTCGTCCAGATGTGCTAAATTTTTATTGCTGTCAGATTAGAGCAAACTTGTCAAATTCATCAGCTGGCACCATGCCCCTGTGCATGCATGGTAATTAGTGAAGCAACAGCATTCAAAACAAGAACATACCGCACAGGAACAGGCCCTTCGGTCCATCTAGCCTGCGCCAATTCCTGGTCCTTATTTAGACCTGCTACATATTAGACCTGTTACATAATAAAAAGCCTCTGACGATTCACCATACCAGAGCCTCTCATAATTTTGTAGATCTTTATCAGGTCGACCCTTAGTTTCCGTCTTTCCAATGAAAACAATCCGGGTTTATCCCTGCATAAGTAAAACCCTCCAGACCAGGTAACATCCGGATAAACCTTCTCTTCACTCTCTCCAAAGCATCCATGTCCTTCTGATAGTGTGGCGACCAGAACTGAGTGCAATATTTCAAATGTGGCCACACTAAAGTTTTGTACAGGTGTAACATAACTGTCAACTTTTACATCCGATGCCCCAGCCGGTGAAGTCAAGTGTGCTGGATGCCTTCTTGACCACCTTTTTCACCTGTGTTGCCCCTTTCAGGAAACTGTGGACTTGTACACCTATATCCCTCTGTATGTCAATGCTACTAAGGGTTCTGCCATTCATTGTATAATTTGCAACTGAATTTGATCATCCAAAATGCATCACCTCACATTTGTCCAGATTAAACTCTACCTGCCATTTCTCCTCCTGAACCTGCAATCTATCTATATCCTGCTGTGGCTTTTGAGAATTCTCCTCACAATGTGGCCAGTTTTGGTGTCATCCGCAAATTTACTGATCAGACCACTTACATTTTTCTCCAGATCATTCATAAATATTACAAGCAACAATGGTTCCAGCATTGATCCCTGTGAAACACCACTAGTTACTGATCTCCATTCCGAAAAGCACGCTTCCAATGTTTCTGTGTCTTCCGTGACCAAGCTAGTTCTGTATCTATGTAGCCAGCTCACCCCGGATCCCATGAGACTCTACCTTTTGTACAGTCTGCCAAGAGATACCTTATCAAATGCCTTACTAAAGTCCATGTAGACAATATTCACTGCCCTTCCCTCATTAATGATTCTTGTTACCTCTCCAAAAAGTCAAGTTGGTGAGACATGACCTTCCCTGCACAAACCCATGCTGCCTATCACTAATTAGTCTATTCACATCCAAATGTGAATAAATCCTGTCTGTCAGAGTTTTTTTCCAACACCTTCCCTACCACTGATGTGGGGCTCACTGCCCTGTATTTACCTGGATTATCTCTATTTCCCTTCTTAAACAAAGGAACAACATTGGCCATTCTCCAGTTTTCTGGAATCTCGCCTGAGGCCAAAGAGGATGCAAAGATACCTGTTAAGGCCCCAGCTATTTCCTCCCTTGCCTCCCACAGGATCATGGGACAGATCCCATCTGGCCCTGGGGACTTGTCTATCTTAATACATTTCAAGACACCCAGCACTTATGTTGACCTGCCCGAGAGTATTCACATGCCTTTCCCTAATCTCAGCATCCCTCACATCCCTTTCTTTGGTGAATACCAATGTAAAGTACTCATTAAAGATCTCACCCATTTCTTCTGACTTCATACATAACCTCCCTCCTTTATCCCTGAATGGGCCTACTCTTTCCCTACCTAACCTCTTGCTCCCAATGTTATGTAAAATGTCTTGGGATTTCCCTTAATCCAGCTGGCCAAGGAAATTTCATAGCCCCTTTTAGCCGCTCTAACTGTGCATATGAGCTCCTTTCTACTTTCTCTATATTTTTCAAAAACTTTGTCTGTTAGAGTTGCCTAGACATTAGGTATGCTTGTTCTTTTTTTATTAAGTTGATAACTTCCCCATCATCGAAGGCTCCCAAATCTTGCCGTTCGTATCCTTCATTTCCATAGGAGCATGCTTGGCCTGCACTCTAATCAACTGATCCATAAAAGACTCCCACCTCAGATGTGGATTTACCCTCAAATAGCTGCTCTCAATCCACATTCTCCAATTCTTGCCTAATTCGGTTATAGTTGGCCTTCCCCCAGTTTAACATCTTCATCTGAGGTCCAATCTTGTCTTTATCCATAAGTATCCAAAAACTTACAGAATATGGTCAGTATTCCCAAACTGCTTCCCCAGTGAAGCTTTGATCACCTGGTCAGGCTCATTTCCCCATACTAGGTCTATTATAGCTCTCTCCCTCACTAGACTATTCACATACTATTTCAAAAACCCTCCTGGACACACCTAACATCTAATTGCTACCCATCCAAACCCCCAGCACTAAGGGAATCCCAGTCAATACGGGCAAAGTTAAAATCACCCACCACAACAACCCTGTCATTTTCACATCTTTCCAGAATCTGACTACGTACCCCTTCCTCTATCTCCCGCTGGCAGCTGGGGATCTGTAGTACAGTCCCAGCATTGTGATTGCAAGCTTGCTATTCCTGAGGCCTACCTACAATGCCTCGCTGCAAGGTCCGCCCAGGGTGTCCTCCCTTAACACAGCTGTGAAATGCTCCCTTACCCAGTAATGCAACACGCCTGCCTCTTTTGCTTTTTCCTCTGTCTTGTCTAAGACATCGATATCCTGGAACATTAAGCTGCTAGTTCTGTCCCTCTTTCAACATGCCTCTGCGATAACAACAACATCTTAATTGCATGCATTAATTCAGGCTCTAAGTTCTTCCGTCTTGCCTGTTACATTTCTTGTATTGGAACAAATACAGCCCAAGCCTCCAGTTCTTCTGAGCCAAAGAAATAAGCCCAATGTTCTTAAAGCTGCACAATCTGTTGGTTCAAGGAGAAACTTGCCAAGCTTGTAGAAGATGGCTAAAATAATCTGAGATCACTTGAAGCTTTTACTGATTTGAATCATTTTTAACAAGGTCCAAAAAAATGTATGAGATAGGATCAGTTTACACCATTGTTTTCAGTGGATTTTGGACTCGATTACCAGATATCTTTGGTTTGAAACATTTCTGAACTACTTTCTCAATTTTGAATTTCTCACTTTAAGTTAAAGTGACTTCACCTGATGACGGGCAACAGTCTGAAAGCTTGTGATTTCAAATAAACCTGTTGTGCCATAACAGGTGGAGCAGGCTCGACGTGCTAACTCCTGTTGTTATTTCTGATGATCTTATGGTCTTATCCAATATGAAGAAGGATATGTGGCTCAGAGATAGCAGGAACTGCAGATGCTGGAGAATCCGAGACGACAAGGTGCAGGGCTGGATGAACACAGCAGGCCAAGCAGCATCATAGGAGCAGGAAGGCTGACGTTTCGGGCCTAGACCCAAGGATATGTGGCTACTGTGATTCCTATAGCACACCTGTGTTAGCTTTTGCACTTCCACTATAGGTTGCACAGACTGTATAAAGCAGAGCATTTAGCCCAACAGCTGTATGTTATTTCTATATTCCTTACAGACTTCCTTTCACATTACTATCGCCTTCTTTCAGATACTTATCCAGATTCCTCTGAGACAATCAAAAAACAGTAAGAGTATAATGATTAGAAGTCTGAAACAAAGTTAAAATGTAACTGAGCATCCCAAAGCCAAAAAGATTGGGTGGATATTATCTGCATAAATTCAGATCTCTTATTTTCGATTCGATCTTGTTGGAACATCCCAGATTCCCACAACTTCAGGAGTGACTATCCAAGCTTTGAAATCAAACTAAACATCTGGAAATGTGTTCTCTCGATACTGAAATATAACTTATGCAGATTCTTCAATCTTTGACGTTTGTGCACAATCACAGACCATCTAACTTTAAATCTGGACATCACCTGAAAACACAAAGTTAGTTCCTGCACACATGTGAACAGTTATAATTTACTAATATATATATCCAGAGTTTTACCCTTCCCCAGGGTCAGCTGGGACTTGGTGATGTTTTTATTCCTGAGATCTGGGCCAGCATTTCTTGCCCATCTCTAATTGCTCAGAGGGAAGATTAGAATCAACTACGTTGCTGTGGGTCTGGAGTCACGTTTAAAGTTTCCTTTTCTGAAGGACATCAGTGAACCAGATGGATTTTAACAGTCACATTTGGCCTAACTTTTTTTCTAGATTTATGTTGAATCCAAATCAACATACTGGGGGTTTCCAATGACCAGAAACTGAACAGGACTAGCCATATAAAAACAGTGGCTACAAGATCAAGTCAGAGGCTAGGAATACTGCAGTGAGTAAGTCGCGTCCTGACTCCCCAAAGCCTGTCCACCATTGACAAGACACAAGTCTGGAGAGGGATGGGAATACCTACACTTGCCTGGATGAATGCAGATCCAATAACACTCAAGAAATTTGACAAGATTAAGGGATAAAGCAGCCCACTTGATTGCTGCCACATCACTTACCTTCTGTTTTCTCCACCACTGATGCTCAGTCTCAGCTGCGTGTACTATCTACAAGATGCACTGCAGAAATTCACCAAGGCTACTTAGACAGCACCTCCCAAACCGAAGACCAAGACCATCTCCATCCAGAAGGACAAGGGCGGCAGATACATGAGAACACCACTACCTGCAAGCTCCCTTCCAAGTCACTCACCATGCTGACTTGGAAATATATCGCTGTTCCTTCACTGTCACTGAGTCAAAATCCTGAAATTCTATCCCTCAGGGCATTGTGGGTCAAATTACAGCACATGGACTGTAGCGGTTCAAGAAGGCAGCTCACCATCACCTTTCAAGGGACAACTAGAGATGGGCAATAAATGCCGGCCAGCCAGAGACACCCAAATTCCACAAGTGAATAAAAAATAGCTAATCCCTTTTTCTAGAGAAATGCTCTGAAATAACTGACTCCATCGCTCTTCCTGGTCGCTGAGAGTGAGCCTGACTGCTTGTATAATAACTGATTCTGGTATAAACTCATGGCTATATTTGCACTGTCATTCAAACCAGCAATTTCCATCACCATAATATCTCCTGACCTCCTCCCATGTTTCATCAATGTGCTGTGCCCCTCATCCATCTCTTTGTTGCCTTTCGACATGACTGATTTGGTAAACTGCCTGCTACTCTCCCCCGATACACTGCCTGCTGGTCTCCCCCAGTACACTGCCTGCTGGTCTCCCCCAGTATGCTGCCTGCTGGTCTCCCCCGATACACTGCCTGCTACTCTCTCCCGATACACTGCCTGCTGGTCTCCTCCAGTACACTGCCTGCTGGTCTCC
>NC_063343.1:71506618-71549492 GCF_021869965.1 Rhincodon typus
CCCCAGTACACTGCCTGCTGGTCTTCCCCAGTACACTGCCTGCTGGTGTCCCTCACTCTACCCTCTCTAAAGCTGAGTTCATCCCAATCTCTACTGAAAACAAGAAATGTTGGAGATCACAGCGGGTCAGCCAGTATCCATGGAGAGAAAGGAAATGTTTTGAGTCAAGATGACTGTTCTAGAATCAAAACATTGGCTTGCTTTCTCTTCATGGATGTGCCTGACCCATTGTGATCTCGAAAATTTCTTGTTTTCGGTACACATTCTAGCATCTGCAGTAATTTGCACCTTCATCCCAATATCTGCTGTCTGTGTCTGAATTTACAGCAACTCCCATTCACCTGTTAACCCTGTACAATACATGCATCTGAATATATAATGCCTTGATTTTGGTCATTTGACAATAGATGGTATGTCATCAACCTTAAGCTCTGTAAATGTTTCCCTAACTCTCTAGTAGTTCTCCAACTCTCCAGTAGTAGTAAGGGCGTGGAATGCCCTGCCTGCAAAAGTAGTAGACTCGCCAACTTTAAGGGCATTTAAATGGTCATTGGATAAACATATGGATGATAATGGAATAGTTTAGGTTAGATGGGCTTCAGATTGGTTTCACAGGTCGGCGCAACATCGAGGGCCGAAGGGCCTGTACTGCGCTGTAATGTTCTATGTTCTATGCTCTTCTCTTTTTGTAAAATACACCTTATACTGACCTCAAGCATTGGTCGTCTAGCCTCATATCTCCCTTGCTTGGTTGTGTCAAATTTTATTAAAGAGCTCTGAGGAAAGGTCACCGGACCCAAAACGTTAACTCTGATTTCTTTTTCACAGATGTTGCCAGACCTGCTGAACTTTTCCAGCAACTTTGTTTTTGTTCCTGATTTACATCCGCGGTTCTTTTGATTTTTATTAATCTAATGAATCTTCTCTGGGCTGCCTGAAATGCCAATCTATCTTCACTTTGATAAGGAGCTGAAAACTGTTCACAGTACTCTCGCTATTGTCTCATTTGTGCCCAATAAAGTTTTAACAAGAGCTCTCTATTTTTGTACTCCAATTCTTTTGAAATAAAGGCCAATATTCAATTTTACTCAAACAAAGAACTGCTGATGCTGGAAATCTGAAACAAAAACAGAAATTGCTGGAGAAACTCAATAGTTCTGTGTTTGTTATAGTAACTTTCCTTGGTTAAAATCAGTTCTGAAGCAGGGTCACTGGACTTAAAACATCAACTCTGTTTCACTCTCTATAATTGCTGCCAAAACTGCTGAATTTCTTCAGTATTTCTGTTCTTGCTTCTAATATTTCATTTGGCTTCCCTATTACCCAATGAATTTGGATGAAACCATTTTGTGATTCATACATCAGGACTCTCAAATCCCTTTGTGCTGCAGTTTTCTGTGGTTTTTCCCAATTTAAATACTATTCAGCTCCTCTCTTCCTTCTGCCACAGTGCATAACTGCTCATTTTCCTACATTATCTACCATGTGTCACATTTTTTGCCTAATCACTTAACCTGTCTATATTCTGACATCCTCACTGCTTGCATTCCCATCTATTTTTGTGTCAGCCACCAACTTGGTGATAGTCCATTACATTTCTTCTTCCAAGTCATTAATACATATTGTAAATAATTATGGCCCCAGGACTGATCCCTTTGGCACCCTTCTAGTTACAGGTTCGCCATCCTGAAAATGCACCCCCCAATCCCAACTCTCTGTCTTCTATTAACTTGCCAATCCTCTATTTGTCTGGCACTGAGCCAGCTATTTCTTGAGCCTCAACTTTGTTAACCAGTTTTTTTTTTTGTTTTGGCTCATTCACAGACATATTACTCATCCCTAATTGCCTTGAACAAAGTTAAGAAACAACCACACTGCTGTGAAATAAAGGATGATAAATTTCCTTCCCATTCTCAACCAGATGAGTTTTTTGTGACAACTAACAGTGGCCACATGACAATCGTTGAGCCAATTCTTTATAAATTCAAATTTTCACCACCTCCTATGGTGGGATTTGAATTCATGTTCCCAGAGCATTAACCTGGGGTTTGGGATTATGACTTCAGTCACATTGCCACTTCACCACCACCTCCCCAATATTTTTTGTGGTACTTTGGTGAACACCTTCTTAAGATTCATATTGATAACATCCACCACATTCCCTTCATCAATCTTTCCTGTTAATTCAGCTAAAGGTCCGACTAGATTTGTCAAACATGATCTGCCCCTTACAAATCCATACCAACTCTTCTTAACTAAGTTAAACCTCTCCAACTGTCTTTTGATCTTTCTTTGTATATTGTTTCTCCAACTTTACCTATCACCTCACACTAAATTGACTGCTCTGATTGTCCCAACAAAGTTTCTTGAAAAAGTGTGCTATGTTTGCCACTTTCCAAACCTCTGACGTGTCCCTATATCTTAGCAAGACTGAACTAATGTTATAGGCCCTTCTGCTGTCTCTGTCCCCATGGTCCTTAGTGACCAGAAACGCAAGTCTCATCCCAGGCGACTGTCTGCTCGAGCAATAGGCCTTTTCTTTATTTTCTACCTGACAATTTTCACACCATTCAGGTGTGTGTTCTGAGCTATCTGATTTTTTTTAAAAAATTCAGATTCCAGAAACGTAGTCTGCCTTGGAAACATCTTTGTACAACTTTCTTTCAAAGTCATGAGGTGATAGAATTTCTCTTTGATCACATCTTAATGGACCCTGTGAGAAGAAAGTTAATGTGAGTAATGATTGATCAAGAAGTTTTTTATTAGCTTCTGATGCAAATAGCATCATATCTAAATTGTGAAAGTGAAGAACCATACTGGTTAGGTCACTCTCCTCTTCCCTTGATGTCTGAATTGGCAGAATGTAGCTTTGAAAGAAAAGGTGTACTTTGTGAATAATCAAAACTGTCACAGCTTGAATTAATCTCTGCATTCAACGGAACTCAAAGATATCAAGATTTTATGAACCCTGCCAAAGAAAAAGTGAATAAAAGAAAGTATCAGGTTTTCAACTGAGGTATACCTTTGTTTTGTTTTCTGTAGTATCCCCTTAAAAGAAAGGAAGAGCTTCTAACTGCAGCAACCATGTCCTGCCAGCATAGAGGTAAAGGTGTAAGTAATGTGATAATAAAATGCATTAACACATTGCAGTATTTACAGAATAATGTCTATCTATACAACAATATTAACGGAGTAAAATTTCACAAGAAAGTTCACAAATGTGCTTTCAAATAAAATTTAAAGAGATATCAGGAGAAATAAGCAAAGTCTTGGCCAAAGGGATGGGCTTTCAGTTTTATCTTAGAAAGGCAGGAGGGCTTAGAACATTTCCTGAGCTTAAGGTCTAACCAGCCGGAGTCATGGCTTTCAATGTTTGAGTGAAGAGAAGAGGGGATCCAAAGAGAGAAGAATCAGGAGGAGTCTAGATGTCTCTGAGTGTTCTCGGGCTGGATATGGTCGTATCCTCAAGACGAAGCAAATCATTGAGGACTTTGAAAACAAGAATGAGAATAAAAGCAAACTACAGTGGATGCTGGGAAACTGAAACAAATGCAGAAAATGCTGGAGAAACTCAGCAGATCTGGTAGCATCTGTGAAGAAAGAAAAACACAGTTAACATTTTGAGTCTGGTTGGACACAGAATAAAATTTCTGAAGAACTGTGCTCAAAACATAAAGAATGAGAACTTTAAAACTGAAGAGGTGCCAGATTGTGAGTGAATGTAGGACAGTGAGCAACAAACCTCAATATGTTAGACCCAGAACTCCTTTTTTTCTTCATCATGTCTTTTTTATAATTGTAATTCAGTTGTTAAAAATGTCAGTGGTCCCATTAAATTTCCACTGCATTGAGAAATTAATTTCTCTACTTACATTCCATTAAATGTGAATAGTGTTTGGCTTTTTAATAATATCTCAATTGTTACTCCCAATCTTTCCAGTGTGTGTGTGTGTGTGCAATCAAATGTGGCCACAAGTGGGTAAATGAGCTGGTAACAATGCTCAACTTGGTTCTCTGGAATATTTTGTTAGGCCCTTGAACCCTCATCCCTCATTCCCCTTCACCTCTACCCAGTCCCAAGCATATATATGCTAATAGATGCTAATCCATGACTCAACCCATCCACATGGTCCATTATGGTCCTTTAGGGGTTCCTTCACCTTAAACTCCCAATTACGTTTGCCTCATTACACATCACAAAATCCAGAATTGTCTGTTCTTTAGTGGGCTCTATCACATGCTGCTCCAAAATTCCATCTCGTCGACATTCCACAAATTCCTTTTCTTAAAATCTGCAACCAACCTGATTTTCCCAGTTCACCTGCATATTGAAGTCCCCCGTGATTGTTGTGACAGTGCCTTTCTTACATGCCTTTTCTATCTCCTGATTTACATTTTTTGCCACATCCTGACTAGTGCTAGGAGGCCTGTACGCAACTCCCAACAGGGTCTTTTCCCTTTTGCAGTTCCTCAACTCTACCCACATCGATTCTACACCTTCCAATCCTGTATCACTTCTCGGTATTGATTTAATTTCATTTCTTACTGACAAGGCAGCACCCTTTCTGTCCATCTGTCTGTCCTTTCAATAGGACATATATCATTGGATAGTTAGTTCCCAGCCGTGATCTACTTGCAGACAAGTCTCTGTGATACCCACAACATTATACCCACCAATTTCAATTTGCGCTACAAGCTCATTTTCCTTGTTTCGTATATCGTGTGCATTTAAGTGAAACACCCTCAGCCTTGAGTTGCCTACACCCCCCTTCTCATAGTTGTCCCATTGTCTGCTATGCCTGAAGTTAAATTCCTGACCCTTTCCACACTCTCTGTCCTATTACTCGTGGAAACTTTAATAACTGGCTGAGCCTTCCATTCCCTTTACCTTTCTTCATTATTTTCCATGCGACTGAGCTGAGCCCCACTAATGCATTCTACACTATCCACGACTCCGGTTATGCAATTCACCAGGACTCTGGTCCCAGCATGATTCAGATGGAACCAGTTCCATCAGAGCAGCTCTCTCCTTCCCCAGCACTGATGCCAATGTTCCATGAATTCGAACCTATTTCTCCCACACCGATCTTTGAGCCACTCATTTACCTATTTAATATTGTTGACCCTGTGCCAATTTGCTTGTGGCTCAGATAGTATTCCAGAGATTATTCCTTTTTTGATTCTGCTTTTTTAAATTTACCCCCTAGCTGCTCATATTCCCTCAGCAGAACTTCATTCCTCTTTCTATTCATATTATTGGTACCTACGGGAACCTCAACAATTGGATCTTTCCCTTCCCCTCCTAAGTTCCTCTGTAGCCCAGATGGAACGTACTGAACTCAGACACCAGGTAGGCAACACAGCCTTTGAGACGCTCAATCCTGACCACAGAGAACAAAGTTTATTCCCCTGACTAGATTATCCCTGATTACGACTACATCTCTCTTTTCTCACCTCTCTTGAATGGTTCCCTGAAACACAGTGCTACTGTCAGTTTGCTCATCCTCCCTACAGCCCCCACTCTCATCCACACAGAAAGCAAGAATCTCAAACTTGTTAGAGAATCTCACAGGCTGAAACTCCTCCAACACTACCTCCTGGATCCCTTTACCTGCCTCATTCAAAATCACACTCTCCTGGCCGGGACCACAGTTGAACTCAAGGTAGTTAATCTAAGGGGGTTTGACTGCTTCCTGAAACACAGTGTCCAGGTAACTCTCCCCCTCCCTGATTTGTCGCAGTGTTTGAAGCACATACTCCAGCTCATTAAATCTGAGCCGGAGTTCCTCAACCAGCCAACACTTATTACAGTTGTAGTCACTACAAACCACAATGGGGTCCACCAGCTCCCACATCATTCAGTTATAACACATTGCCTGGACTGGCATCTCTATTTTAATTACTTAGTTCTTAATTTTGTTTTTAAACACTTTGTGCTGCACTTTTTGTATCCTGTAAATATTTCCCCTTACTACATTCAATCAGAAACTTATGATAGTCAAATTAATAGGAATCAACAACCAATGAACTTGTGGATTACCTGTGATGTCACTCTTTTGTGCTGGACCCTTAATCCTGGGATTCAATTTATCTTGTTAAATAAAAACTTACAAATTAAGAGGCAAAAAGATCCTCCAAAAGGCATCTCTTTCCCTCTGCACCAAATTCCCACGCTACCTCCATATTCCCTGAACTATGCGCTTGCTGAGGCTATCTCTTTCTGGATGTGATCTCTCCTTCCTGACCATACTTCATAATGCCTCAAAATCCAGGTGCACATGTCAGTCTCCCTGGAGAGCGCTGTTTCTTTTGAACTTTGTGAATCAATGATAAGCACACTGCTAACTGAACTACAGCCACACCTAACATTGCTGACTAACAGCACTCTCTGCCTGTAACTGGGACCCAATGGAGGCAAGGATAATGAAATGGGAAGAGTGAGAAAGAATGGAATAAGAAAAGCTTGCATTCTGATAGTTCCTTTGGAACTCCTTACAACAGAACTGTGAGAGCAGAGTTCTTGTCTACATTTAAAGCTGAGATAGATAGATTCTTGATCAGTCAGGAAATCAAGGGTCGTGGGGAAAAGGCAGGAAAGTGGATGTGAGGAGTGTCGGATCAGCCATGATCCTATTGAATGGTGTAGCAGAGCCAAGGGGCCGAATGACCGACTCCTATTTCTATTTCTTACGGTCTTACTATTGTTGAATTCTTCCAAAGCATTTTATACAATGAATTTCATGAAATGTGTACCGAGTATAGGAACATCTCGATTGCTACAGCATCGATATTCCATTGATAGGAGGGCAACAAATCAATCAATCGCTGAAGACATATAATGACCAAGTGAAAGGAAATGGCCTCAAAGTTCAGGGGAGATGATGGCCTAGTAGTATTATTGCGAGACTGTTAATCCAGAGACCCAGCCAACATTCTGGGGATCTGCGTTTGAATCCCACCATGGCAGATGGTAGAATTTGAATTCAATAATTAAAAAAAACCTGGAATTAAAAGTCCAATGATGACCATGAATCCATTGTTGATTGTTGGGAAAAACCCAAGTGGTTCACTAATGTCCTTTAGGGAAGGAAACTGCCATCCTTACCTGGTCTGGTGTACACGTGACTCCAGACCCACAGCAATGTGGTTGACTCTCAACTGCCCTCTGGGCAATTAGGGATGGGCAATAAAAGCTGTCTGGCCATCGACGCCCTCATCCCGTGAATGAATGAGAAAAAAGCTGGGTCCTGTGATTCCTCTGTGTCGCTAGATCTTTTTAAAGCTCTGGTTTAATGTGACGTCTTGCCATTTGGTTTGCAGGCAGACTAGCATCACTGAAACTTCTTCCAGTTGATCTCTGAGATATGCTGGAAGTCTTTAAATGTTTTCTGTGAGTGGTTTTAAATGTGCATTCAGTGCACAGTCAGTCAGCCATTTCCAACAGCAAACTGTTCCACGAAGAAACACATGGAAGTCGACTGAGGGGAGCTGAGATATGTATCAAAGCAGTCACTGCCTTCAGTGTCAGTTGGAATAATGCAGAGCTGACTACACAGGTGTTTGAGATACAGAAACATTAATGAGTTTCATAGCCAATGATGCAATTCCACTTGGAGCAAACCAGTCACTCAAAAAATGTCAAATTTCCTTAACAATTTCATGAAATTGCTGAAGTACAAGAATGGGGGTGGGGGGGCGGTGATGGGGTTTATTTAAAAAAATGTGAAATTTTCTGTTTTCCCGCAGAGCAAGCAATTGTTTGTACAAATTTTTAGTAATTTACTGCATTAAAATTGTAGGAATTAACATCACAGCAATAGTGTCGACTGTTTTGATGAAAAGGATATCATCCTGTCTAAATAAGTGTGGAGCTGGAAAAGCACAGCTGGTCAGACAGCATCCGAGGACCAGGAAAGTCAACGTTTCAGGCCAAAACCCTTCTTCAGGCCCGAAATGTTGACTTTCCTGCTCCTTGGATGCTGTCTGACCTTCTGACCTGCTGTGCTTTTCCAGCTCCGCATTTATTGACTCTAGCTTCCAGCATCTCCAGTCCTTACTGTCACTGTCCTCCTGTGTAACATGACTTGGTGAAATAATAGTCCTACTAATGATGGCACAGTCATAAACTCTTCTGAATGTGTTAGCAATGCAAGAGATTTGGATTTAAATGTGAAAGCTGAGAAATCAGAAAGTCGTCTTATTTTTAAGAATAAATAGGAAGAATAAGTCCAAGAAATCCCCCCATTTCTGCCTAACCAAACAATTCCAGTTCAATTTCTCTCGAGAAACAGTTGTAATTGTCTTTTATATCTATTTGGGCTAATACCTGTCTGTAGTCTTTCCTGGGGTCAGTTGTTCTGTCATTGTGTCTTGTTTAATATTGTGTCTTAAAGGTTTATCTAAATGAGCAATAACAATCCAACACCCATCACTGTAGGACTGTACATCTCTTCCCCACCTCTTTCTGTGAAACATAATTTGCTTTTATAATTCTTGTGTTTGTGCAGTAAAACTGCATAAATTCATTACTTTTCATTCATTCACAGAATGAAGATGTGACTGTCAAGGTCAGCATTTGTGTCTGCTCCTAATTGCCTTTGAACTGTATGGCTTGCTCAGTCATTTCAGAGGGCAATTAAGAGTCAACCACATTGCTGTGTGTCTGAAGTCACATATAGGCCAGACCAGGTAAGGATGGCAGATTTCTTTCCCTAAAGGACATTAGTCAATCAGATCCTTTTCTGAAGATGGTCACATGGTCATCATTCAACTGGTTTCTTATTCCAGACTTTTACTAAAATCAAATTTCACCACGTGTCATTTTAGGACTCCCCCTGACCATGAACCTAGGATTCACCATTTTTTCTCTTTAAGCCTCATCTTAAATGCTCACAGTGCTTTTGTCTTGACTTGCCTTTCAGCACAGACACAAAGCCTGGCAGCTTGTCCTGGTTTTCAGCAGTCTTCAGTCAAGACTGTGGCCATGTTGCTGTATGTGAGCAACTGAGATTCTCCAGCATTCTCTGTACTTGCTGCATGTGGTGTAAGCCAGCAGCCATATCTCTAAGTACAAGAGGAATAGTCCTCGGTCATATCTTGGACAAAACTCTTCAGTTAGAAGATCCCAGTGTCGTAAGTCAAAGCAAGCCTCTGAGATTAATTCAGGGAGTTGAGTGTAGTTGTGTGGCTGGTCAGAATGCTGAGGCTCAGGGGATCTGAATCACTTCAGTCCAAGGAGTGGGGCACTGTTACCTCAGTGGATCCAGTGCAACCAATCTCCGTGGTGGTGGGAAGTCAGTTGGAGAGCTGTAGAGATATCACTCAGAGTTCTACTTACCCATTGTTCAGGGTTGTCTGGCTATGACACTCAAGGGGTGGGCGATGGTTCATCCTGGGTGTCCCACTATGTCCCACTATGAAAAATGAAAGACGTTTTCTCATGAGCCAGCTACTGCTGTGGGAGGGAAGCTGGAAAACTTATTTCTGGGTGTTGGAAGCAGAATGTTGGGATGCAGAAGAGATTAAAATTTTGAAGGGAGCAAACTCAGGGGCATACAGGGTTACGGGAATGGGGTGAGTAAAAAACCTTGACGTGATTGATCAGCCATGATCATATTAAATTGTGGGACAGGGTCAATGGGTTGATTGGACGATTCCTGCTTCTATTTCCCTGTGTTGGCAGATGGGGGAAGAGGATGGAGCATCGAAGGGAAAGGGTTAATGCAGGAATAGGGGTTATTGACTGCGAGCAACACCCTGTTTTCCATGGCAGGCAGCTAGAAATGACCAGATCTGGCATGTTTACTTGATATGCCTGGGGTGGGGGGTAAAATGGCCAGATGCAGACTCAGATAGATGAGTTGTATGGGAGCTAGGAGAAGTGCAAAGATAATGGGGTTGAAGGGAAGGGAAGGTTTACATTCTGTGCTTCACCAACAGTGAGAGACGCATTCAGGAGCGAATGCAGTTTTCTTGATCGAGCTGTCAATGAGACATGAGCAACAGAACTGGGAAAGGCTGTGCCCACACCCAGAGTGGGCAGTCTCAGTGTTCCAGTCTGTGAGGGAAAGGCCTTCAATTCCAAGCAATGTTAGACCTTTCACAAGGCAACAGCAAGAAAAACACAGCCCTGGTCACTGAAGCTGAACCACGTTGTGAGTTATCCATGATGGATGTAAACCTTAGGCATTAACTCACTGAGTGGTCATGGTGGTGGTGATATTGTATCAGCCATGATCCTATTGAATGGTGGAGCAGGCTTGAAGGGCCAAATTGTCTACTCCGGTTCCTATTTCTTATAGTCTTTCATGGTCACCGTTACAGAAAATGACGATCAATTCCCAATTTATCAATTGGATTTAAATCCTACCATCCGCTGTGGGGTGCTTCGATCCCATGCCCCTGTTGAATTAGTGGGTCATCTGGGTAAATTGTCCAGTGACACGACCACTTTGCCTCCATTTTCACATATTCCTGACCCTTGCTGTGTCTACTGCTGATATATGGCCGCTCATTTCATTAGTCCATGAGGCAACTGAATCTTGGTTGTTCAGACCTGATGTCACCCACATAGAATCACGAAATCTGAATTTTCATTCCCAAAGAAAAAACTGTTGCGGCTTGAGATCAACAGAAAATTTCAAAATATCAGTTAGATCTTTGATCAGTTAAAATATTGTGTCATATAACCAAGGCGTGTATCTGACATTAAGATACCGATCAATAAGACATGATCTAATTGAATGATGGAACAGATTTGAAGAGCTGAATGGTCTCCTCTTCTTGTCCCTATGTTGAGGTAACAGAGTATTATTATGTGTCTGGGGTTTTGGTAAACTTTCTTGCTGAGTGCCTCTACCCACTCAGTGTAAGTGTTGCCTTTGAACATCATAAACTGCTTGGTTAATTGCATTCTGGAAATGATGCAGCACTGTATCTTTAAGCTTGTGAGAGCTTGCATTTCCTCCCAGCTCAATGAAAGGCCATCTTGTTCAGCAGCATTTAATGCAGGTGATTACCAGAATCCGATCCAGAGGAAGGAAGACAAATAAAAACGAAATTGATTTATCTGAAGTTAGTTTCCTGGCACCAAAAAGCATATCGGTAATTTTAAATAAACTCCTTGTGGTTCAGCTGTGGGAAATCTTATTGCTTTGTTTATGTCTGTGCTGCTTTTAATAGATGTATAAAGAGGTATTAAAAAGTTTAGATTCATATCCACCATTCAGCACCCATAGCTAAAAGACAGAGCTTATGCTTTCATTTATCTTAAGGGTGATAGCATTGTGTGGCACCGCTGATCTTGACATGGGTCAATGAAAAATATTGTGTTAACAGGTACACCACTGGGAATGAAAACACGATCCCCTCAGTGCCAATGTGGAAAACCAAATTGCCGGTTTTCAAGTGTGTACACTCAGGGGTGGAGGTGAGATTGTGAGAAGGTGCAATCACTTTTCCTCCCACTTTGTGCAAAATGATATCTGTGTGCAGCTCAGAGATTAGTCAGCTTGTGTCTGAGTCACAAACCTGTGGGTTCCAGAGCCTGGTTTATTCAATCACAGGATACCGCTGTTGCCAGCTAGGTCTATGTTTATTGCTAATGCCTAATTTCTTTTTATTGATTCATAGATTGAGTGTCACTGACTGGTCTAACATTTATTGTTCATCCCTAATTGCCATGGCTGTTGATCTAGAGTCACATAGGGGTCAGAACAGGTAAAGATAGCAGATTTCATCCCATAAAGGGGATTAGTGAACCCAATGGATTTTCCCCCAATAACTGTCAGTGATTTCATGGTCATCATTGAACTCTTAATTCTATTTTTACTCTTAAGTTCAAACTTCACTATCTGTCATGGTGGGATGAGAACCTGGGACCTCAGAATATTATTTGAGGCCCTGGACCAAGCACCTAGCAAAAATACAATTAGGCCACCACTTCTCCATTGCCCTTACAAAGGTGACAGTGAGCTGTACTCTTCAACTGGTGGAGTCCAACTGGTTTACATAAACCCCTGGTACTCTTAAGAAGGAGTCCCAGGATTTGATCAGGTGACGCTGCTGGAATGGCACTATATTTCCAAGTCAGGATAGTGATTGGCTTGGAGGAGAATTTACAGGTTGTGGTATCTGCTGCCCCTATCTTGCTCGATGTTAGAGGTTACGTGTATGGAACATGCTGTCAGAGTGTTCTGGGTGGGTGTTTCTGTAGTGCATTCTGTAGTTGGAAACATTGCTAGTATCTGTTTGTCAGGAAGGATGAGAATCTTGAAATTGATTGATGTGGCACCAATCAAGTGGGCTGTTTTGTCCTGGATGATGTCAAGCTTGTTTTTGGGGAAGTACCCATCCAGGCAAGTGGGGAGTGTTCCATCACGCTCCTGTAGATGGTGGACAGGCTTTGAGGAGTCAGTCTCGATGTATAATTTTTTGTTTATTGACTTTAGACTTATCCCCTGCCCCCAAAGACATTGACTGCTTCTCTGAAAGGTACTGAAATGTTGTGTGCCTCAGAACATATTTTTCTGCCATGTGACCAAGGAGGAAGCAAGTGCTTGAGTTCCCTTTTTTTGTGCATTAGGCATGATTTTGGCAGCAATTTCAGTTGATTTAATCCAATTTATTTACCCATTCACTGGCAAAAATCTTCCTTCTCATCATCGTCAAACATAAAAGGCCAAGTAATCCAGCATAGTACACATATGATACACATTCATTGGTGGTGAAGGAGACCATTTCACATGCTGCGGCTCATCCTGTCAATAATACATTCCCACCCATTTTTCCAATGGCCAGAAAATCATTTCTGAAGGGTGGATGAGAATTCCGCATGGAAATCCTTAGCAATGATAGCACAGGAAGTTGAAGATTCTACTCAATAATTCCCTTGATCCCAGAACCCCTGAAAGTATCAGCCACATAAATCATGATTTACTCTGTGAAGTAAATAGTTAATCAGGAAAAGTTAGACAATAAAAAAAAGTAGCCCATCTCCTGAGTAACATTTAGACTGAGACCCCCAAATTATCTCACTGTAACACCCACAACAGCACCCCACCCTGGAACCCAACAGTAACACCCATCCACCCTCCAACCCTCCACCCTCCTAATACCCCACCACCCAACATAACTCAACCCCACTATTGACAGTTGCTGGCTCAGGATCCAACACCCACAGCATCAGACTTGATATTGCCCTCTGGTCCTGACAGCCTCTTGCTCCAGATCTGATGACCCTGTGGAACTTGATATCTCCCAACCATCCAACATACCCTAAACACTCCATCACCTACCTAGCCCCCTTTTCACCGTGCACCCTACATCCTCTATCTATTCGGCATTGCGCCTGCCTGGCACCCTACTTGTTTGGCACACTACCTCTACCCAACTGTCACTTTACCAACCTAGCACCCATCCCTACCCAACTGGCACATTACCCTCTCAGCCCCTTAACATTACACTTACCTCACATACTTACCCTCTGGTAGCAGTCTGGCAAAGTGACTGCCTTTGATACTGGATCTTTAAATTTCAGAATGTGTCAGCTGATGTCTTTGTAAAAGTGTGCAAAATTTGTCTCGCCCCGACAGTTCTGTGCAAGAAGAGGCCTGTGAGAATGGAAGCATGGTTCCACATTTCAAGAGGAGCCCTGATTGGAATCATCTCTCAGAAACACAATACTCCTTTGTTGTGTTAAACTGAACGAGTGGAGTTGCACTCAACCTGAAATAACCCTAGCTTAGAAAATCTAACCCATTGAGTCGAAGGGAATGAGCTTCCAATCTTCCCTTCTGCAGACAGTTCGAGTACATTCCATCTGATTACAGCTGTGCCCAATCTCTGCAAATGTGAAACTGGAAGGTGCTTTTCACTGAAGCTCTACCAAAAGAATATTCATGCTGAGTCATATCCATTATGTGACATCAAGGCAATGACTTCCCACAGCTATAAGTGGATGACGACTAGGAGCCAACATTGATCCTATCTACACATCCCTACTTCCCTCTCCACCGTTCACACCCAACTCTTCCTTCCAGTCCCTCGGGCTGTGTTGGATACTGAAGACTTGAAGATTAATAATCAAACAATAATTTCATATCTGTAACTGGTTGGTAGGCTAGCTGGGAAGTGCAGTAAGAGGCATAGCATGGAAAATGAGGAAAGGGGCTCTATTCCAAGTCAAATATCTGCTTTTCAACTGAAATGTAAGACAGCGCTGTTGAGAACAGTGAATGACCTTGAGTAGTTACTTTCATAATTATTCACATTAAACCTGTAATCTCACAAAAGAGCTAACAAAAGGACCCAACACAGAGAGTACTGGAGAAACTCAGCAGGTCTGGCAGCATTTTTTTAAAAAATTATTCATGGGGTGTAGGCATCACTGGCTGGGTCAAATTTATTGCCCATCTCTAAACTACCAGAGGTTAGTTAAAACTCAACCATGTTGCTGTAGGTCTGACCAAGTAAGGGCAGCAGTTTTGTTCTTGAAAAGGCATTAGTAAACCAGATAGGTTTTTCCTGACAAGTGGAACTGTTTCATGGTCATCATTAGATTCTTAATTCCAGATGATCATTGCATTCAAATTCCACCATCTGCTGTGGCAGGATTCAAACCCAGGCCCCCAGAACATTACCTGGGTCTCTGGATTAACAGGCTGGTGACAATACCACTAGGCCATCACCTCCCTATCTGTGAAGAGACAAAAAGCAGATCTAATGTTTTGAGACCACAGCAGGTCAGGCAGCATCAATGGAGAGAAAGCATGCTAACGTTTTGAGTCTAGATGACTCTTCATCAGAGCTGAAGCTGACCCAAAACTTTAACACTGATTTTTCTTCACAGATGCTACCAGACCTGCTGAGCTTTTCCAGCGACTTCTGTTTTTGGTCCTGACTTACAGCATTCGCAGTTCTTTCGGTTTTTATACAAGCTTCCTGTCCTGTTACTCAGCTTTGAAAACATGTACACCTAAATACAGGCTACTGGGACAATAATCAAGTATTTCTTACTGAAACAAGCAGCCTTTCTGATTATTGAACTAAATCATAATATGCAAATTCAGAACCTGTTAACATCTTCCCAAAATATCCAACATTTATTCTTGCTTTTGTTCGGAGTGAATGGAAAAAAAATATTGACTTTCAACCAATAAATATAATCCTTCAGAGAGCAAAAAAAAAGCTGTTTTCAATTCTTTTAGTCACCATTTTGGATTGAAGTGGTTACCACTTAGAAATCAGAATCATGGCTTGGGGAACTATGAAGAAAGTCAGGCTGTAACTTATAACAACATTTTGTAATTGAAAGTGCACCCAGCAGAGACAGCCCGAGCCCTGGAGATATCACTATCATCCATTTGGGAAGCTCCTGGCTGACGGGAATGAAATTAATGAGTTGCAACAATGCTGTTGGAATAAATAAAAACACTTACAAAAGGAATATTTTCTCCTCAATTCGATTTGAATCCAGTTCCACCCAAATAACAGTTGAAGACAGGATCAGGCTGAGGAATGAGAGATAGATGAACTTGTAGGAGAACAAAGACATTATTGAAGCCGACTGTTTTTACTAGATCTCTAAATGAACCCTAGAGGGAAAGAGATATTTACGTCTGTGCACTTGTACAGCTCAATGTGTAGGCACTGTGTGTCAGCTTGGGTTAGATGAGAGTACTCTAACCTCAAAGTCAGAAGGTTGGAGGGCTAACTTTGCTTTTGGGCTTGGGTACATGCTCCAGCTTGACACTACTGTGTGGTACTGAGGGGACATACTGTCAATGGAGCTGTCCTTTGGAATAGATACTGAATCAAGGTCCTGTCTGCCTACTGTATCAGTTGTGGAGGTCACTGATGAATCTGCAGTGTTCTGTGATGAAAAGCAGAATGTTTTTTTGAATTATGTTGCCTTAAATGCTCCTTCAACCAACATAGAGCTAACAAAAGAACTCATTATTCATCTTACATAGATCTGTAAACAGGTAATTTAGTCAACGATGCTTCTGCTTGTGGGACCTTTGCTTGAACAGAAGTGTTAACATGGTAATGGTGAAAATGCTGCTCTGTCATTTATGAGCAGGGCTCTGAGACAAGTAGGGAGCCAACATATTAACTCTAGGCCCAAAACGTCAGCTTTCCTGCTCCTCTGATGCTGCTTGGTCTGCTGTGTTCATCCAGCTCTACACCTTGTTATCTCATATTAACAGAAGTCCTTCCTTATTTCTAAATGACACTGTTCCATCACCAGACAATGAGTGTTGTCTCCATCTGCACAAGTTTGTTCACAGGTTGATATAATTTGTGCCTTTTCCATCTTCAAAACTGATACTTTGCATACATCATGTTAATTATGAACGTGCTTCATGCTTTGTTCGCTTAGTACATTTGTTTGCAAGAATAGATGACAGGGCAGGATCTATGACTGTGTGATATACTTGATATTGAGCAGGAAGTCTGCAAAACCCTGGAATAACAGCTTCAATCCCAGAATATCAGTCTACCCCAAGAATCTTACCTTGAATCTAAAAATGTAGTTTGGAAGGTGTTTGAGGTCATAGCATTAGGCTAAAGGGGAGCAAATTTAGGACAGAGATGAGGAGAAACTGCTTCTCTCAAAGGGTCATGAATCCATGGAATTCACTCTCCCAGAGTGCAGATGATGCTGGGACATTGAGTAAATTTAAGGAGAAGATGTACAGGTTTTTAATTAGTAAAGGTTGAAGGGTTATGGAGAGCAGGCAGAAATGTGGAGTTGAGGAAGAGATGAGATCAGTCATGATCATATTGAATGTTAAAGGGCTGAATGGCCTACTCCTGCTCCTCATTCTTATGTTCTTATGGTCTAAAACCGTCTTGCATAAGTTAAAGTGTCACAAACTGGCCTAGACTTGCCTTTAGTCAACTTAACAATAAATCAACAATGCATTTGTTAACATAAAGGAAGGAGGTATGTATTAACATGCATTCAAAAATCATTTACAAATATCTTCAACATTTACTGATCAAATCTTTTTAATGCTTGACATTTACTTAAAGCAATGGTATTGATTAGAATGCTGTGGTTTGTTGAAGTCTCTGTTTGATGTAGGGTATTTGGTAGATCATACTGTCAGCCTCCTCTTAGATATTTTCTAATCAACTTGTTCAGGGAGCAGCTTGGATGTCAGCCAAGGCCCTCTGGCTCAGAGGTGGGGATATTACCACGATGCACAAGGACCCTCCTAGCCCACTATTATACTTAGAAACATTATGGTAAAATAACGCGCTGAACTGGCATCAATAACCTGCTCACTAATGACCATAAGATATCGGAGCAGAATTAGGCCATTCGGCCCATCGAGTCTGCTCCGCCATTTGATTGTGTCTGATACATTTCTCAGTCCCATTCTCCTGCAAGAATCAAGAATCTATCTATTTCTGTCTTAAAGACACTCGATGACTTGGCCTTCACAGCCCTCTGTGACAATGAGTTCCACAGATTCACCAACCTCTGGCTGAAGAAATTCCTCCTCATCTCAGTTCTAAAAGGTCATCCCTTCACCGATGCTCAATTCACTTTTTGCCACATGAAACACATGACTCCAAAAGGCACCAGAGGCCCAATCTACAAATGGATATAATGGCACGTAGCTGGACAGATAAAAGTAATTGCCTCAATGTCAAAGACAACATTCGACCATTTATGCCAGACATGATTTCGGCAAGTTTTAATCATTTCGAAAACTGTTCAGAAATTGAGCTCATATTTGACGTATTAACATGATTTTTTTCAAGGCCAATCATTGCAACCCCAAGGCACCATGACATAAGTTTTTCAGAGTTAACAGCTGAACCATTCTTAGTTGTTTCATCCATGATGTATCCTCCGTTACAAGGCCATGAGTGAAGCTGTCCTGAAGATTATAAATTGTTCAGCTCCATTTTCAAATCCTGTGATATCCGTGCACTCCAGTAAGCAGTCAGCCATAAAAAGTTGAGCAGGGGACATTTGTTTTTTACCAGTGGCAATATATCTATTTTGAGCAGAAAAATGATCCAACTACTTGCCCTCAACCTTGACTTGCCCAACCTTCCCCATCGACAAGGTACCCCTAATGTTCCGGCATCATTGCTGCCAGAATAGGTTAACTGTTTGTTTAAGGCAGATATTTTTAACTACCAGTTGTACAAGGCTCATGGTTTGGGCTTGTAGGACAGGGAGAGTCTCAAGTTAATTTTCAGGCTGTTGGCTATCTTTGTGTGATAACCCCTATAAGGTTCATGGCAAATGACTAATCAATCTTCCTGTGAATCTCAATTAGGGTGAGTTCCCTTGGTGATAGGTAATGCCCTGCCCAACTAGAAATGCATAATAAATGGTAAAATTTGAATTGAATACAATCTAGAAGGGAGACATGGATTGTAATGACCATGTAATTATTATCAATTATTGTACAAACCATCTGGTTCACTAATGTTTTTTAGGAAAAGAAATCTGCCATACTTGCCTGGTCTGGCCTACATGTGACTTCAGACCCACAGCTGGCATAAATCCTGGCATAGCTAGTGATGCCCACGTCATATGAGTAAGTTAAAAAGAAGCTTTCCCATTATATACACAGAGTCAGGAAAAATAATGGGTGCTGTGGATGGATGGAAAACTGAAAAAGCAGTTCAGTGGTTTCTGTTTACAGGACTTGCTGAGACAGTTCTTCCAGGCCACTGCTGCTGCACACCATCTACTTCGACTCCTTTGTCCACCATTCTGACACACCTTGGCATGCTTATTTTCTACCAGGGATCTCCAGTACAGGACTCTCCAGACAGGAATCCTCTCAATTTTCCTCAGGGACCTGGAATGGAGGGTGTTGCACAAAGCTCTCCCATATAACAGTAGGTGTGGCTCCCAGTCTAACTGTTTATTTTGCAGCGCTGTGGAGTGCATGGACCATGTATAGATTAGTTGTGGGTGATTGCATCCCCTTTTTAGTTATTTGAAGAACTTTTTGTTGTGTTTTGGTTGCAATTTAACCCTACACTCCCGATCTTTGAGCATCTGGTGTGAAGGAGTTTGGGCAGATTGGAGGACCTCCTCATGGGTCTGCTCCTGGGCCTGGCCAGGCTGGCTATAAACAGGTCCACTCAGTGAGCTATGGAGGGGTCCTTTATGTTGGCTGCCTGCCCCTCTTCAATGGTTAAGGACTCATGAATAAAATCGTTTTGCTCTTTCTCAAATTCACTCGACTAGGAATTGACATATGCTCTGGCAAAGAGTAAGGAGTCGGTTGAGAGAGCAATGTTATTAGTCATGGAGCTATGAGGTAAGGTGAAAAGCAAAACATCAGGGATGGAGCAGGGACCATGTCTGATGCTGTAACCTTTTGTGCAATGAATGTTCAGACAGTTTTATTGAGGGTGAGAAGGATTCCAAACATCGCTATATCTCTTTTCGTTATTTGAAAAAGAGCTTTTATTGCGAAGCTTTAAAATGCACTTGAATGTATCATTGTTAGTTTTGAAGGAAAAAAGTGGTCTCCAATTTTTAACAGGGTCAGAGTATCATTACAACGCAGAAGGAGATTATTCAGCTCAACAATGCCTCCCAAGCTCATTGGTTAAGCATTCGGTCAGTCCCACTCCCCTGCTCTCTCCACATATTTTCTTGGACCTCACTGCAGGATGGTGTCACCAACTTACTGCATTCAACATTTAATTTTTACTTGAGAATCTTTCATCTACAGGCACAGAAAGGCTGTTGGGACCTATTGCTTGAGGCACAAAGCTTGATTCAGAGTGATTCTTGAGCCTCAACATTCAGCTTTTCTTGGTCACTGTTGGCTGAATTTTGTTTGACTGTAATGCTTGCATTCAAAGCATGAAATCTTTGCACCGGGGTAACAATGGTTTAAAATTCATCACCTCCCAGTCCTGTTTTGCCCTGCTATTAGTTTCACATAATGGGAATAAAAGTCAGCCCTTAAACATGTCTAGTTAGAAGGTATTCAAAATACCTGTTGAAAATTTCACAAAAGGTGAGATTTCCCCATGGTGTCCTTGGTGAAGTGCCAAGGAATTGATTGGAAATTTCACACTGAATGTTTGCCCCTGGCTAAAGTCTTACTACAAAAGTGTCCCTGTGAATCAGAAAATAAAATGATTGCCTCCAATCTTTCACTTTTGAACTGCTTCTGACTTTTTATTCTCTGGTTTTTAAACTGGTGAAACATAAGAATGTCATAGTGTTTTAACCTTTTGAGAAACAATAAACCTCCCTGAAGGTTTTAGGGATAAACTCACGGAGACCTTTTCTCACTGCATTTGAACTTTAGCTAGCTGCTAATTCAAAGATGTTCACAAGCAATTGTGGTGTTTGCCTTGTTAATGAAGCTGCCCGAGACATGCTGGAGTCCAACAGCAGGTAAAGGTACAGTAGAGAGAAGCAGCATTGCATACTGGGCAGGTTTTAATGATCTCTTCCAGCACTTAAACAAGACATAAGCTTTGTAAAAACAGAAAAAAGAACTTACATTTATGCAGCACCTATCTCAGTATTTCCCGACATGCTTCCTGATACAGAAAGAATGTTTAAACTGTAGCAGCTTTTGGATGTGGCAACTGCTTTGAACATAGCAACGTCTCTCATAGGCAACAAGATTCTAATCTGTTCATCTGTTTTCCTTTCTAGTTGATTGATAAATGTCAGCCAGAACCCAGGGGAGAACCACCCCCCCGCAACCCCCCAACGGCTTTGCTTTGAAACATTGCCAGAGAATCTATTCCATCCACCTGAGGGGGAGACATTTTGATTTAGTGTCTCATTTTTAAAAAGCCACAGCCAACAGCACAGTGGTCCCTCTGATATGCTCTGGGGGTACTGTTAGCGTTGATAAATAAGTTGTCAACCCGGAGTGCCATTCTCTCAATGTTTGAGGCAACAACATAAAGCTTCAGCCTTGTACAGCAAAATTGTGCAGTTGGCAAAAATGATTCAATGGACAGAATACCTCCATGTTTCAGGGACATTACTCAACAATGCATTTGGATCCTGGCACTGTGGAAGTTCTGGCATCATAGAAGAGATTCCACCAGGGAAATGGACCGTGCGGCCTGCTGACTTTGTTTAAGTTGTTATTTATTACTGTGTTAAAGATTGACCCATATTAAATAAATTAAAGGACAATACTCCGTTTTTCAGGTCTGGAGCAGGTAGCCTCTTGATCAGATCTGCTGTCTTTCTTATTACGTGTGCTGGTAAAGAACATCAGATTTGAAGGTTGAATCACTGAGCTATTTCTCAAGGTTACCCATTGGGCTTCTTGTAATAACGTTAACAAAGGCTTGGAAGAATCCTCAGGGAAATGATGTTGTGTTCATTAAAGACTCCTGGCAGCCTCTCACTGGGAATGTCTGTTTAGCAAACGTATTCGGGTTTTATAGAACCGGGGTGGGTAGAAGACATTGAGCTACAGATCAACCATGCTCTCAGTCAAGGTTGGAGCAGAATAATAGTTTCAAAGACTCATATGAAAGATGATCTTTGGACAAAGCTACCTTCAAGAAATTTCAGTGCCCCTTCCTATTGGGAATATCGATGAAGTATGTAAAATTTTAATTCTCTGCTCACAAAAAAGACCCTGAACTACCTGTTGCCTGCCACTTCAATGCACACCTTGCTCCCTGGCCAACATCTCTGTCTCCAGCTTGCTACAGTGTTCCAGTGAAGCCCAGCGCAAGCTGGAGGAACAACACCTCATATTCCACTTGGGGACCCTACAGCCCTCTAGACTCAATATTGAGTTCAATAATTTTAGGGCCTAAACTCTCCCATGTCCCAGCCCCCCATACCACCCCACACACCAGGCCTTGTTACCACACAGCCTGCCATAACACACCCTCTGTTGTTAGTCACTAACAGTCCCCATTAACAACTATTCACCCTCCCAGCCTGATCGTTAGCAACTCCTTTGTCTGTCCAACTGTCTTTCTCTGTCTTTGGGCTCTATCTTATCATTTACTCCCTACCCCACCCACCTCCCTATTTTCTGCATATAAACTGATGTTTTCCCAGCCACCATCAGTTCTGAGGAAGGGTCACCTGACCCGAAACGTTAACTCTGTTTTCTCCTCCACAGATGCTGCCAGACCTGCTGAGTTTTTCCAGCAACTTTGTTTTTGTTCCTGATTTACAGCATCCGAAGTTCTTTTGGTTTTTATGTAGAATTTTAATGGATGGTCATTTCCTGAAGAGTAGTTTTTTTCTCCAGCTGAGTGTTTCCAGCATTTTCCATTTTTATCTCTTGAATTCCTTGTTTTATTTATCAGTAAAGCATCTTGAAATTTCTTAGCATTGCCAGAGACTGACTAATGAAAATATTGTAGCTGGGGAGGCCATTCAGTCAACTTGACCATGTTCTACTATTTAAATAGATCATGGCTGATCTGAGTTTTATATTCAAGGCTCCTAGTTCTTGTCTCACTGCAAATGGAGATATTTTCTCTTTACTGACCTTATGAAATATGTTCACAACATTATTGAGGTCGATCATGTCACTACTCAATCATTACTTTTCCAGAAGCAGTGTCCTAACCTATTACTGATAGTTATAAATTTTCAGTGTGGATGTATCCTCTTTCCACAGTGCCTAGACATAATTTTTATTGGAATGAAAAAATAAATCTCCAGGAGGGGACAGACCAAGGATTTATCCAAGTTTATCGCATTTCAGTCCCTCTCTAATCTCTCCTTCATCCTCTCAATCTCACTTTGTTCAAAACAGGTGCCTCCTAATCTAGCCCACTCCTTTAAAACACCTGAAAAATTATCATCTTTTCAACTATGACCTTCAAATCTAAGGTTGACAATATCTCCTCATAAACCCCACATCTTCAAACCTTTCCTCTTACATCTCCAACCTGGATGGTGACACTTCTCCTCAGTGCCTTAGAGCTTGCCTGATTTCTTCGTTCAAGTTTCACAAGGGGCTGGACAAACCTATCACAATCATTCTGATCGTAAAGCTCTGTCCTTGTAACAATGCAATCAGGACAGCTAATGTAAAATATGAATTGAACAGATCAGCCTGAGCAGTAAATGTGAAAATCAATAGGATTTGATGAGCCTATCAGGTAGATTCTGTGGATATCATTATGAGTCTCAATGAGAATAAAGTGGAATAAAATAGAATGGCTGCATTTCTCGTCCCTGTACCAAAGGATTGCCGGGAAAGTAAGGGAGGAAGGAAGAGAGCACTGTCAGGAATTTTTAGGAATGGGTTCTCCCATTAGGAAGACCAGCAGAATCAAGGTTAAAGGAATCATCACAAGATAGAGTTTTTTAAAAATTTAAAATGAAGCAAGGAATCCAGTTCAAAACACTCTGGGAAATAACAAATTTTATAAAGACAGAAAGCCAAGGGGTGAGCTCTCAAATTAACAGACGTGCAAACCTGATATTAAAATTGGAATAAGGAGATTTTAACGAGGAGTGGTGTCAGAGGTTAGGATCTGACAGGCAGGCCGGAATAGAATGGTTTTCTGTCTTTCCAGTCACTGACCTTGTTAGTTCTTCATTCCATTCCCACTCTATACACTCTGTCCTCAGCCTCCTACGCAGTTTCAGTGACATGTTGAGATTAAAGTCGGATCAGCCATGACCCTTTTAGATCGTGGAGCAGGCCCGAAGGGGTGAGCAGCCTACTCTTGTTCCTTGCTAGTATGCTCATAATTCAAAATAAACTCAGAGGGAATGTTATTTTATACTGGTCTCTCACCACACAACATCATCGATTCTCCTTTAAAAATAAACGTTAATTGATTTTCTTTATTTGAGTAAACATTGATATTGAACATTAGTTTCAACTTCGGAACAATAGAAACTGCTCACAAATAAGCTCCTGCCTTCGTTAAATTCATACAAATAGAGAATGTAGAACAATGTCCAAAGTCAATTCATTGCGTCATTAACAAATGGAATTTAACATTAAGCCACTTATGTGGAGTAAAAGGTTAATTATAGCATTACTCTAGGAATAGCTATGGAAAAATGTAAGAGCATAGCAACAGTAGGCCTTTCAGCCCCTCAAGCCTGTTCCACCATTCAATGAGCTCATGGCTGATCTGTGGCCTATTTCCATGTACCTGCCTTTGCCCCATATTCCTTAATACTTTAGCATGACAAAAAATTATCTAATGTAGCTTTAAAATTAACAACAGATCCAACGTCCACTGCCATTTATGGAAGAGAGCTCCAAACGTCTCCCACCCTTTGTGTGTTGAAGTGCTTCAGAACATCTCTCCTGACCAGTCGGCCCTAATTCTTAGTCTATGTCCCCAAATCTCTGAATCTCCAACCAGTGGAAATAGTTTATATTTATCTATCCTGACTTTTCCTGTTAATATCTTGAAGACTTCGATCAGATCACTCCTTAACCTTGTAAATTCTAGAGATAACAGCTCTAATTGGTATAATCTCTCCTCATAACATCACCCCTGAAGTCTAGGTATCATTCTGTAAACCTATGTTGTACTCCTTTGAAGGTCAATATATCCTCCAAGCATCTACATTGTGTTGTAATGATGTTAAATTTGATTTGATTTATTATTACTGTTGCATGTACTGAAGTACAGTGAAGAGTGTTGTCTTACATGCTTTCCAGGCAGATCGTGCTATACAAGTGCATCAGGGTAACAGAACAGAGTGCAGGATACAGTGTTATATCTGCTGAGAAGGTGCAGAGAGAGATCAACATTAGCATTAAAGAGGTCCATTCAAAAGTCTGATAAATCACATGGAACTGGAGCCTGAGTCTGTTGGGCTCCAGAAGTTGACCCCTTTTAATATCCCTTGGACATAGTTATACTTAATAATGCCTGCTGATGTCCACTTACAGGAGGGTAGACCAGAAGTTACTCTCTGGTGACAGATAACCAGATGTATAGAACCGGAGGTAAACGGCATGAACAACTGTAATAAAGTACAGAGACAGCATGGTGCACTGGGTCAATCAGTTCGGATTGTATTCACTGGAGTTTAAAAAAATGAGGGGAATCTCATGGAAATCTATAAAATTCTAACAGAGCTAGACAGGGTAGATACAGTTCCCGATGGTGGGGGGAGTCCAGAACCAGGGGTCATTGTTAAGGATACAGAGTAAACCTTTTAGGGCTGAGATGAGGAGAAATGTTTTCACCCAGAGAGTGGTGATCCTGTGAAATTCACTACCAAAGAGAGTGGCTAAGGCCAAAACTATGTGTTTTAAAAAAGGATATAGATGTAGCTCTTATCGCTAAAAGGATTAAGGGATATAGGGGGAGGGTAGGATTAGGATATTGAGCTTGATAATCAGCCATGATCATATTGAACGAAGGAGCAGGCTTGAAGGGTCAAATGGCCAACTCCTGTTCTGGTCTCATATGTTTCTACACTTATATTTGTATGTTGTGGATTCATGTGGCACACTTCATGAAGCTTCTGCTGTTTCTTTCGATAGAGGTGAAGTTATTTACTTCTTTCAAAGACAACACGCCCCTCCCAAGACATGTAGCAGCAGCAATTGCAATCACAGCTAGATGAAAAGATTCTCCCTGTAGTAAAGGATGGATCTCCACAGGGAAACAGAAAGACAACCTCATACCAGTTCAATCAGAAATGGAAACAAGCAAGGCTTAAAAACCTTGCACAGCTAGGAAATTCACCAAACCCTCTGAGGTATCATTCATTTATGCAGCTAGAAAGGGATCGTCCATCATGCAGAAAGCAGTTCGCACAGTTCCAAAACAGAGTCCATGATGTTGAAGTTTCGAGTTAGATGGATTTTTTCCTCCCACGATGGGAGGAATCAACTGTGTGAAACAAATCTTTATGAACACCTACAGAAAGTATAAGTATTTAGAGAAAAACTTCAAATTTTGGAAACAGTCCATTCAAAGCATTTCAACAACTCTAACCAGATCATAAAAATCTATCCATGGGGAAGGCTGCACTTAAATTCAATTTGGTTCAGGCCAATATTCAACATTCCAAGAATAATTGAGGTGTCTAAAGGCAGGAGGACATTGTGATAGAGTCTTAATACACTCAATGTTCTGGAGAAGATTCATATCAGACTCAAAATATTAACTCAGTTTCTCTCTCCACAAATACTGCCAGACCTCTGAGTTTCTCCAGCATTCCCTGTTTGTTTCAGATTTCCAACGATCACAGTTCTTTTGGCTTTATGGACATGAAGGGTATTTTATCAGTCAGCAACTTCAGGGCCAACTTATTGAGCTTTTCGAAATGCAGAATGCCTCAACAAAGCTTAAAGGCAAACTTCAGGAGGTGCTTCAACTGATCGAGGTTAAAAAAAGTAATGGAGCAGTCTGAGTACTTCAGGGTGTCTGATAACTCAAAAACCCAGCTATTAGCAGTCACAGAATGTAGCAAATCTTTGGAGATCGAAGAAGATCAGATTACAGAGAATTTTCAAAAATCCTGTAAAGAGCCATCCAATGTTTTCACACATTAGAAACAACTAAAAGATAATCTGATGGAGGAAAAGGTTACCCCTTCACAGAAATACCCAGGTCTCCAAGATCACTGAAAAAGAAGCTTTCTGCCCAATTAATGCATGAAGAATCTGTGTTTTAAAAAAAGAAACCTTGGAGAGAGAGAGAGAGAGAGAGACACCCATAATTTTCATTTCAGTTTGCAGAAGGCTATCACAGAAAAGTGAGTCCTTATTAAAGACAGAGCTCACCTGAAGACTGAGGATGATCTTTTGATGAAAGGCTGTGAAAAGAAACGGGGAAAGTGCCACCCAGCCTGAAGACCAGATTGCTACATGGGAATGTCTTATCCAGCCTGGTCCAGAGGTCTATTTTCTCATTAACAATGATGCACTTCCACTTTCTGAAGGAGACCCAGGATACTCCTGTTTGCAGAGAAGTGAACACCTGACTTCACCTCTGCGTACAGAGAATGGACAACGATAAAGAAGCACATGAACATAATACATGCCCCAAGGGGACTGAGAAAATTGTTCCAAATGAATGCCTCAAATTAAATAAACATTTTAGAGGGATGGGAGGAAGGAATAGAGAAATAGAGTGGAATATTAAATGTTCAAGTTTAGAAAGGGTCTATAAAAGAATGTCAGTGGAGATGTGGAGTATTGGGTTAATTTTACCTTTATTTTAGGACCAGCTACTCAGGATGTGCACAAGGAGCTATGCCATCATGACATCCAATCAGATGGAACTCGACTCTGTAAGGTTGCAGATGATGCCCTCTCTTCTCATCTTTTTGTCTTCAATCAAACTCGTTAATGTCCACTTACAGAACCACAGACCTCATCTTATTCCAGTATGAGATGACTGATAACAGCTTCACCAAAGATACAAGTTTTAAAGAGCATTTAAATAATGGATTTAATGCAGATTGTTGTAGCCCAAGGACTGAAGATGGAGTTCTATTAAGAAGGCTGCATTGTTGTGATGAAAGTTTCAAACAATATTCATTTGAATGCAGCCCTGGTGTGCAAAGAGACAGGAAACAAAGCCTTTCCCTTACACCCAGCTCCTGTACTTTTAGTGTAATGTACTCAGGCTCATTTCCCCCTGCCACTGCACAACTTGAAATCCATAAAGATGAGCCACTCAGACGTAAACTGAGGAGAGCTGGATTAAAGGAGCTGTGAAGAAGTAAATTCAGACAGCAAATTAATGAGCTACAAAATACCGTGAGAGAAGAAGTATAAACAATTGCTGAAAGATTGTTTCATGGACAAGATTTATAAAAAAAATTAGGATAATAATTAAAACCAGTTTCATTTCGCTTCTCACTCTTCTGGTTAATTTATATGTAGTTTATCTTTTAAGTTAAACTCACAGCTTTTAATAACATCAAACCCAACAGTATCTTTATTTCCTAAGGGCATCACAGTTCATGAGCTGATCTGCGGTGCTTGTAAATAACTAGTTTGGAAGCATACTGTGGAACTGTGATATGTGAAAGACAAATCCTGAGAGAGGCAACATGTTCTTTATTAAAAGTAGTATCTACCATTGTACTTATTTATTGACATTATATCACTTTTCTCACTGCTGATCACAATGTGACAGTGTTGAGAGTGAAAAATTACAGGAGAAAAGTCCATGGAAACTGGTAATATTGACTAATTCTATCATTAAAAACAAGCAGCTGAGATCTACATTTCAAAAGCTCCTTTCTGACCCAAGATGTCAAAGGATGCTTTGCGAGGGGACAGGAAGATCAGGATAGGTGGTGGAGGGAAGAAATCGAACAGCAGACAGAATGGGTTACGGGGCAAAAAGATAAGGTAGGATCAGAGGGCCACGAAAAGGACACAATTTGTAAAAGAAAGACTTACGTTTTCACATCAACTCAATACATTGCAAAGTGCTATTGGTTCACTGTCCTACTTGCCATTTGGTACACAGAAAGATCCCTCAATGCCTATTTAATTTTTTTTGACGATGTTGTTTGTTTTTACATTGAGTTGTTTGAAGGTTAAGTGATGACTAGAGTACTGGCGAAATTCACTGTTCTCCTTGGAGCTATGCTGGGAATCGTTAGCATCCACCAGATGCTAAAACAGGAAGTCAAAGCCTGAACTTCTTATCTCAATGACAGAAACCACTCAAACTGTAAAGAACTCCCTCAGTTCTAGGTTGCAGGATCAGCATTTGATGGCACAATTTTCAGATTCTGAGGTGAGAGACTCTGAAGGTATTGTCAAGTCAATCAGGAGGTACAAAGGATGAGGTGTTTGTTGAGAAATTTGAGGTAAAAAGAGCAGGTGCAGTTCAACATTGTTTATTCAAGAGGCTTGAGAAGGAGATGGTAGAGCTAATTCAGTAAATAGTACCTGAAAAGAGAAAAAAATATGTCCTTTCACTCTGAGGCTATGCCCTCAGGTCCTAGTTTCTCCAATGAGAGGAAACATCTTCCCTACACCCACTCTATCCCAGCCTCTGAACATTTTCTAAGTTTCAATCAGATCCCTTCTCATCCTTCTAAACTCCAACAGGTACAGACCCAGAGTACTCAACCACTCCACATACGACAAACCCTTCATCCCTGGGATCTTTCTTGTAAACCTCCTCCAGATCCCCTCCAAAACCAACACATCCTTCCTAAGAAACAAGGCCAAAAACTGCTCACAATATTCCAAATGTGGTCTGACAACAGTTTTATACAGCCTCAGCAGTATATCACAGCTATTGTAATCTAGCCCCTTCAAAATGAATGCAAGCATTGCATTTGCCTTCCTAACTGCCAACTGAATCTGATGTGAACCTTAAGAAAATACTGAACTAGAACTCTCAAGTCATGTTGTGCTTCTCATTTCTGAAGTTTCTCCCTGTTTAGGAAATAGTCTATACCTCCATTCTCCCTACAAAAAATACAGGACCTCAAACTTTCCTACATGGTATTCGATCTGCCACTTCTTCGTTTAAATCTTTCTGTAGTTTCCTCGCTTCCTAAATATAATCTGTCCCTCCACCTATCTTTGTGTCGTCTGCATTAGAAGCAACAATGCCGTCAATTCCTTTGCCCATATCGTTAATGTATAGCGTGAATAGTTGTGGTCCCAATACAACCCTTGCGCAACGCCACGAATCACCAGTTACCATCCTGAAAAAGACCCCTTTATCCCTACTCTCTGCTTTCTGCCAGTCAGCCAATCCTCTATCCATGCCAGTACCTTAACCCCAACACCTCTTATTTACCATGCTTCTGTGCAGCATCTTGTCAAAGGCATTTTGGAATTCAAAATAGGTCATGCCCACTGACTCTCTTTTGTCAATTTTGCTCATTACCACCACCAAAAGTGGCTCGGCAGTACTACTGATCGAGTTGGTCAGGTCCTAAAGGACAAAGCTGCTAGACTGGGCCTGCGGCAGATGGTGAGGGAACCAAAAAGAGGGGAAAACATACTTGACCTCATCCTTACCAATCGGCCAGCTGCAGTTGGATCTGTCCATGACAGTATCGGTAAGAGTGACCACCGCACAGTCCTTGTGGAGAGGAAGTCCCGCCTTAACATTGAGAATACTCTCCATTATGTGGTACTATCACCTAGTTTAGCATATCCAGGTCTCACCACTTAATCCTGGGGCAATTAGCAATGGATAATATGTTTTGGATTTGCCGATGATGCTGATATCCGTGGGAGAATAAAAAAATTCATTTGGGCTGTGACAAGATTCAAATACTAACAGTGACATGATTAGCAGCAGCTCTTTTAACAGCTTGCTTGTGGCCAGATTTTCAGAATATAAAACTTAATCTGAATTAAAGGATATGACATTCCAGCACCAGACATGATAACAGATTTCAGACCACTGCTCCATCATTGATGGCCAGGCATTCAATAACTTAGGCGTCAAGCACTGGAAAACCTTCTCAAAACCTTCCAGTCCTTCCATCGCCCTTACCTCCCAGTCCTTCCACCTTCCTCTCCTCCCAGTCCCTCCATCCCCCTTTCCTCCCAGTACCTCCACCTTCCTCTCCTCCCAGTCCCTCCACCTCCCTCTCCTCCTGGTCCCTCCACTTTCCTCTCCTCCCAGCCCCTTCACCTTCCTCTCCTCCCAGTCCCTCCACCTCCCTTTCTGCCCAGTCCCTCCACCTTCCTTTCCGCCCGGACCCTCCACCTCCCTCTCCGCCCGGTCCCTCCACCTCCCTCTCAATCCCTGAATTGGAAGAAGAGAGCTGATTTGCTGGCGTGTTGTCAATTTTTATTGTCTAACCGCGAGGAATGGAAGAGAAGCCCTGAATCCTGGAGTCCCCAATCTGTCCCTGAACATTCCTGGGTCTAGTGTAATGATATGCTGAGGAAGTGACTTTACCCACAGGAGATCCAGCTTTATGGTTAGGTGCTTGATCTGAAGATAGTATTGCTGCTGCCCTCAATGAGACTGAGCACTTTCTGTCCTGTGCATTTATCGACGCAGGATCCCACACACTAAGGTGATTCAGGCAGAGACGGAATAGGTGATAACCAGATAGTCAAGAAATGAAAAGGAGAGAGTGAGAGAGACTCCTGATTCCACCCCACTCTCCAACTATTAGAAACACTGAGCTACAGCACAGAAAAAAGTTCCTTCATCCCTCAATTCTGGGCGAGTCAAAAGCAGCTTGAATTCCATTTTCCGGCACTTGGCTCATAGCCTTGTGTGCCTTGGCATCACAAGTACACACTTAAATTCTTCTTCAATATGCCCCTGGTCATTGATCCCTCCATCAAGGGGAAAGGTTTCTTCCTGTTGACCCTGTCTATGCCCCTCATCATTTTGTACATCTCAATCATGTCCCCACCTCAGTCTCTTCTGTTCTAAGGAAAACAACCCCAGTATGTCCAATCTCTCCTGATAACTGAAACTCTCCAGCCTAGGGAACATCCTGGTAGGTCTCTTCTGCACCATCTCTAGTGTGATCACATCCCTCCTGTAATGTGGATTCCAGAACGTCTCACAATATTCTAGCTGTGGCCTAACCTACATTTATACAGTTCCAGTATTATCTCACTGCTCTAATGCCTCAGCTGATCAAATGCCCCATTTACCTTCTTCCACACTATCCACCTTTTCTGTTACCTTATGGGACCTTAGTGGACATACATACCAAGGTCACTCTGAACCTCAGTGCTCCCCAGGGTCTTACTCTTCAGTGTTGGGTTCTGAACATTAATCAAAGTCATGGCTCATCTGGGGAAGCACCCAGAGTTAGACCCATTGCACCATGATGCTCAGGTACATGGACAACATGTAAAAGAGACTAGGAAGGCACTCATGATGTATGAGTTCATCATTGGGGAACAGACATCTGCTTCTGCAACTCTGTACATGCCAGAATTTTACAACACCTCCCTGGCGTAAGGATCTATAATGTCACTGAACAGTTGCAGAGCACACTGCATGGAACAGGAAGTGGTTGCAGTTCACATTAGTATCAATGATATAGATAGAAAGGGGGATGTGCTTCTGTATTCAGAATTCAGGAAGCTAGGTAGGAAATGAGTGAGTGGCACCTCTGAAGTAATAATCTCTGAATTAGTTCTGGTGCCACATATAAATGAGTATGGTAATAGAAAAATTGAGCTGCTGTAGGTGGTAGCCGGAGAAATGTTGCAGAAGGAATAGCTCGAGATTCTTAGGCTGCAGGAACCAGCTCTGGGGGTGATGGGATCTGCACAAGCCGAACAGGTCGATTGAAACAGAACCAGAATCAATTTTCTTGTAGGCAAATTTCTTCTGCAATTGGAGAGCGTTGAAGCTAAAATTGACGAAGTTGTGAGAAGCAGGACGTAATATCATAGAGAGGAGCCAAAGTACAAAGAACATTGAGAGACATACAGCTCTAGAGCAGGAACTAGTAAAATATTTTCTCTTTATTCATTCATGGGATGAGGGTATCGCTGGCTAGGCAGCATTTATTACCCAGAGAGCAGATAAGACTCAATCACATTGCTGTGGGTCTGGAGTCACATGTATGGAAGGCCAGGTAAGGATGGCAGTTTTCTTCCCTAAAGGACATTAATGATCAAGATGGGTTTTTTCAACAATCAACAATGGATTAACAGTCATCATTACATGCTTAATTCCAGATATTTATTGAATTCAAATTCCACCGTCTGCCATGGCAGGATTTGAACCCAGGTTCCCAGAACGTTACCTGGATCTCTGGATTAATAGTTCAGCGATAATACCACTAATATTAGATAGATTCCACATACGAGGAAAAGCGATAGCGTCTATCATCTGGGGAAGAATATATATGTGTGAAAGTGCTGAGTGTAGTAAATGAGATTAGTAAGATCAAGATGCGGATATAACTTACAAATCTGAAATTCGGGTGCCAGCAGGGATTTCATTCAATGATTAGTCTGTTTCCTCCTTTATTGTTCTAAGGTTAATGTTCTACAAAACGAAATGATCCTTGTGACTTTGTTTGCTTTCACAAGATTCTTTCCCGACTATTCTTTTAAAGATGTTTCTATAACAACTGTCACTTAACTCGTCCTTGCAATCTTTGTGGCAAAGTTTATATTGAAGCCTCAACTTTAATTTGAGTGAGTTTCCAGTTGTATTGTACAGATTTGAAGCTCAAACTTAGTAGGAAGATTACAGGAAGAATTGCTCATGTCGGTTCTTTGCTCAAGAAAAAATGATGAAACAGAAGTTTCATAAATTATGGAGGGTTCTACATGTCTAGGTATAATTAACATTGTTGCCACTTATGAAGAAAGTTAGGATTGGGGTCAGTATTAACTGTGAAGAGTTTGGAGAAACTTCTTCAGCTAGAGAGTTATCAAGAGTGTGGAACTCTCTGCCAGCTTTAGTAATTGAGGTAAATATCTATCGCAGCTTCTAAAGGGAAGTCTGGATTAACACTCAAGGAAGAAGTGAATGGAAGGAAAAGGGAACAAAGTGATATGAATAAGAGAACTTTCATGTGGAACAGACACTAAGAGAGACCAGATGGATTGAATGGATGGTTTTTATGCTGCAAATTCTACGGCATGTGTTTGTCACATCTGCTTTCTAGAAATAAAATAATGATGGAAAGCTGCTTTACAAATGAAAGGAAGCAGAGAATTTTGGATTGTCACTGTCAGAAGAGAATTAGACCACTGTTGGGGAATTAACCTAATAGACACTACAGGTGTACCTCATACATTCACGGCCTGTGCTTGTCCAAGTTGCAGGAGATTTTATCAAAATGCAAAATAAACTTACTTCCCAGTGATTACATTTGGCTGGATATTGTGTTCTCGTCATTGCCGAGGCAGGGTAATGAAGGATATGTCCCGGTTGCTATAGCAATACGGGGATGATGACAGACGCAGGCAGTCAGAGAGAGGTGCCTGATTGTTGTATTGTGCTGGCTATGCAGTGGGTCAGTGGCATTTCTGCGGTGTGGGTTTCCATGGTGACAGTTAACATTTGCTGCTGCCAGATGCCCATGTACAGCTCTGTGAGTTTTGCTCGCTGATTTGATGGCAGCTTATGAGAAAATAATTCTGTGTAGGTTGCTACCTCGCGGACAAGGGTTCAATTTGGCACAGTGTTACATGATAACATCAACCGTACACTTATGGTAAAGAGAAACCTGCATTTGTCAGGTCCCTTTCAGTAAGGTGTCAGTAAAGGTAACTCCCCGTGTGTTACAAAGGTTCATTGTGGCTGCTTTGCTGTGATCACAAGTGGCTAAGGCCTGGATTCACACTGTGTGATTCCAGTCAATGAGATTTGAGACAAAATTCATCTCTCTGTGACTTTGCTCACAATTTAGAAAAATAAACCTGAGAAGAATCTCTGATGAAAGCATAAAGTGTTCAGGTATTCAAAAATGAGAGAAAGACTTTGTTGCTAAAACGTCATGTTTTCCTTTACAGCAATACTTGCATTTATATTGTGATTTTCACAACCACCAGACCATTTTTTTTATTCACTTCTGGGACATGGTCATCACTGGCTGGTAAGCATTTCTTGTCCATCTCTAGTTGTTCTTGAGAAGGTGGTCCTGAGCTGCCTTCTTGAACCGCTGCAGTCCTCCTGCTGTGGGTTGACCCACAATGCCCTTAGGGAGGGAATTCCAGGATTTTGACCCAGTGACAATGAAAGAATGGGAATACGTTTCCAAGACAGGATTGTGAATGACTTGGAGGGGAACTTGCAGGGGGTGGTGTTCCCATGTATCTGCTGCCCTTGTTCTTCTAGATAGATGTGGTCATGGGTTTGGAAGGTGCTGTCTCAGGATCTTTGGTAAATTTCTGAAGTGATTCTTGTAGATTGTACAAACTGCTAATACTGAGTGTCTGTAGTTGGAGTGGATGTTTATGGATATTGTGCCAGTCAAGCGGGCTGCTTTGTCCTGGATGGTGTCAAGCTTCTTGAGTATTGTCGGAGCTGCACCCATCCAGGGAGGTGGGGAGTATTCCATCACATTCCTGACTTGTGCCTTGTAGTTGGTGGACAGGTTTAGGGAAGTCAGGAAGTGAGTTATTCGCTACAGTATTCCTTACCTCTAACCGAGTTTGTAGGCATTGTGTTTATGCAGTCAGTCCAGTTAGGTTTCCGGTCAATGGTAACCCCAAAGACGTTGATGGTGGCGTAACACTGCTGAAAGTTAAGGGGCGGTTATTAGCTTGCTTATTATTGGAGATGGTCATTGCCTATTATTTTTGTGGAGACAATGTTACTTGCCACACATCAGCCCCAACGTGGATGTTGTCCAGTTCTTGTTGCATTTGAAAACAGACTGCTTCAGATCTGAGGAGTCATGAACGATGCTGAACATTGTGCAATCATCAGCAACATCCCCACTTCTGACCTTATGATGGAGGGAAGGTCATTGGTGAAGCAGCTGAAGATGATTGGGCCTAGGACACTACCTTGAGGAAATCTTGCAGAGATGTCCTGGAGCTGAGATGACTAACCTGCAAAAATCACGACCATCTTCCTATGTACCAGGTTTGACTCCAACCAACGGAAAGCATGCACCCTGATTCGCATCAATTCCAGTTTTGCTCAGGTTCCTTGATGCCACACCCAGTCATCTCAAAGCTCCTTACAGCCAATGAAATCCTTTTTGAAATGTTGCAATTTAGGAAACACAGCAGTTAATTTGCGCATAACAAGATCCCACAAAGAGCCACGCGGTGATCACCAGATTACTGTCAACCTGTTTTTGATGATGTTGATTGACGACCAGGACACTTGGGATAGCTCCCTGGCTCTTCTTTGAAAAAATGCTGTGAAATCTTTTATCTTTCCCTGAATTGGGTAGTTAAGGATGGGTAAGAAATTCTGAAGGACTCAACAGTGCCCACATCCTGAGAATAAAGCTGGAAATAGCAAATAGCAGCATTGGTTTAATGTCTCATTCAACAGAGTGTCAGCCTTGGTTTTTGCTTTCGAATCGGGGAGTTGGTTTGAACTCAGTGCATTATGATTTTGAAGTGAGGGCGTCCCAGCTATCATTTCAAGTCATACCAAGACCTACCAGACACATGCAGCCTTGTACAATGTCTGGTGGTGCATCATTAACTGTACCTTTGGCATAAGGCTCAGGTTTAAGCCATTTAATACTGTTACAACTTTTTGCAACCTTCATATGGAAATCATGCCATGTATTATGCAAATAGGGAACGGTAAACATACAAAATCAATGAAAAATAAAGCAGATGGATTTGAAATTGGAAACAGGGATCAGAATCAAAACTATCTGGTCCTTTTCACTGAAATATTCTCATATTTCATTTCTCTGTCAACTGTTGAAAACCGAAGGAACTCATTACTGGTGGCCAGTTCAGCAGATCTGGGACTTACCATATTCTAATACTGTCACTAACTGAACACTGATGTGGACGTGCCTGTGTTGGACTGGAGTGGACAAGTTCAGAAGTTACACGATACCAGGTTATAGTAAAACAAGTTTATTTGAAATCACAAGCGCTCCAAAAACTTGTGATTCCAAATAAATCTGTTGGACAATAACCTTCTGATTGAACATTGTTTGAATTGGGTTTCTGATCAGCCCAATCACATTGCTCATCCTACATGATAAAGACAAATCATTTGAGGGAACCAAGAGTGATCCTGTCAAGGTGATTGCTGTTATTGGCTAGAGTCTTGTTTTAACATGTTTATGGAATGTTAACATCACAGGCTAGGCCAACATTCATTGCCCATCCCTAATTACCTAGAAGGCAGTTAAGAGTCATCCACATTGCTGTGGGTCTGGAATCACAAGTAGGCCAGATCAGGTAACGATGGCGGATTTTTTATAACATGGTCACCATCATGTGAGTTTTTGCATTTCAGATTTATATTGAATGCAAATTTCATCATCTGCTGTTATGGAGTTGTCACCCATTTTCCCAAGAACATTACCCTCTGTTCCAGATCACTAGTCCAGCAACATTACCACCACACCACCACCTTCCCTCATGTGTGGAGTATGTACATTCTTCAAAAACTGAAATGAAGGTGAGGCTTCTAACTTTGGGTGCAAGTGTTTGGAGATAGTTCATGCTGGCTCTTCAAACACATTTTGTTCTTGGTCTTCTGGGGTCATGGGCGTGGATAGCCAGCGATGTGCTCCTTCTACTCCACAGTGAAAGTGAATTGAGGAAGTTCTTGCTCAATGCTAGAGGTTCTCTCCTGTGCTGCTGCAGACTGATCCAATGCCTCTTTGCAATGTTAACACTGGTGCACAATGGCACACAATGAAAAATCAGTTCAGCCACTTGTGAAGGTAATCCCACAGCATGAAACTGATCATTGTTTAAAATCATTATCAGGCAAGATATTTCAGGATAGGTAGAAAGCTAAATGACAGTCCTCAAGGAGTTCATATTACGATCACCATTATCTCCAATTTTCATCAATAAGAGGATTAATCAGAAAGGAACCAAATGGCATCAAACTAGGCCACAGGGCAAACATTATGGAAAAGCAACACAAGACTGCATTTCTTTAGCAACCTTTGCAAGAACAGGGTTCTTTACAATCGATGTTCTTACAAATGTTCTTTACAATAAATGAAGCACTTTTGAATTGCACTCACTGTTATAACCTAGGAATCAGAGCAGTCATTATGTGCACAGCTAGGTGCAACAAACAGAAATGCGTTTCAGAACTGGCAATCATGCTACACTCGAGAAACCTGACACCATCCAGGAAAAAGCAACGTGCTTTATTAGAGGAGAGATAACAAGGTGTAGAGCTGGATGAACACAGCAGGCCAAACAGCATCAGAGGAGCTGGAAGGCTGACTTTTCGGGCCTAGACCTTTCTTCAGAAAATTTATTATTAGAACCCTATCCATTACATGAAGCCCTCATTCCAGCCACTGTTACCAGAGGTACAGCAGGAACTCACTCATGGATTCTTCCAAAGTGCCTCCCAAACCCCTGATCCATTCCATCCAGAAGGATGAGGGCAGCAGATTTATCAGAAAACCAGTTCCCATCCAAGCGATCCACCGCACTGAATCTTGTCATTTTTGGCCATGTGTCAATTTCATCAAGATTCCTGGAAGGTTTCCATCCATGAGGCTTTGTGAGGTTTCTCTCCAAACTCACCTCATTAACAACCTACTCAGCCTCTGTGGCACTCCTCACACCAGATGCTCACCTGGTTCTACCACCTCCTGTATCCAGAAGAACTCACAGAGAACGTTATTCCCGGAAGCTGCATTTTAATGAAAATATGATGTTAGTAAGACTGTTCACAAATTACTAGGCATCTCCCTGCTGTCTAACAAGCATCTTATCTTGACTCTGAGATCTTCATTGGAAAATGTGAATAATTGTTCTCGACTTTGAGACTTCTCATACAATTCTCTCAGGTTTCTTGGCCACATCATTCCAGCCTCTATAATATTCTGCCAACCACCTCACTTCAAACTATCGCAGTCGTTCATGGTCACCAGGTCAATATTCTGGAGCTTCCTTTGTGACAGGACAGTGCGAGCTCCCAAAAATACAGTGACTGCAACAGACTATGATGGCTCACAATAACTTTCTCAAAGACAATTAAGAAAGGGCAATAAATACTGGCCTAGACGGGACTCCACATGAGTAAACAAAAAAATGTAATCTGGTCATAACGTGGTTTCATACTGTCACACAGTAGATTCACTTTCACAATAAACCAGAGGGATGGTAGTCAGGTTGGACTTGAGCAAGGTTGTTTTGGATGTTCTGAAGTCTATGGAGGACAGCAGAAGGGATTTTGATGAGGAGGGGATTGGAATGATCAAGTTTGGGTGTTGCTAAATTAGAAACTAGGATTCCAGCAGCAGAAGAGCCAAGACAGAGGTGTCTTCAGGTAATGTTATGGAAGTGGAATTGGACAGTATTGGTGTTGGAATGGTCAGAAACCTAACTCAGGATAAAGTGAAATACTAAGGCTATGTGTGGTCAGGGCCAGCAAGAGAATGGAACCAATCAATGGGAAAAGGTATTTGAACAAGGATCAATACCTGGGAGGATATCAGTAATGTAACTGACAATGGAGAAGACAAGAGAGAGGGAGTGGTAGGGGTGAGCTGGTTGTCAATCAGGAATGTAATATCTTTCAAATAATGCTTTTTAGGGCTGCCTTTTTGGAGGAATATCAGAAGGGGTTAAGGATAGGTCCTTGGGAGATGGCTGAGATATTGTTGTGTGGTTAGAAGGAGAAACCACTGCAGGTCATTTTCAGAATGAGCACTTCAAGTGCTTTAATATTCAAAGCAATGGACTTAGTGTGGGAACGTGGGACCAGTGTAGGCAGTAGTAAACGTTTGGTGGTACAGACTTGGTGGACCAAAGGATCTCTTCAGTGCTGTATTATTCTACAAATTTATGAACGGAGGCAAGTGAGAGCTGTTCCACTGAGCTAGATGACTGGGAAGAAATGTTGACTGATATGTTAAGCTGTATTGTTGAAAACAGGTCTATAGGAACAAGGGCTGCTTGTTTATTTTGGTCACAGTGACAAGGGGATGTCGTTAATTGATTTTTTTACCATTGCGGCAGGACAGGACCCAACTGGGAAATGTCGGACATGTACCTAGATAAAAGGTGCAAGGTGAACATAGGTTTGGGATATGACAACATTTTCCAAGAATGTGTGCGAGAATGGGAAGATTGGAGATGGAATGTGAAAGGGCTGTTTCCAAGGATGGCAGATGTCAAAGAAGTTTTTTGAGGTGAGGGATGAAAATGTTGATTACTTAGTTTAAAGGAAGGAGGGAAGCCCCTTCACAAAAAGAACCATTAATAATGCCCACAAAAATGGCATCAACAACAATATGTAGCACAACAGTAACTTGTACTTATATAGGATTTTTAATTAAGCATAATGTTGCCACAAACTTTCTCACGAAGGTTATCAAACAAAATTTCATATTAAATGACATTAGAAGATATTAACAGTCCATGTCCAAATGCAATAAGAGCTGGACAATGTCCAGACTTAGGCTGGAAATTAAAAGTAATATTCATGCCACACAAATGCCAGGCAATGACCATCTACAAATGAGACAATCTAACCACCACCCTTTGACATTCAATACTGTTACTATCACTGAATTCTTCACAACTCAGTTGGATGTCACCGGACCCGAAACGTTAACTCTGTTTTCTCCTCCACAGATGCTGCCAGACCTGCTGAGTTTTTCCAGCAACTTTGTTTTTGTTCCTGATTTACAGCATCCGCAGTTCTTTTGATTTTTATTAAGGAGGGGTAGTTGGAGGAAATGCCAGACAGCTATGGTTGGCAATGGTGAAGCAGAACAATTGAAGAAAGCACAAGAAGGAAATATGTTCTTCAAGGATAAGAAAATGGAATATTTAATTTGCTGGAGGGAAACCCTTTCTCCCAGGAACAGAGTCTGTGAACATAACTTCAATCAACAAGGCAAGTTTTTTTTCAGCATTAACAGTTCAGGAAAGTTTAATCAACTACATGGTCCAGCATTGTTCTATCATCAGAAATGTTCCAAGTTGAATTGGAGGTTTTAGTTTGGCTTCATCGTATCTGAAAATTCACTTTTTAATGCTGCAGGATAAAGTTGTAGAAGTACAGAACCAACTAGATACAGATGCAGACATACACATGCGTGTTTGCCTGAAAAGATTGACTTTCATTTCCTTTGTCCCCAGATATTTCTTCAGTATCGGGTGCAATGAAAATGCCACTTGACCAGGAGCTGGCCTGTGCTAAAGCAAACTGTGATGTTTGCCATGTTTCCCAACTCTAACAGCTGTTCCCTCAGCAATGTCTTGGCATGGGATAGAGAGCTGTGCCCCAAAAGCATTGGTGCTTCCTTTTTCACAGAGCCTTATCTCAGTGATATTTCAGGCACTCATGTAGGTTAGGGACTGGCTATAGGGCCAGGTCTGCGATGTCAGGCAGATTTTATGCACCAGCTCCACTGAGAACTTTGTGTGCTAGGAAATACATTATCAGAATTTGAGTGTAGGGCCTGGTCAACTGTGTAAGATTTTCTGTTCATTAATATTCGGTTGTGTGATTCATCATGCTAAGACTGTTATTTTGTAAAAAGTTATTAATTGCTATTCGTATTCCCTATGACCTGGCCTACTTATTCATTCAAAGCTGGTATTTTGTTGGACTGCATTTTCTTCTTGAAATGCTGGGGAGCTTGATGCAGTTGAGTGGTTTTCTGTGCAGTTAAGAATCGATTGCTTTGGCTAAGAACCAGAGTCACTTATAGGACTGAGATGGGAAGAAATTTCTACATTCAAAGGCTTGTGAATCCTTGGATATTCTCTGCCCCAGGGGGTAGTGGATGCACAATCCTCAAGTTTATTCCAGTCTGGGATCAATAAATTTTTTATCTCTGAGGATTTAAGTCACATGAGGAACAGGAATAAAAATGGAATTGATTCAGAAGATCAGCTATGATCTTATTGAATGATGAAGCAGGCTGCAGGTACTCCATGATCTACTCCTGCTCCTTAATCCTAATTTTTTTAGGTAAGATCAGTGGATTTTCTTCCTGAAAATTAATCAGTTTTGACCCAATCTGATAGCATCATGCTACTTTTCGAAGGTACTCACCTTTCATCTCCAGATTTTTGGTTAAACTGAATTTCAATTCTCAAATTGTACCCTTAGGACTTGGACACGTATTCTAGACTTAGACCTTATTTATCTGAATTGTGAGAAACATTATCACAATGTTTTTTTTTATTCATTATCAGGATGAGGATGCCACTGGCTAGGCAGCACTTATCGTCCATCCCTAATTGTCCAGAGGATAGTTCAGAGTCAACCACATTGCTGTTGCCACACCTCATGATTATTTTACTCAGGCCAATTTAAACTTCATTACAGCAGTGTGAGAGGATTTGTTCATTATTAATGTTATAATGAATAACCTGCTGGGCAATTTTACAACATATTGTTCCAAATTTACAACATAACAGTGTGTTCAACATGAAGACTTTATTGAAGTGAAGCTTCAGATGTCTGCCTATAACATGTTTGTCTCTTGGCAGAGGTGGCATGGAAATAACTCCACAGAGACCATTTTCCCATCACCAAGTCAAGCTTTATTTACACTGGCACTCCTGTTCTTATCTGTCAGCCAAGGGTCCCTAATTAGCTCAGATTAACAACCCCATCATACCTTTTGAAGTCCACCTGGCTGACCTTGTTACAACCACTACAGACATGACTAGAACCAGAACTAGAATTAGACTTTATTGTCACGTGTACTCAAGTATAGAAGTACATGAATACAGTGAAAAGTTTACAAAGTCGCCATTCCCAGCATCATTTAGGTACAATGGTACCTAGGTACAAAATTTTAGGTATAAAGGGGAAAAAAAAGAAGATAACAGCTCAAAACTTTTCTTAATTGCTTAGCCATGCTGGTTTACACTCCCTACAAGAGCTTGATCCCTTCACCTTGGCTGGCTCTCGGGGAGACCCGAGGCTGCTTGCTCTCACCGCTGCAGCAGGTGGAGGGGCGGGTGTGTGTGGTGGTGGGAAACTCTCTTGTCACTATGTTGGGTTTGCTTTCCCCTTGATGGCTCAATCTCCCACACCCTGGGGTCGCTTTCCCCTTGATGGCTCAATCTCCCACACCCTGGGCCCACTTTCCCCTGGATGGCTCAATCTCCCACATACTGGGCTCGCTTTCCCCTCAATGTCTCAATCTCCCACACACTGGGCTCGCTTTCTCCTCGATGGCTCAATCTCCCACACACTGGGCTCATTTTTCCTTCGATGTCTCAATCTCCCACACACTGGGCTCGTTTTCCCTTCGATGGCTCAATCTCCCACATACTGGGTTTGCTCTCCCCTCGATGGGTCAATCTCCCACACACTGGGCTCACTCTCCCCTCGATGTCTCAATCTCCCACAC
>NC_063343.1:71549502-71575676 GCF_021869965.1 Rhincodon typus
CCCACACACTGGGCTCACTCTCCCCTCGATGTCTCAATCTCCCACACCCTGGACTCGTTCTCCCCTCGATGGCTCAATCTCCCACACACTGGGCTCGTTCTCCTCCATGTTGATCTCCTCCCTGCTGCACAAACCCACTCTCCACAGAAGGTAAGTAGATTAATCAACGTAAACAGTGAAAGAAGAAGAAAAATGTAAAAGTGAACAGAGCAGACGAACTCCAGGCATGAGTCCTCACACTGCATTGCTACTCTGCCACCATCTTGGATTTTTTTAGATCAAGGCAAATTGAAACAGACATTTGTACATGAGTGCATTTCAATCCAAACATACTCATTTTTATGCAAATGAAGGGAAAAAAAGTATGCTTCATCATGTACATTTTAGTCACACAAGTAACTAACTAGATGCATTGCTGTACGTTTGGCTTAGCAATTTGCTATTGCCATGACTATCTGCACATGCATTGCACTTTTGATCTTGCAGTTCATGTTGCTCTCTGAACAGAATGTGCATGTGTGTTGTCATTGTCTGTTCATGTGGGTTATGGCGTTTAACCAGAGATTGTCATTCCTGGATGACTCGCTGTTGCTGTGGTGATTGTTTTTATTCTATTTCTGTTGTGGGTTGCTGTGGACCTCTGGGCCTGATGATTGTTCTGTGGACTCTATAGGTAGTATATTAGGCTTTCCTGATTAACTGCCTGATATGAGGAACAGCCTCTGTAGTTGTGTGTGGTTTGTGCCAGTGGTTAAGACGGTATATCCAGCTGTTCATTTCCAATCCTTACGTTCAAGTTGACAACAGGTTCCAAGATGCACTGGGCTTACTTTTGTTGAGATGGTTGAATGTTTGTACCCTGACTGGCTCTCCAATATGGAACTCTATCAATGGTTTAGCAGTTGTATCAAAAATACACTTCGTTTTCTGATATTTCCCCTTTGTTTTTTCACTCAAACCTGTCATTGCTTATGTCTTCAGTAACTGTTCTGGCTATTTTCTGGAGAAGTGTTTTTGGCAATCATCAATTTCAATGGTAACCATTAAAGTCAACTGATCCACCTCCCAGTAATCAGACTAGTAGTCAACTACGCCAAGATAATCAGTTCCTGTGGGTGAGGTCTACTCTTAGCTTCATGCATCATCTCTCCGGGATGTTGTGTGTCATCAGGGGCCTAGCTTGGTACTCATTACAACCATTGCACTGACTGACATGATCCCTGATTTTGTTGCTTACATTTGTCATTTCTTCCGTCTTTGGATTTGATTCAATTCCTGGTCGCTTACATCCACATACCTCAGCCTCCCTCTACTCAATGCTTTCAGCAAAATGACTCTATTCACTTTGTACAATATGCTGTCTTGGGCTATCAAATCATCTTCATATACCCAATATGGTCTTATAGCAACAATTGTGCCCTTGATGTTCTCTGGCCATCTTTTTGTCAAGACTTCTTACAAAAGTTGCATCTTGTTGGACAGTTTGCTTGATTTGAGCAAGGCACTTGTCTGTTATATTTAGGTTGGATAATTTCCAAAGTAATTTGAGTTGCTGCTTCACTCTGCGTGTGGAAGATTTCATACTTTGCTGCAGCATCCACTACTCTTTTTACTAGGAGTGCTGCTCTCGGAAATGTGCATCTGCTCCCCTTGCTGTATGTCACATCCAGATGATACCTCTGTAACCAGAGTAAGATTCTCTGCAGATGGGTTGGAGCAGATTGTAATGGTTTAGGAAAATCCTTTGAAGCAACTTTTCATCAGACTTGACTGTCACTTTGTCTCTTCCAAGAAGGTAGTGGTGAAAGTATTCACAAGCAAAGATGATTGCTTCTTGACTGAGCAGAACATCTTTCTGTTTGTGTTAGCACCGTGGGTACAAATGCAAACCAATTGTCATCACTGCCTTGGGGCTGTTCAAAATCCTGTGTCACTGACATCATACTGCAGGGTGACTGTATCATTCTCACAGTAGTATCTCAGTACTGGCGTTGCTGTCACTTGTAGTTTGGTTTCAGTGAGCTGCGCCCTGTGCTCTGTCCCCAATACCACTGCCTGTGCTCAGCCATGAGTTGATGCTAATGATTCACATACTGACAAAGAATTTTTTTCAAATGAGTCAAGCAAGTTGTTGCATTATTTTTGCATCTACTGTTCACTGCATCACTGTTACAGCTTGCACCAGTTTGGGATCCAGGTATACGACATTGATCTGTCACGACATGACCTATGTACATGATTTTGGCATCTTTAATTGTCTTATTTTCTTGCTCACCTTTGAATAGTAAATGCTGTTTAGGAGTCACATGAGATTTTGAGTGCGGTCAGAAGTAGCTTCTTCCCTAGTATCTCCACATCCAAACAGTAGTAGACCTCTACTGTAGCTTCCACTGCAGGAGGATCATTAATAATCTTAAGTTATCTTTGCTGATATTCGTCTGGATCAGTGAAAAATGCCAAACAGCATGCGTGCTGTAACATCCGTATTACTGGAAGGGCATCTGGAATGTTGATACAAAGCTGCTCTTTTCACCTAGCTCCACCTACCAGTAACCATCCATCACATCTCATTTGCTTTTGTAAGTTGTATCAAAATTCCTTCTTTCGTTTCATGGGATCTCTTCAGGATTTTATATTTGCCAATGACTGTACTCTCAGAAATCATACTCTTTTGTTCGGTGCAAATGCTCAGCTTTCAAACTGTTTCACTGCCCCCACTTCCCTCAGCCAATCTTTGAGAATTATCACTTTCTCAATTACTCCCTTCTTTATCAGCTCTGCTATCCTATCTTTCAAGCTGGACTTGAGGGCTGTCAAAAATACACTAGTATCCCCACTTTGTGCATACTCCTACCACCCTCTGGATGAAAAAGTTTTTCCTCAAATTCCCGCTAAACTTCCTGCCTTTCACTTTAAAATTGTGCTCCTTTTTGATTTATCCTTCAACTAAGGAGAACAACTGCTTTCTATTCAGCCTGTCCTTGCCCCTCATCAACTTGACTCCTCAATCAGGTCCCCCGCTCAACTTTCTCTGCCCAAAACAAAATGTTACCCACTTATCTAGACTCTCTTCATATCCAAACTGCTCCATCCCAGGCAACATCCTAGTAATTCTTCTCTGCAGCTCCTCTGGTGCATCACATCCTTCCTGATGTGTGTATCAGGATGATATCCACCTGGAAAACATCCTAACCCTACGAACACATCTTTGTGCTCAACTGGGATTTATTCCATAGTCAATTGTCTAGTGCGCTGCAACATATTGTATATCTCATTTGGCTCATTGAGCATTGCCAGTCCAAGTTTGATGGTTGAAATTAGTGATGTTTGTCTGCCATCCGTGATCTGGAACTTCAGATCTTCAGTCATGTAGTTGAAATGGTCTCACAGGGTTATTCATCCTCTCATCATGAGTGTGATGTCATCATATAGTCTTAACATAGGATCACCATGCTACATTACTTCACATAGGTCTATGAACATTATCATGTTGCATGACTCACCAGGGTCTGTTTTCTTTTAAGTTGACTTGATGCTCTCACTCTACAGCCCCATTACAACAATCACAAGCCATGTCTCACCCATTGGCCCTACGGGAACAACTCGTTATATTTTGTAAAGTCACTCATCAGAATTTTCTATCCTTATCTTTCCAGTGACCATCTGTAACTGCCTGATGTGCTTCTTTTTTTAATCATGCGCTTGTGTGCAAACAATACAGTTTTGTTCTCTTTTCCCTAAGAGGACATGCCTTCTTCTCTTTTGCATGAAATCTTTGGCAGTGTTTGCCACTTGTCTGTGATTGTTCTGCCCTGTGTACCTGGAGATCTTTCAGTGTAATGCAAGACCTGAGCTGCTCTGCTCTGAAGCTGCTCTCTGTGTCGATTCACAATCTTGACGTTTATGCACAGGGCAGTTGCTCTCCAGTGCGTAGATTTGTATTCTCTCAGGGAGCATTCTTTGGATTTTGGATCCCTTATTCCCAATACAGTCCTGTCACTAATTTGTTCATCTTTTAATTTGAAAAAAAAAACAAGCTTTTGCAAGCTGAGTTAATGACCTCACATGTTGATCAATGAATACTTTTTTACTTTTTTCCCTTGTATTGAATATGTAATATTCACTTGGGGCTCTAAACCTGGTTTCTAAGTTTTTAAAACTTTTGTTATATGTATTTTTCTATTCTTCAGAGAGTTTTAAGGTGGAATACATCTGAAAAACTTTCTTCCAAACATTGCTTAAAGTGTACCTTTTCCAGTTTGTTCAAAAAAATCCATAACTATTGCATCATTCGGTCATTTTTCATGGAAGGAAATCTGTCTTTTGTATCCTCAGTAAACTGAACAGGAGTTGGTGGAGGAAAAGTTGCAGATATCTTCTCTAAAGAAGAGTTGTCACATGGTCTTTATTTTCCTGTTGTCAGTGTCAGCTCCCAGCTCTGTGGTCGTGCAAGACATTTCAGCTCTGCACACGCACCACTTCTGAAATTGTGCTTTGAGTGATCAAAAGAGCCGTGTGCTCACCTGGAGGACTTTAATGATGTGATAGGTCAGATTTCTGACTTCAGGGTCTGTGCCTCATGGTTAATGTCCATGACTATGAAAGGCTAGAACAAACTGATCCACTTTGCCTAACCACTTGCTGCACGTAAAAGTGTTTCTCCAAGTCCTTTTTGCACTTTTTAAACCAATTTTATAAAATCACTTTTCTCTCATTGGAGATAGTAGGAACTGCAGATGCTGGAGAATCCGAGACAACAAGGTGCAGGGCTGGATGAACACAGCAGGCCAAGCAGCATCATAGGAGCAGAGAGGCTGACGTTTCGGGCCTAGACCCTTCATCAGAAAAGGGGGAGGGGAAGGGGGTTTTGAAATAAATAGGGAGAGAGTGGGAGGCGGATAGAAGAGGGATAGAGGAGAGGATAGGTGGAGAGGAAACAAACAGGTCGAAGAGGCGGGGATGGGGCCAGGAAAGGTGAGTGTAGGTAGGGAGTTAGGAAGGGGATAGGTCAGTCCAGGGAGGACGGACAGGTCAAGGGGGCGGGATGAGGTTGGTCGGTAGGAGATGGAGGTGCGGCTTGAGGTGGGAGGAGGGGATAGGTGGGAGGAAGAACAGGTTAGGGGAGGGGAGATTTTGAAGCTTGTGAAATCCACATTGATACCATTGGGCTGCAGGGTTCCCAAGCGGAATATGAGTTGCTGTTCCTGCAACCTTCGGGTGGCATCGTTGTGGCACTGCAGGAGGCCCAGGATGGACATGTCATCTGAGGAATGGGAGGGGGAGTTGAAATGGTTCGCGACTGGGAGGTGCAGTTGTTTGTTGCGAACCGAGCGTAGGTGTTCTGCAAAGCGGTCCCCGAGTCTCCGCTTGGTTTCCCCGATGTAGAGGAAGCCACACCGGGTACAGCGGATGCAGTATACCACATTGGCAGATGTGCAGGTGAACATCTGCTTGATGTGGAAAGTCTTCTTGGGGCCTGGGATGGGGGTGAGGGAGGAGGTATGGGGGCAGGTGTAGCACTTCCTGCGGTTGCAGGGAAAAGTGCCGGGTGTGGTGGAGCTGGAGGGGAGTGTGGAGCGGACAAGGGAGTCACGGAGAGAGTTGTCCCTCCGGAAAGCAGATAAAGGTGGGGAGGGAAAGATGTCTTTGGTGGTGGGGTCGGATTGCAGATGGCGGAAGTGTCGGAGGATGATGCGTTGGATCCGGAGGTTGGTGGGGTGGTACGTGAGGACGAGGGGGATTCTTTTTTGGTTCTTATTGCGTGGACGGGGTGTGAGGGATGAGGTGCGGGAGATGTGGGAGACACGGTTGAGGGCGTTCTCGACCACTGAGGAGGGGAAGTTACGGTCCTTGAAAAACGAGGACAACTGAGATGTACGGGAGTGGAATGCCTCATCCTGGGAGCAGATGCGGCGGAGGCGAAGGAATTGGGAATAGGGGATAGCATTTTTGCAGGAAGGTGGGTGGGAGGAGGAGTATTCTAGGTAGCTGTGGGAGTCGGTGGGCTTGAAATGAATATCGGTTTCTAGGTGGTTGCCCGATATGGAGACAGAGAGGTCCAGGAAGGGGAGAGAGGTGTTAGAGATGGTCCAGGTAAACTTAAGGTTGGGGTGGAAGGCCTTTCTCTCATTGGAGCCTTGTCCACCGAGTGTCAGCCTGCTGTTCCCTTGTGGGGGATCAAATGTGGGTCCTTTCTTTGTCCTCCCTTGGTGTTGCGTGCTCTCTATTTTCAGTGGGGACACTGCATTGTGACCAGGGAGTGGATAGCATGGCTGTTTCCCTCCCACTCACATGGGTTTATGGGGTCCATGAGGGCAGTGGAGGTGAGGGTTGGGCAGTTCACTAATATTTCTGAGTTTTACTGGTGCAGACCAGGTTCAACAACTAACAATAAAAGTTTAATATGAATAATGTGCCTAACTAGAAACAAGAACAAGTCAGAAACTGGAAACTGGAACAAGTTAAAAACTAGAAACTAGAACAAGTTAACTAAAACAACTAATTAGAAACTAGAAGAAGACTGCGTAACCTCAAAATTAGGGGCATGCACTGGCATGATTACAATCTAACATCAATCCTTGACATTCAATTGCATTACCATCACTGTTTACCCAACCACCAATTATGTTGGGGGGGGATTACTATTAACCAGAAACTGAACTGGTCTAGCCATATAAATACAGAAGCTACAACACTAGGTCAAAGACAAGGAATCCTGCAGTGAGTAACACACTTCCTGGATCCCCAAAGCCCGCCCACCATCTACAAGACACAAGTAAGGAGTGTGATGGAATATTCTCAACTTGCTTGGATTAGTAAAAACTGAAAGAACTGCGGATGCTGTAAATCAGAAACAAAAACAGAATTTGTTGGAAAAGCTCAGCAGATCTGGCAGCATCGGTAAGTAGAAATGAGAGTTAATGTTTCGAGTCTGGTGACCCTTCTTCAGAATGTTAACTCTGATTTCTTTTCACAGATGCTGCCAGGTCTGCTGAGCTTTTTGATCAACTTCTGTATTTGTTGCTCATGTGGATGCAGCTCCAACAACACTCAACAAGCTTGACACCATCCAGGACAAAGCAGCCTATTTGATCGGCACAACATCCACCAACATTTACTCCCTCTGCCACTTACACTCAGTAGTAGCAGTGTGTAGTATCTACAAGTGTTGAATCTGGTCTTCACCAGCAAAATTCAGATATTCATCAAAGAGCTTCAGACAACGCCTTCCAAATCCATAACGACTTCTATCTAGAAAGGCAAGAGCAGCGGACACATTGGAAAAAGACTACCTGCAAGTTCCCCTCCAAGCCATTCACCATCCTGACTTGGAAATACATCGCCGTTCCTTCACTGTTGCTGGGTCAATATCCTGGAATTCCTTTGAGCATTGTGGGTCTACCTGTAGCACATGGACTGCAGCGGGTCAAGAAGGAAGCTCACCTTCTCAAGGGCAAAAAGAGATGGGCAATAAATGCTGGCCCAAACAGTGATGCCCACATCCAATGAAGTGAATAAATAAAAATAAAGGTACCCAGCCCTTGCTGGGGAATTGTATGTGAGGAAATCTCACCAGTTCCCAGCCCCACACAAAAGGATTGGCCTGACTAAACATAATGTGATCGTCTTGTGTTCAATTGACTGATGCCCCTGCTGCCATTAATCAGTATGTCAGATCCTTGTCGCCATTAATGCTGTAAGTGTGAGTGCTGAAATATGCCCAATTAAATAACCTGGAGAGTTTAGTGAATGGGGGAAAGGATGCAGTGGGCTGGTTCTAGCCAATTTACAACCCCCACTGGTCGTGACTGTAACAATTTAATGAGGCAAAGGTTGATCAAAATCTGCTGGTACCATTCCGATCCTGTTGTTTTTCTCTGCAGTTACTTTTTTTATGTGGCACAAGCAAAACCTATTCCTATCTATGCATTCCAATTGTGATGAGTTGTTCACAGGAAATAAGATTCCTAATAGCAAAGAACAAATTAAATAAAAATGGACTCAGGCGCAGAATGCAGCATGCATTACTTGTGGTCTCTGACAATATTTCCTTCACTGCTGTAACCATAGCCTGAGGCTGAAGTCTCACAAATAACAGGCAGAGTGAAAAGTCTGACAGGAAAGTCACAATACAAATAGAGTCCTTGAGTCTTACAGCACCATTAGCATCAAGAGTGAACTGTGTTACACAAAACTTAGCTTCAAAATATCAAGAATTACTGAGAGTTTATGAAGTCATTGTGGTTTTCGTTAATTTCCCATTTAGTATAGCTTCAGCTCTGCTTTTGGGCTTCACTACACACCCTATTTAAGAGGTGATACCAAAGAATTCCTTGATTGTGTTCTACAAGCTTTATCACAACTTTCTTAACGGTGTGCTGCACATTAACAATGATCTAATCATGAACTTCAGCTCACTAAGACAAAGAACTTGAATCAAGTAAATATGCTTGAGTTAATGTAATGTGCAGTACTGAAAGGTTGTGTGCTGCAGGAGATGTTGCGATGATACTGTAGACAATGAGGCAGCAGTTTGACCAAGTCATTGGCATTTTATGACACAGTGTTTGAGATGTGACACCCGACAAGTGTCTCGTGCTTTGACAGCTCAGGTGAATTATGTTTCCCAGAGCTCTCCTTCACTGGTTTATTCCTCACTTCATGGCTGCCTCTGTTCTTCGGCTAATTGCGGTTAATGCTGCTGTGCTCAGATGTCTAAAATGTTTGATATTGTATTAGACATGCATTGTGCATCTCTTCCAGTGAATGGAAAGCAGGAGAAATGCATATCAGGAACTTGATCCATCGGCCATGTACCTGAAAAAAGTGAGTAGTGCATTGGGATTGTCACTAGGCCAGTCACTGGGTAAATGTTCTGCAGCTTATGAAATTTGAATTTAATAAAATCCTGAAATTAAAATAGAGCCTTATGGCAACCATGTACCTGTCATTGATTGTTGTAAATTCCCATATAATTCACTAACACCTCTTCAGGGTAGAAAGTCTGCTGTCCCTATCTGGTTTGGCCTATATTTGGCTCCAGATCCACAGCAACACAGTTAACATAACTGTCTCTAAGGCAATAAGGAATAGGCAAAAACAATGGCACAGCTAGTGATAGCCACATCCTCTGAATTAATTTTTAAAAATACCCAAAGCTGAAATCACAACTGTTTGCAGCAAGTGACTGTAATAACCAATCATCAATTCCATTTTCACTTTACTATGTCACTATCAGATTGGTAATGTTCTTGTTGGGTTAATCACATTAAGACCGTAAGATATAGGAGCAGAAGTAGGCCATTGGATCCATCAATTCTTCTTTGCCATTCAAGATATCCTGACTGATCTGATATCCTCAGTTCAACTTTCATCCCCTTTCCCATAACCCTTGATTCCCTCAACTGATTAAAAATCTGTCTGTATCAGTCTTGAATATACATAACAACCCAGCCTTGACAGTTATCTACAGTAAAGAATTTCACAGATTCACTGCCCTCTGAGAGAAACAAAAATTCTCCTCATCTCTGTGTTAAATGTGTGACCGTTTACCCTGAGATGATGGCCTCTGGTCTTAGACTCTCCCACAAGGGAAAACAATTTCTCCACATCATAGCCTGCTTGATTGGCCCCACATCCACAAACATTATTCCCTCCACCTCTGACGGTCAGTAGCAGCAGTGTGTACCATCTACAAGATGCACTGCAGAAATTCACCCAAGACCCTTAGACAGCACCTTCCAACCCCACAACCACTTCCAACTTGAAGGACAAGGGCAGCAGATACATGAGAACACCACCTCCTTCAAATTCCCTTCCAAGCCACTCTTCATCCTGATTTGGAAGTATATTACTATTCCCTCACTGTCGTTGGGTCAAATCCTGGAATTCCCTCCCTAAGGGCATTGTGGGTCAACTTGCAGCACATGGACTGCACAGTTCAAGACACAGCTCACCACCACCTTCTCAATGACAACTAACAATGGGCAATAAGTGCTGGTCAGCCAGTGATACCCATATCCTGTGTCTGAATAAAAAAAAACGAGACTCGATCTTCTGAAAAATCTGGAGCAATAATTGTGCCCACTGACACTTTGGCATAACCATATCAAGAAACCTTTGTGATCACTTGACATAGTGCATGTAGAGACAGCCGCACTGTACATTGTAGAGATATGTAAACAGCTTTAATTTTATTGTACTGGTGCAATTTAGCATAGGTCTATGTCATTCCACTGATGACACCTTTGTAAGAAACTGAATAAACATGCTCCTTTATTCCATGTAGCAGCTGCAGGTTTCATATTTTCTGGTGAATCTAATCTGGATAACATGTCATCTGCACTATGGCCCTATGAATGACCAAGCTTGACACCTTATACTCAGTTGAACTCCGTGCTGGTAATTTAGCATAACATCACAAATATTTGCATAAGTTTTAATGGTGAATAGGTGACCTGATTACTGAAAAGTGTCTGAAAGCACTTTTTCTGTGCTGGGTCAGATTTTGCACAGAATGAGAACCAGTTCATACAGTTCTATTCTCTTGGTTATGGTGACTTGCAAATTACACTGATGAGAACTTTGACTGGAGATCGCAAATAGCAATCAGCCGAAATAAATTCCAAATCAAGGCCTTGAAACAAAGCAATAAAAGAGCCCTTATGGCATGGTTGTAGTGCCCCTATCTTTGAGCCCAGTTATCTGGCTTCAAGTCCCACCTGCTCTAGAAGTGTGTCATAACATCTTTGAGCAGGTAGATCAGGAAAACAGAGATAGTAGGAACTGCAGATGCTGGAGAATCCGAGACAACAAGGTGCAGGGCTGGATGAACACAGCAGGCCAAGCAGCGTCATAGGAGCAGAAAGGCTGACGTTTCGGGCCTAGACCCTTCATCAGAAAAGGGGGAGGGGAAGGGGGTTCTGAAATAAATAGGGAGAGAGTGGGAGGCGGATAGAAGATGGATAGAGGAGAGAGTTGCAGTGGGATAGAGATTCCCTGAGGTTTGTCCAGAGGGAAGAGGGTAACTTCTTCAGGCTAGGCATCCTTAGAAGAGGCTTTGCAGTGGGGCCTAACCCTAACCCTCCTCCCTCCGGACAAACCTCAGGGGATCTCTCTCCCACTGCAACTCTCTCCTCTATCTATCTTCTATCCGCCTCCCACTCTCTCCCTATTAGATCAGGAAAACAGCTGAGATGAGGCAAATTCAGAAAGCAGTAAGACCAGAGGAGCCATTTCTGGTGTTTCTTGCAGGTAGCATTCAGACAGAGAGAGCAATGAATGAAGCCTGAGATAGTAAGAGCTGCTGATGCTGAAGTCAGAGATAACACAGTGTGGAGCTGGAGGAACACAGCAGGCCAGGCAGCATCAGAGGAGCAGGAAAGCTGATGTTTCGGATCTGGACCCTTCTTCAGAAATGGGGGAGAGAGAAGAGAGCTCTGAAATAAATAGAGAGAGGAGGGGTGGGGCTAGGGAAGGTAGGTGGGATGGTGATAGGTGAGTGCAGGTAGGGAGCGGTGGGGATTGGTTAGTGAGGTGGGAGGAGCGGAAAGGTGGGAGCGAAAATGGACAGGTCAAGGGAGCAGGGATGAGAGGGAGGATTGGTCATGAGATGAGGCCGGGTGGATGGGGAGTTTTTGAAGCGAGTAAAGTCCACATTGAGACCATTGGTCTCAAGTCTATTTCGTTGACAGAATCATGTTGACTTGATTTGTTTTCAACACAGTGTTACTAAGTTGTTTCATATTTAATATTTCTTTGAGGACTTGAGTTCGAAGGATTGTCAGATGCCCGGATGATTTTCTTCAAAAAGTCAATAACAAAAATTTGAGCTTGTTTTTAACAAGGATTTGTGGAAATCATGTGACTTGAGATTCTTGCTGGCTTTGCTTGATCAAATTCACTTCATGATTTTAACATTTGAATTTTATGGCAGTTTTGTCTCCAAAGAGGGACAATGACACAGTGGCATGTAATTGAGAGGGAGTTGCCCTGGGAGTCTTCTACATTGACTCTGGACCTAATGAAATCTGATAGCTTCAAGATAAACATGGGCAAGGAAATCTCCTGCTGATTATCATGTACCATCCTCCTTCAGTTGATGAATCAGTGCTCCTCCATGTTGAAAACATTTGAAGGAAGCTCTGAAGGTAGCAAGCATACAAAATGTGCTCTGGTTGGGGGTTTCAACATCCACCTTCAAGAGTGGTTTGACAGCAGCACCACTGATTGAGCTGTTTGGATCCTAAAGAATATAACTGCTAGACTGGGTCTGAAGCAGGTGTTGATGGAAGAAGCAACAGGGAAAAACATACTTGGTCTCAACCTTACCAATCTGCAATGCATCTGTCCATGACAGTATCAGTAAGAGTGACCACTGCACAGTCCTTGTGGAGATGAAGTCCCGCCTTCACATTGAGAATATCCACCATCAAGTTGTCTGTTACTATCACCGTGCTAAAAAGGACAGACTTCGAACAGATCTAGCAACTCACGACTGGGCATCCATGATGTGCTGTGGGCCATTAACAGCAGCAGAATTTTTTTTCTTTATTCATTCATGGGATGAGGGCGGCACAGGCTAAGCAGCATTTATTGCCCATCCCTAATTGTCCAGAGGGAAGTTCAGAGTCAACCACAATCCTGTGAGTCTGGAGTTACATGTAGGCCAGACCAGGTAAGGAGGGCAGTTTCCTTCCCTAAAGGGCATTAGTGAACCAGATTGGTTTTTCCTGACAATCAACAATGGATTCATGGTTAATTCCAGATATTTATTGAATGCAAATTCCACCAAGAACATTATCTGGGTTTCTGGATTAACAGTCCAGCGATAATACCACTAGGCCATCACCTCCTCTGAATTGTAGTCCAACACAATCTGTAACCTCATGGCCCGGCATATCCACCATTCAACCATTACCATCAAGCCGGGCATTAACCCTGGGTCAATGGAGAGTGCAGGAGGGCATGCCAGGAGCAGCACCAGGCATACCTGAAGGTGAGGTATCAACTTGGTGAAGCCACCAAACAGAATTAGTTGCAGGCCAAACAACATAAGCATATGGACAGAGCTCAGTGATCCCACAACCAATGGATCAGATCTAAGTTCTGCAGTCCTGCCACATCCAGTCGTGAATGGTGGTGAACAATTAAACAACTCACTGGAGGAGGAGGCTCCACAAAATCCCCATCCTCAATGATGGGAGAGCCCAACGCAGCACGGTGGCTCAGTGGTTAGCACTGCTGCCTCACAGCGCCAGGGGCCTGGGTTCAATTCTAGCCTTGGGCGATTGTTTGTGTGGAGTTTGCACATTTCCCCGTGTCTGCGTGAGTTTCCTCCGGGTGATCCGGTCTCCTCCCACAGTCCAAAGGTGTGCAGACTAGGTAGATTGGACGTGCTAAATTGCCTGAATTGTTTAGGGATGTGTAGATTAGGTGGCTTATAGGGGAATGGGTCTGGATGTAATGCTCTGAGGGTGGTTGTGGATTCGTTGGGACAAAGGGCCTGTTTCCACACTGTAGGGATTCTTTGATGATTCTATGATGAATGAAAAAGGTGAAGCCTGAAGCATTCACAACAATCTTCAGCCAGAAGTGCCAATTGGACGTCCCATCTCAGCCTCCTCCAGTGGTCCCCAATATTACAGGTTCCAGTCTTCGCCAATTTGCTTCATTCCATGTGATATCAGGGAAACGGTTGGAGACACTGGATACTGCAGAAGCTATGGGCCCTGACAACATTCCGGCAATAGTACTGAAGACGTGTGCTCCAGAACTCACTGCTCCCCTTGTCAAGCTGTTCCAGTCCAGTTACAACACTGGTATCTACCTGACAATGTGGAAAATTACCCAAGTATGCCCTGTACACAAAGAGCAGGACAAATCCAACCCGGCCAGTTACCGCCCCATCAGTCTACTCTCGATCATCAGGAAAGTGATGGAAGGTGTCAGTAACAGTGCTATCAAACAGCACCTGCTCAGCAATAACCTGCTCAGTGACGCCCAGTTTGGGTTCCTCCAGGGCCACTCAGCTCCTGATCTCATTACAGCCTTGGTTCAAACATGGAGAAAAGAGCTGAATTCCAAAGGTGAGGTGAGAGTGACAGCCCTTGATATCAAGGTTGTATTTGACCAAGTGTGGCATCAAGAAACAAAATTGGAATCAATAGATATCAGGCGAAAAATCTCCACTGGTTAGAATCATACTTGACACATAAGAAGATGGTTGTGGTTGTTGGAAATCAGTTGTATCAGCTCCAGGATATCTCTGCAGGAGTTCCTCAGGGTAATGCCCTAGGCCCAACCATCTTCAGCTGCTTCATCAATGACCTCCCCTCCATCATAAGGTCAGAAGTGGGGATGTTCGCCGAGGATTGCACAATGTTCAGCACCATTCGTGACTCCTCAGGTATTGAAGCAGTCCGTGTTCAAATGCAACAAGATCTGGACAATATCCAAGTTTAGGCTGACAAGTGGCAAGTAAACATTTGTGCCACACAAATGCCAGGCTATGGCCATCACCAATAAGAGACAATCTAACCACCACCATTTGACATTCAATGGTGTTACCATCATGGAATACCCCACTATCGACATCTTGGGTTTACCATTAACAAGAAATTCAACTGGACTTGCCATATGAATTCTACAAGAGCAGTTCAGAGGCTCGGAATATTGCGGTGAGTAACACACCTCCTGACTCCCCAAAGCCTGTGCACAATCTGCAAGGCACAAGTCGGGAGGGTGATGGAATACTCCCCACTTACCTGGATGGGTGCAGCTCCAATAACACTCAAGAAGCTTCACATCATCTAGGACAAAACAGCCCACTTGATTGGCATCACATCCACAAACATCCACATCCCCCACCACCGACGCTCAGGAGCCGTAGTGTGTACTACATACAAAATGCACTGCAGAAATTTACCAAGGCTTCTTACACAGCACCTTCCAAACGTATGACTACTTCCATGAAGAAGGACAGGGCAGCAGATACATGGGAAGGCCATGCACTGCAGTTTTTTCTCCAAGCCACTCACCATCCTGACTTGAAAATATATCACTGTTCCTTCATTGCCACTGGATCAAAATCCTGGAATTCCCACCCTGAGGGCATTGTGAGTCTACCCTACAGCACATGGACTTCAGCAGTTCAAGAAGGCAGCTCACCACCACATTCTCAAGGACAATTTGGGATGGGCAATAAATTCTGGCCCAGCCAACAACGCTCACAAAATTAATAATATGAATTGGCAGTTGTTAAGACTTTTCTGGGGATGGTTGGTTTAACCTTCAGTTATTTCTTTAAAAATCAACAAAGGTTAGGTTAAACAAATTTGTGGAAAAGCTGGAGTTATAATTAAAAAAGAGGCTAGGAACATAGATGTGTTGAGTTAATAACGCAACATTGGAAATTGGAAGAACAGCAGTACAACCAGTTGGTGAATCAATTGAGTTGGTGAGACCTCAATTGTAGATGAAGTAGCTTGAAATTGAAAGGGACATGGAAACAATGATACTTCAGAGAGGAGCAGGGGAAAATGTGCACTTTAGAGGGAGAAGAAGAAAAGGGAAAGAGTTTTTCAGGTAAACGAATATGAGACAGGATGGATTAATATTGGTAAAGTGTCTGATTTCTAGATCACTGGAAGTTGAATCAGCTGTGTCTATATATTGAAGCAATACCACCACTGGGAGGAGGATAAACAAATGCAGATATTTTGGCCCTTAGTTCAAAAGTGTTGATGTGTGAGAATAGAGAACTCGTACTACAACTGTACAAAGTTCTGGCGAGGCTGCATCTGGAGTACTGTAAACAGTTTTGGTCCCTTTATTTAAAGAAAGATATCATTTCATTGGGAGTTTAGAGAAAGTTCACCAGGATAATCCTGGGAATGGAGGGATTGTTTTATGAGCAAAGGTTAAACAGGTTGGGATTCTACTCACTGGAGTTGAGGTGAATGAGAGGTCATAGAGTCATAGAGATATACAGCACAGAAACTGACACTTCAATCCAACTTGTCCATGCCGACTAGATGTCGGAGGTAAATCTAGACCCACTTGCCAGCATTTGGCCCATATTCCTCTAAACCCTTCCTGTACATGTACCCATCCAGAAGCCTTTTAAACATTGTAATTGTACCAGCCTCCTCTGGCAGTTCATTCCATACATGCACCATCCTCTGCATGAAGAAGTTGCCCCTTAGCTCCCTTTTAAATGTTTCCCCTCTCACCTTAAACCTATGCCCTCTAGTTTTGGACTCCCCCACCCTGGGTCGAAGACCTTGTCTTGAGGTTGGTTGGCTCGCCAAGCTGGTTTGTTGTTTTGCAGACGTTTCGTTACCATGCAACATCCTCAGTGCAGCCTCCGATGAAGCGTCGGTGTGTTTTCCCGCCTGGTTTTTAAACTCTGGGGTCTGTTGAGATGGATTGCCTCACTTCCGGTTTTCCTTCATAGTGGAATGTATATAGGGTCGAGTTCAATGTGTTTATTAATAGCATGCTTCGTGGAGTGCCATGCTTCCAGGAATTCTCATGCTTGTCTCTGCCTAGCCTGTCCCAGGATCTTGGTGTTCTCCCAGTCGAAGTCGTGGTTCTCCTTGTCCATGTGGATTGAGGTGAGTGAGTATTGGTCGTGACTTTTTGTAGCCAGTTGGTGTTCATGTACTCTTGTTGTTAGTTTCCTTCCTGTTTGTCCGATGTAGTGTTTCTTGCAGTCTCTGCAGGGGATCTTGTAGATGATATTGGTCCTGTCCATGGCGGGGAGTGGGTCTTTAGTTCGGGTGAGCAGCTGTCATAGAGTTGACGTGGGCTTGTGTCCCACTCTGATGCCCAGCGGTCGTAGGAGTCTTGTAGTGAGTTCTGACGTAGGGTAGTGTGATGTGTGTGTTGGGGTGTGTAGAATCTTTCTGATGCTGTTGGTGTAGGAAGTGAGGTAATCCATCTCAACGGACACCAGAGTTTAAAAACCAGGCGGGAAAACACACCGACACTTCATCGGAGGCTGCACTGAGGATGTTACCCAGCACGGTAACGAAACGTCTGCAAAACAACAAACCAGCTTGGCGAGCCAACCAACCTCAACACCCACAACCCGAGCTACAGATCTACTCCAAAACCTGAAGACCTTGTCTATTTACCCTATCCATGCCCCTCATGATTTTATAAGCCTCTATAAGATCACCTCTCAGTTCCAGGCTCCTGGCTCATTTGATTTGCTCACAATCTATCTCGACAAGACCAGCCTGGTGCCTAGCACATAACTTGATGGGCTGAAGAGCATTTTCCTGTGTTATATTGGACCTCAGTCTATCCTGCAGATAGACAAACTGCTTTCTAAAACTCTACTAGATAAACAGAAGAATAAAATTAAAGAAGAAAAATAAGAAAATGTCACATTGTCAATGAATTCAAAAAGTTCAAATCCAATCCAAATCCCACCTGTGTAAATTAAAATGAACAATGAGTGAGAGTTAATTTTTAACATTTCAGTTTGTTTTTTGATCTTGGTGATAGATTAACTTTGGTACTGCAACCAGTTCGGTTTGAGTGCAGACTTGGCAGAGAATAAAACCTGCCTGTCAAGCTCACGAGAGCTAGTTTAAACAGTGATGTGTCATTATTGTCAAGCTCATGTTGCTTCATGTCTACAGAGCATTCAAAGTAAACTGCAGAGGCATCGACCTTGAATAAGAGGATCTGTTGCCTGTGTACAGTATGTCATTGTGGTTTGGATGGCTTGCTGCAAAATGATGCTGATAAACTGAGCTCCCGACTGCATTATCACAATCTGTTATTTTCCAAATATGATAGTTACATTGTTCGAGATGAGTTGTCCACAAAGAAATCTGATTCTGGTTAGTTTATTCAATACTGACCATTAGAGAGTTCATGGAATTGAGGCTAGGAATTATAAACATTGGAGTTGAGAAACGATACACAGAAATGGGGATGTTTACCAGAGATTGCACATTGTACAGCACCATTCGCAACAAGAAGGGAAATTGCTGCAGACAATCTGCAGGTCTGGCAGCATCTTTGGAAAGTTAATGTTTTGAGTCCAGTGACCCTTCTTCAGAACGGGTTATTTGGAAGCATTCACAACATCTTGGATACAGGAGGTGTCCTTACCTAAATGAAGCAAGACCTGGACAATAATATCCAGGCTTGGGTTGACAAGTCGCAGATAATGTTTGTGTCATGCAAATGCTAGGCAATACCATTACCAGAGGGAGAAAATCCAACCATCATCCCTTAACATTCAATAACGTTGCCATTACTCAGTCTCCCACTATCAAAATCCCAGGATTACCATTGACCAGAAACTGAACTGGGATTTTCATATAAGTACAGCGGCTACAAGAGCAGGTCAGAAGCTGGGAATACTGCGGTGAGTAACTCCCCTCCTGACTCCCCAAAGCCTGTCCATCATTTACAAGGTACAAGTCAGGAGGGTGATGGAATACTCTCCACTTGCCTGGATGACTATAGCCCCAACAACACTCAAGAAGCTTGACACCATCTAGGACAAAGCAGCCGCTTAATTGGCACCACATCCACAAGCATCCACTCCCTCCACCACAGAGGCTCAGTAGCAGCAGGGTGTTCCATCAACAAGATGCACTGCAAAGATTCACTTAAATTCTTTAAACAGCACCTGCCAATCGCACGACCATTTCCATCTAGAAAGACAGGACAGCAGATACATAGGAACACGGCCACTTGCAAGTTCCTCTCTAAGTCACTCACCTTCCTGACTTGGAAACATATGGCCGCTTCTTCAGGGTCACTTGGTCAAAATCCTGGAATTTCCTTCCTAACAGCATTGTAGATTTACCTCCAGCACATGGACTGTAGCAGTTCACAAAGCTAGTTCACCACCACATTCTCAAGGGCAAACAGGGACAAGCAATAAATGCTGGCTAAATGTTAGTTGGTAGGAGATGGGGGTGGGGCTTGAGGTGGGAGGAGGGGATAGGTAGGAGGAAGGACAGGTTAGGGAGGCGGGGACGAGCTGGGCTGGTTTTGGGATGCGGTTGGGGGAGGGGAGATTTTGAAACTTGCCACAACAATGCTACCCGAAGGTTGCAGGAACAGCAACTCATATTCCGCTTGGGAACCCTGCAGCCCAATGGTATCAATGTGGACTTCACAAGCTTCAAAATCTTCCCTCCCCCTACCGCATCCCAAAACCAGCCCAGCTCGTCCCCGCCTCCCTAACCTGTCCTTCCTCCCACCTATCCCCTCCTCCCACCCCCAGCCCCACCCCCAACACCTACCTACTAACCTCATCCCGCCCCCTTGACCTGTCCGTCCTCCCTGGACTGACCTATCCCCTCCCTAACTCCCCACCTACACTCACATTTACTGGCTCCATCCCCACCTCTTTGACCTGTCTGTCTCCTCTCCACCTATCTTCTCCTCTATCCATCTTCTATCCACCTCCCCCTCTCTCCCTGTTTATTTCAGAACCCCCTTCCCCTCCCCCATTTCTGAAGAAGGGTCTAGGCCCGAAACATCAGCCTTCCTGCTCCTCTGATGCTGCTTGGCCTGCTGTGTTCATCCAGCTCTACACCTTATCATCTCAGCATTCGACAACTGATGGCCTAGTGGTAGTATTGCTAGACTGTTAATCCAGAGACTCAGATAACATTCTGGCAACCTGGGTTCGAATCCTGCCACAACAGATGGTGGAATTTGAATTCAAAAAAATATCTGGAATTAAGAATCCAATGATGACTGTGAATCCATTGTCGTCTGGTTCATTCATATCCATTAGGGAAGGAAACTGTCATCCTTACCTGGTCTGGCCTACATGTGACTCCAGACCCACAGCAATGTGGTTGACTCTGAACTGCCCTCTGGCCAATTAGGGATGTGCAATAAATGCTGCCTGATCAGCGATACCCTCATCCCATTAATGATCAAAGGATTCAACTCAAAAATGATTGTGTAATCATTGCATTTTAATTCATTTTTCCGTCATGGCCACTGAAATGGAATAGCAATGGATTACATAGGACATGTCATCAGTTAATGATGAAATGTATGGTTTTCCACATTGTTTATCGTGCAGTAAAAGTGTAAAATTTGTGAGGGTTCAATCCTACCCTCTGGAATCATGCAGGAAAAGTCTTTAATTTATCACGTATAGTAAAAAAAAACTTCTGACATTTCACCAACAAAAATAACGTGTTTTTTCACTCTGAGGTGGATCTCGAGATAAGTGCAAGATCATTAAATACATTGACTTGTTCTGTGAGTGTAATTATATTCATGTGCACTAAGTAATAGCCTAAAGTGTATTACATCTTTGCTCTTTCTTGATATATTTACCTCTGAGCTAGAACACTACCATCACTTGTTTATTCCTGTATGTTAAGCACCCTGTATAGTGTGCAAATTGTTGAGCACACTCACATGCTTGGATGAAAACAAAGTTTTTTGGAAATATTTCAGGAAGCTTAAATTGTCAGTGTCATTCCAGAAACAGAAAATCATCAGAGCAGCAGGAGCCCTTCAGTTCTTTGAGCCAGCTCCACCATTCAATTAAATAATGACCACTTCCTTTCTCAATTCCATTTATCTGTTTTTGTTCCATATCCTGTGATTCTGTTACCTAATAAAAATCTCTTGGTCTTACAACTGCACCCCAGGTTTCGTCCAATTATCTCTTGACATTTTGGATAAGACATCTGGTTTGCTGCAGTTGTCTTGGTTTTTAAATAATTAGCTGTTGCAGACTGATTGTAGGTCTTAGTGATCATTTTATTCAAGCAGCGCAAAAAGAGGTCTGCCCTAGTTATTGGACTGAAGCAGAAGTTTAAAGCATACAGAAGCGTTGATTTTCTTTATACTTCTGGCACCCCATTATCCACATTCCAAAATTCTTCATATGTACAGTTTATAAAACAAATGTCCCTTCAGGTTAATGTGTTAAGGTCCCCTTCACCCAGTAATGGTATAAACAAGCAAACGCACCTTGAATGTTGCTCTCTCTTCCTGTGTCAGTATCTGTCCTACACCATCTCTTCCCAAGGCCTTCTTAGAATGTCTCCTGTTTACACAGATGTCTACAGGAATTCCACTGATGCTCGTCTCTAAGCCACGTAAGGTTCACTCTCCACGAAATTGAAACTAAAGTATTTGACAAGGTCCCTCATGGGAGTCTGGTCCAGAAGATTAAGTCATATGGGATCCATGGTAATTTGGGAAATTGGGCACAAAATTTGTCAAAGAAGGCAGAGGGTTGGAGGGGTGCTTTTCTGACTGGAACTCTGTGATCAGTGGTGTTTCACAAGCATCAATACCGGAAGCTCTGTTGTTTGTAAGACATATAAATGATTGGGTTGAAAATGTAGGTGGCCAGATTGGTAATTTTACAGATGACATGAAAATTGGTGCAGTTGTGGATAGTGAGGAAGGATATCAAAAAATGCAGTGGAATATAGATCAGCTGGAAAGTTGGGCAGAGAAATGGAGTTGCATTTGGACAAGTGTGAGGTGTTACATTTTTGAAGATTAAATACAAGAGGAAAGCATACAGTAAATGGCAAGACCCTGAGGAGCATTGACATACAGAGGGATCTTGAGGTGCAAGTCAATAGATCCCTGAAAGTGACAACACAAGTGGATAAAGTGGTAAAGAATGCATATGTTATGCTTGCTTCATCGGACGGGGCCTTGAGTACAAAAGTTGGCACATCATGTTGCAGATGTGTAGAATTTTAGTGAGGCTATATTTTAGAATATAGAATTAGAATTAGAATAGAATTACCTTTTGTTGTCACATGTACCCACTCGCATGAGTACAATGAAAAGTTTGCAAGCTGTCACTATCTTAGGTACAAATGTGTCTTGGTGCAGAATTTTAGTACAAAGCAGCAAAACAAAGAAAGCAAGCCAAGAATTTAAACATTACAGTCTTTACTAAAGCATAGAAAAAACTAAGAAACACAGGTCAACATCACAGTCCTGGGCCCACATTCCTCACAAGACTTGACTTCACCCTCATCGCTGCATCAGGGCTGCCTGCCCCCAACTCTCACCCCCTCAAGGCTGCCTGTTCCCTCTCTCACCGCCTTGGGGCTGCCTGTTCCCACTCTCAATGCCCAAGGCTGCCTGCACCCTCTCTCACTGCCCCCCTCGGGGCTGCCTGTTCCCTCTCTCACTGCCCCCCTCGAGGCTGCCTGTTCCCACTCTCACAGCCTCGGGGCTGCCTGTTCCCTCCCTCATTGCCCCGGAGCTCCCTGTTCCCACTCTCACTGCCCCCCTCGGGGCTGCCTGTTCCCTCTTCACCTCTTCGTGGCTGCCTGTTCCCTCTCTCACTCCCTTGGGACTGCCTGTTCCCTCTCTCAACCCCTCGGGGCTGCCTGCTCCCACTCGTTGCCTGCGTGATGCTCTGGGGCTGCTGCAGAGCTCTTCTCCACACTGCTCTGGGGCTCGCAGCCCATGCACTGCTGCAGGGCTCACTGCTTCGGGGCTCGCAGCCCATGCACTGCTGCAGGACTCACAGCTCTGGGGCTTGCAGCCCATGCACTGCCACAGGGCTCGCTGCTCTGGGGCTTGGAGCCCATGCACTGCTGCAGAGCTCGCTCCTCTGGGGCTCGGAGCCCATGCACTGCTGCAGGGCTCACTGCTCTGGGGCTCACAGCCCATGCAATGCTGCAGGGCTCGCTGTTCTGGGGCTTGCATCCCATGCACTGCTGCAGGGCTCGCTGTGCTGGGGTTAGCAGCCCATGCACTGCTGCAGGGCTCGCTGCGCTGGGGTTAGCAGCCCATGCACTGCTGCAGGGCTCTCCGCTCTGGGGACTTGCTGCTGGAGCTAGCAGCTGCAGTATTCAACTCCGGTGCTGAGGGGAGAGAAGAACTAAAAAACAGAGAAAAACAAAGGAGAAAGGAGGAAAAAGAACAGGTGGAGCAGACGAGTTCTGACAGGAGCGTCCTACTCTGCTGCTATCTTCCTTCGAGTATTCTGTGCAGCTCTGGTGGTCACTCTATAGGAATGATGTGGAGGCTTTGGACTGAATTGAATTGAAGTGCATTAACTACAAGGAGAGGTTGGACAAACTTGGAATGTTTTCACTAGAGCGTCAGAGGCTGAGGTATGACCTGTTAGAAGTTTTAAAATTACAACACATTTGGATAGGTGGATAGTTGGAATCTATTCCCTAAGGTGGAAACTCACCCTGGATGTTGCTGCCTCTTCCTATATCAATGTCTCCTCCTAAGGCCTTCTTAGAATGGTTTCATTAACTGAACATGCATGTTAATCTTAAGACAATTCTAAACAAGGACTCTCAGATCCCTTTGCACTTCACCCATAATTTCCATAGTCTTTCCCCATTTGGAAAATATTATTCTTCTTATCAAAGTGCATAGCCTCACACTTTCTCACACTGTATTCCATCTGCCACTTCTTTGCCCACTCTCCTAGTCTGTCCAAGTCCTTCTGCAGCCTCCCCGCTGCCTCAACACTACCTGTCCCCGCTCCATCTATCTTTATGTCATCTGCAAAATTAGCAACAATGCCCTCAGTCCCTTCATCCAGACCATTAGTTTATAATGTGTGGTCCCAACACTGATCCCTTTGGAACTGCAGTAATCATTGGCTGCCATCCTGTAAAGGACCTCTTTATCCCTACTCTGTGCTTTCTGTCAATCAGCCAATCTTCTATCCATGCCAGTACATTGCCCCTAAAATCATGGGCTTTTATCTTATTTAGCAGCTTCCTGTGCCTTCTGAAATTGGGATTATAACATGGGATTACAACATCTGAGTATGTCTATTCATCAAACAATGATCCTCAAGTCACTGAATTTGGTGCAATGAGAGAATCTGATTCAGATCATGTCAATATTGCCCTGGAAAAATAGTTCATTGATGTAGACAGGATGAGGTATTGACTGTGCTGTTTCTGATTTCTCTCAATTCAAAATGATAGTCACTGGTTATTCAGAAAATTTTGGGAGTAAGTCTCTGATGGCAGATTGGGATATGAAATGGCAGAAATGGTTGATCACATTGTTTAGGGAAAAGTGGAGGCATTTTCCAACTTGATATTTGTTTTTGAACATACAAATTAACTTGTAGAAGTATAAAAATTGAGGAAAAAGTCTAGGGCCTAAAATTTATAAAATATTCGAAGAAATTCTTCTGCTACCTCCTCAGCAATGAAAACCAGCCCAGGAGCTCGCATGAACCATGCATATGAAGACACATACTCTTTATATAATCAATCCTCATCATAGAATGGTCCATTTCCCATTGTACTTCTCCAGTGGGTATCTGGGATAATCTATTAAATAAACTTTTTTTTTAATTTGTGAAAATTTCCCCCGACTTCAATTTATTTTCTTTGCTATTTTGTAAACACATTCATATATTCTGCACTTACATCAGTTCAGTGTTGCCTCTTTGTTTCCCTGTTGTTTGATGTGATGTTGTCAGGTCCCGTAATTAAACAAGCAAAAATAGTCAGGGTTTATAACACTGGTAAACAAAAGGACTGTAGAAATTAGCTTAAAAAATGCTGCTGTCTATCAATGATGTTTTGTTCCAATCCCCCAATGGGTAAATACAACACATGGTGTGAAAGTGAGTCATGCCAACCAAGAACTAAGATTCCATTCCTTTGGAGTATTGCTGTTGATCTAAGCTGGGATGGCAATTGGTATGCTACAGTTGGTTTCAGTGTTCCCTGGGTGAAGGAAAAACAGAATCAGCCAATATTTAAACTCCTAATTGCAATCCAGAGCCTGCTATTGCTAAAGCACTGTGCACAATTCTGGGCACCACGCTTTTGAAAGGATGTCACAGCTGTGGACAGGATGACAAGGATGATGCCAGGGAAGGAGTTCAGCCCTGTGGAGAGACTTGAGGAATTGAGATTGTTCTCTTTAGAACAGAGAAGATTCAGGGAAGTTGGAGTAACATTGTTCAAAACTGAGGAGTTTTGTCTTAGAAAGTTGTGAGGAACTGTTTCATCAGGCATGATGGAAGATTTGGTTAGGGAGGCAGTGGCCTCATTGTTTTGCTGCTGGTCTACTAATCCAAGATACACTGGTAATGTTCTGGTGACGTGTTCAAATTCTGCCATGGTGAAATTTGAATTCAATTTAAACAAAAGTCTGGACTTAAGAGTCTAATGATGATCATCAACCATTGCTAGGAGAAACCCATCCTGTTCACTAGAGTCTTTCAGAAAAGGAATTCTTCTATTGTTACCTACATGTGACTCCAGACCCACACAACATGGTTGACTCTCAAATACCCTCTGGACAATTAGGGATGGGCAATGAATGCTGGCCTAGCCAGTGACATCCAAATCTCATGAATGAATCAATAACAAACAGAGCCCATAATTTCAACACAATTGAAAAATTAATGAGAGAGAGATGATGAGATGTTTTTCACACTGAATGCTTTAAGATCTGAAAACCACTGATTGGAAAGGCTGCTGGAATTAAATTTCACCGGAATTGTGAAAGGCCCTTGGAACGTGTACTTGAAGCAAAATAGTTTACAGGTTTATGGAGAGAAAACTGGAATGTGGAACTAAACTGGATGATATGAAAGAGAATGGGTATGATCATTGGATTCAGATTCAGTGATCATGGGGCTGTGCCTGTCACTGTTATTGGACTCTACCAAGGATATAGAGGGTCATGAAGGAGAAAGGATGACTTGTTGCAATCACACAAAGTTCCCTCTTTCTCTCCATACTCAAAGAATCATAGAACGGATGGTGTGGAAAGAGGCCATTTGGCCCACTAGGACTGTACTGGCTCTTCAAAGAGTATCCCACCCAGACCATGGCCCCCATACTATCCTTGTAACCCCCACACTTGGTTTGGCTAATCCACCTATACTGCACATCTTTGGACTGTGGGAGAAAACCCATACAGACAAAAGGAGAATGTGCAAACTCCACACAGACAGTTATCCAAGGCTGGAAACAGACCTCAGTCCCTGGCGTTGTGAGGTTGCAGTGCTAACCACTGAGCCATCATGGTTCCCTCCTCTTTGTTCCCTTTGGCCCAAAGAACGATAATCTAACTCGTCCTTGAAATCAATGTTTTAGCCTCAATTGTTTTCTGCGGCAGAGAATTCCATTGGCTCATGGCTGTCTGGGTGAAGAAATTTCTCCTCATCTCAGTCCTAAATGGCCTACCCC
>NC_063343.1:71575686-71582778 GCF_021869965.1 Rhincodon typus
AGCTGTTTTTGACCATTCATTGATGAAGAATAAATATTGGCTTGGGTACTGGGGAAATCTTGCCTTTCTCCAAGGCAATGCAAATGAATCACATGTGTCCTTCTGAGACAAAGTAGATGGAACCTCAGTTTAACATCTCAAACATAGAACCTCTGGAAGTGCAGCACTCCCTCTGCACTGCATTGGGAATGTCAGCCTAGGTTTTGTGATCAGGTCTCTGAAGTGGGATTTGAATCCGCAATTTAGTGACTCAGAGCTGAGGTTGATTCTCACTGAGCGGAGATTGAAATTCCGCGAGTGACTCTGAATCAGCAGCTTCAATGAAGCAGGGAAGGGGAGGATTAACATTTTAAGAGCTGGAACAGCTGGCAGACTGAAAGATACTAGAATAAAACTGATGAAGGGTCACTGAACCCAAAGCGTTAACTCTGCTTTCTCTCCACAGATGCTGCAGATCTACTAAGCTTTCCCAGTACTTTCTTGTTTTGATTTGGAAGATACTACCCCAGCTGTTTCTCTCGTCTTCACAGGCCACAGGCAGGTGTAGTGCCCCTGATATTCCATTTTGCTCTAATCCCTCCTGTTTGTTTAGATATTTTTTATGCGTTCAGGGAATGTGGACTTCACTGTTTAGATCAGAATGTATTGTCCCAAAATAATTGCCCTTCAGAAGGTGGTAATGACTGTTCAGACAATACCACTGTCACAGACCCTTCCTGACAGCTTTGCAAACAGAATTTATGGTGCAGTTTGTGATAATAAAACGCGCGTGGAATCTCAAGATGAAAAGCCACTTCAGAAATAAAACATCTTGTCTGTAAGACAATGCCAGCAGTGAGTGCCAATGCAATCTTGTACTTGTCACTACATTGAGCTCAGTAGTCTTATTAAAATGATGTAATTATTGTTTGTCTGACCCATCACTTTACATTGCTGACACATAAAACATTAATAAATACTCTTCTGAACTCAGAATATTTCAGTTCTGATGCTCAGGCTTCCCATGTTTGTTTTCTCAGGTGTAATTTGAAGCTAGCAGAAGTTCAGTCTGAAACAATATGACACTGCATATTGTCCACTAAGTTACCAGGGATCAACAGCCCTAATGGTGACCATCTGAAAATGTTGTGAGGATCTGATTGGGTTAAATTGGTAAATCTTCCCCAGAACCCACATCACTCCAGGAGAATAACCTCAATTACACGACTTCAGATTGTTCCCATGTGACTGTGAATTGCTTGCAAATGATTAAGTGATCTTTTCAAATGACTGGGTGTCATTGGGTGAGCCAGCATTTATTGCTCATCCCTGGTAGCCCATTGAGAAAGTGGTGATGAACTTCCTTCCTGAACTGCTGCAGTCTGCGTACTGTAGGTAGAATCGAACTTTGTCAGCAAGGGAGTTATAGATGTCACCAAGCGTCATGTCCTCAGATGAAACAAAAACAGAAATTGCTGGAAAAAACTCAGCAGGTCTAGCAGCATCTGTGGAAAGAATGCAGTATTAATTTTTTGGGACCAGTGACCCCTCTTTGGAACTAATGATGGCCTTGGAAGATGTTGTCAAGGTATACGATGAGATGTAGAGTTAGGGTTAGGTTAGAAACATTGAGTGATTGAGTGCTGATCCTTGAGGATTTAAGGCTAATGATGCGAGAAACGGAAGAAAAGTTGTAGAAGGAGATTTGCTGGTTCTGAGTGAAGTAGAATTAAATGATGAAAGTCCCACTGAGCCAGCCAATGAAGGATGATGGTGGGGTCAACCAAGCAGTCGTGGCAGGGAGGTTGAGAAAAATGAAGAAAAATAGCACATCATCAAGCAGCTGTGAGTTTGGTTACGATTATTTCAGGGCTGTTTATGTCGGCTATATTGAATGTAGATTTCTTGTTATGTAGTCAAAACATCTGATATCTCGGAACGGTCAAACCCACATTTTACAGCAAAAATAATTTGATTTGATTTGCCCTTAAGAAGGTGGTAATGACTGTTCAGCCAATACCACTGTCACAGACCCTTCCCGGCAGCTTTGCAAACAGAATTCATGTTGTAGCTTGTCACAATGAAATGCGTGTGGAATCTCAAGATGAAAAGCCACTTCAGTAATAAAACATCTTGTTTGTAACACAATGCCAGCAGTGAGTGGATACTCCAAATTGTATAATATGGGAATTTTGCACAATCACAGAATGGTTACGGCACAGAATGATCCCAGTTGACACAGCAGATTGGCGCTGGTTTTCCACAGGACAGTTTACTTCCTTCCACTCTTCCACTTTCCCTTCAGAATGCTGTATATCCTTTGAGATAATCATCCAATTCCCTCTTCAAAACCTCATTCGAACCTGCCTCTACCACTGTCAAAGACAACACATTCCAAGTCCTAAGCACTCACTGCAAGAAGAAGACTTTCCTCATGTTCCCTTTCCCTGTTTTTATAAATTACCTTAAATCTCTGCCCTCTTCTTCACATTAATGCAACAGCTGGTCTCTCTCAATTCCAGAACCCTCAAGATTTTGAACGCTTCAATCAAATCTCCTCTCAACCTTCTCTTCTCCACAGAAAAGAGTCACAACTTCCCAACCTCTCCGTGTAACTGATGTTTCTCATGCTTGGAATCATTCTTATGAACATTTTCTGCACCGTTTCTAACACTTTCAATTCCTTTCTGAAATGTGGTGCTCAGAACTGGATGCAATATTCCAGCTGAGTCCAAACTAATGTCGTATGTAAGTTTAAGCCAGCTTCCTCCCTGCGCTCTACCCCTGTTAATAAAACCTACACTGCTGTGTACTTTCTCAGTTGCTCTCTCAACCTGCCCTGCCACCTTAAATTATTCAGACATTATCCTAATTGGTCTGTTCAGGCATACTATTACATACCTCTGGAGTAAGTGGGACTTGAACTTAAACCTTTGGGTTCGAAAGAAGGGACACTACCTGTACCAGCTCAAGAGCCACTCGGTAATGATTTATACAAACAATGTATTTACACAAAAACACCCGAATCATAGAATTCTGCATGACGTATTCTCAATGTCAGGCATAGAAGTAGTAAAAATCTAACTGAGCATTAAAGAATTTCCAATAAGTTCTGAACATCTCCTACTTTGAAAGTATTCCCTTCAATGCCTTCAGGTCTGAGGAGCTGTGCCAAGAGCTGCTCCAGTCCTCATGCTGTTGATATCTGCTTTCCACAGGAACAGTGAGAAATGCTACACTTTGCAAGTTAAGAGGCTGGGTTGCACAGAGTCTATCAATGTAGTTCATCACCAAACTGATTATCGAATGGCAGGACTGACGTTTGAAGATAGACTGGATCGACTAGGCTAGTACTCATTGGAATTTAGAAGAATGGGAGGGGGGTTGTCATAAAATGCTGACAGGACTGGACAGGCTAGATGTGGGAAGAATGTTCCCGATATTGGGAAAGTCCAGAACTAGGGGTCACAGTCTACAAGTGGCAAGCCATTCAGGACTGAGATGAGGAAGAATTTCTTCACTCAGAGAGCTGTGAACCTGTGGAATTCTTTACCACAGAAAGCTATTGGGATTAATTTATTAGATATATTCAAGAGGGGCCTGGATGTGGGCCTTGTGGCTAAAGGGGACAAGGAGTATGGAGAGAAAGCAGGAGTGAGATAGTGAGATTGTATGATCAGCCACGATCATACTGAATGGCAGTGCAGGCTCGAAGGGCCGAATGGCCTACTCTTACACCTGCTTTCTATGTTTCTATCCAAAACTGACTAAAACACTGCAAAAGGTGACAGAATTCCAAAGGCAAATTGTGATTAGCATAAATCAACTTTTAGCAATCTTTCATGCATTTTTAAAAAAACTGATCCCAATCATTGAGTTGTGTCACATCCCTGAGCATCACTGGCAATGCCAACATTTGTTGCCCACCCCTAATTGCCCTTGAACTGAATGGCTTGCTTAACTATTTCAGAGTTAGGAGTGAACCACATTGCTGTGAATCTAGAGTTAGCTGCAGTTGCAAAGCAGAAAAGGATGACAGATTTGCTTCCCTAAAGGGCATTACTAATCCAGCTGGAATTTTATGATAATCAATTACAATTTTATGGTTACCATTACTGCAACTTGCTTTGTACTCCAAATCTACTAAATGAGCTTAAACTTCACCAATTACTGTGGTGCGATTTCAATCTGTCTCTCCAAAGAATTAGCCTGTGTCCTGAGATTATCAACATATCACCAGCAACTCTGTAACAGGCAGACCACCCTAACAGCGCTGTGGGTATACCTACACCTCATGGCAATTCAACAAGATTGCTCATGCTTACCTTCTCAAGGGCAATTAAGGAAGGTGACAAATCCCAGCATTGCTGGCATCCTCTGAAAAATATAGAAGAACAGATTACACTGTACCTGCAATGAAACCGTCCCATTGATTTAAACATTGTCATCTCCAATTCCCTGTGCAGCAGGTAACTGCAAGAAACTTTCTATTCTCTGTAACAGTGTTCGTAAACTTGATATGACTTTGCTCCAATCCTGGCAGACGTAGTGGGTTTCTCACTTGATTCATGCCTTACGTGGATGGTGTTGTTGTCATCTCTGTGAACTTCTCTTCCTCATTAACATCTAGGCTCCCATGTCTGTAACTTGCCCACATCCAAAGAATTTGTATCTTCACCTCTTTTAAATAGGTTCTAATTACATAGCAGAGCAACTCAGAATAACGAAAGGGAATGTAAAGTCAGGGTAGAGACATCACATAGAAAATAGGTACAGGAGTAGGCCCTTCGAAACCTGGCCCCCCAGTCAATATGATCACGGCTGATCATCCAACTTAATACGCTGCTTCTGTGGCAGAGAATTCCACAAGCTCAACACTTTTTGGGTGAAGACATTTCTCCTCATGTCAGTTCGAAATGATCTACCCCATCTCCTTAATCTGCGACTCCTGGTTGGTCTGGACTTCTTGGACATTGAGAACATCCTTCTTGCATTGACCCTGTCTGGTCCTGTTTGAATTTTATAGCTTTCTATGAGACTCCCCCCTATTATTCGAAACTCCAGTGAATATAATCCTAACTGATCCAGTCTCTCTTTATATGTTAGTCCCGCCATCCCAGGAATCAGTTTAGTAACAAAAACAGAAGTTACCGGAAAAGCTAAGTAGGTCTGGCAGCATCTGTGAAGAAAAATCAGAGTTAATGCTTTGTGTCCAGTGACCCTTCCTCAGATCAGCCTAGTAAACATTTGTTACATTCTCTCAATGGCCAGAGCATCCTTCCTCAGATAAGGAGACCAAAACTGCACACACTGCTCCAAGTAAGGTCTCACTGGGGCCCTGTATAACTGCAACAACACATCCCTCCCCCTGTACTCAAATCCTCTCGCAATGAAGGCCAATGTTCTATTTGCCTTCTTCACCACCTGCTGCACCTGCATTGCTTACTTTCAGCAACTGGTGTACCGGGACACCTAGGTCTCATTGCACCTCCACTTTCCCAATCTATCACTATTCAGATCATAATATGCCTTCTGTTTTTGCTACCAAAGTGGATAACTTTATATTTATCAACATCATAGTTCATCTGTCATGCATTTACCGACTCACTCAGCTTGTCCAAACCACAGTGCAATATTTCTGTATCCTCCTGATAGTTCACCCTCCCAGCCAGCTCTGTGTGATCTGAAGGTGTGCAGGGAAGGGCATTAAAACAGATTGGACTTAATTTTCTCAAAAAGTGGCAATGCCAGTTTCATGAAGTTTTTCATTGTGCTGCCCTTTACAAACTCTAGCAACATCTCTCTTGTAATTTTAGACTGTTCATCTCATTATATATGCACTGCGCTCCACAGTGTCACTCTCAGGCTGTCTTGTGCTCAGTAGTATAGAAGTGCCCTCCTTCTATGGCAGGCACAGGCACCATCTTTAAACCACAGTTGTACACAATGGCAAACACTGCCAGCCTGGTCTGCGGTAGCCACCTGGTCCGCAGTCTGGAGCAAAGTGCATCAATACCACGGAGAGGCTAATGACCTTTTGTGCTATGCCAGGGTAAGTATCACCATCTTCTCTCTGATACCTCATGCACACTCTATCTATAAGACCGTGAGACGAAGGAGTAGAAATAGGCCATTCAGCCCAACAGGTCTGCTCAGCAATTCAGTGAGATTATGGCTGATCTGGCAATCCTCAACTCCACTTTCTTGCCTTTTCCCCATAACCCTTGGTTCTCTTCCTGATTGAAAATCTGTCCACCTCAGCTGAGGATATATTTAATGACCCAGCCTTGACAACCCTTTGTGGTAAAGAATTCAACAGAACTGTAACCCTCTGAGAGAAGAAATTTCTCCTCATCTTGTCTTAAATGTGTGGCCCCTCATTCTCATGGTTACTCCATTGCACCAACGTTCCACCAACGCTCAAACTCTATGACCCCATCACATGCAGCATCTTCCCTCTATTTGATCTCACCCACACCATCCTCCCAAACTACTAACCATTTTGGTCTCAGGACCTCCTGCTCAGTCACTCAGGTTACCTCATCCCGTTTCCTGACTGATGCCAGTGCAGGCTCCTAACTGACTACTGTCTCCCTTGACTGTCCAATGCTGTTAAATGTGACAAGCTACCTGACTGTCTGTCTGTGCTGAAAGGCAAGGTGAGATGCAGGAGTGTCCAAATCAGTACAGAGCGAGTCAGCGCGAAGGGAGCAAGCTGGCAGCCTTGATGTACCCTGTTCCAATTAATGATATTGATGTCTGTTAGCAGCAGAATTGCAATGTAAGGTGTCATTGAGCTCCAGAGCACAGTATTGAGGTGGTGAACTCTATTATTCGTGTCTATCTTGATGATGTGGTAAGGCTGGTACTCTGCCGATGCCAACTTCCGTGGTTGGAGAATGCAGGCATTTACTGCTCATGGGGTATTCCCTGAGGTGTTAGGGAAACGCTGGTCAAGATGGATATCCAGTGAAAACGTTGACAAGCTGAAGATGCCAGATATTTGCGCAGACTTCCATTTGAGAATTGTCACCCTCCAGCCTTTGTCCTCTGTGTGGGAAACAAAGCAACTTACGTATAAATGAGAGATAGTAGGAACTGCAGATGCTGGAG
>NC_063343.1:71583178-71627569 GCF_021869965.1 Rhincodon typus
CTTCATCAGACCCTTTTCTGATGAAGGGTCTAGGCCCGAAACGTCAGCCTCTCTGCTCCTATGATGCTGCTTGGCCTGCTGTGTTCATCCAGCCCTGCAACTTGTTGTTACGTATAAATGAGATGAGGTTAGGTGATTTGGAGATGTTAATGCATGCGATGTAGCGGGATTCTTATCGAGCAATTAAAACACACAGAATGGGAAATCAGACTATTTTTTCTCAACGCCAAGAATCTAATTTTTCCCATCTCACTCTATTTTCCCAGCTGACTCAGCATTGCCCTTGTCGTTCTGAACCTAGGAAAGTTCAGCTCCATTGTCTCCAAAGACAAGGCTTTATAAATTGAGCTGCAGACAACAGATAATGTTAAGTGCACAAGTACAGTTCTCATGGTGATCACAAACAGCCAGTATATACCAGTGTTGAAACTTCAAGTACTGCATTACAATTGGTATCAGCTTTTACTGAACAAGAGCCACACAAATGACAATCATGCTGAACTTGTGTCTTTACTGACAGAGCTTTAACTTGACATGGCTCTCGACAAATACAAAGCATTTTTGCAGTACAATGAATGACAAACCGCCAGAAACATATCCACTTCCTTGTTATCAGGAAATTGATGAGCTTTTTTTTTAAAAAAGAAGCACTTTGCTGAAAATCTACAATTTTCCAGCTATTTCTGAATTATATATGATCCCAATAGAGAGAAAAGCTGATACAGTATATTCACTGTCACTATCAGGTCTAGTGAATGACAAGTTATGCCAGTTCATAAAACATTCATTAAGGTTGAACAATATTTCAAAATGAATCATTATAGTTCACAATAAATGCTCTTCTGTGATTTTCATTTTAATTTGACTCTTTGGTCCCCTATTTCTCCCCTTTGTTTCTTTTATGTTTTTCTAATCCTAAAAACACTAACTCAAACTCAAATACAGACAGAAAGTAAAATTTGCATTTAGGTATGCTTTGTGGTTTGGTTCCACTTTGAATAATCTTTGGATATTGCTTGTGTAAGTTGTGGCCTGTTCTATCTCTAGTAGGTTCTAAAAAACTCTTTTATTTACACTTTGGTACATTCTGCACTTAGAGGGAAGTACTTATATCTTTTATGCAGGCTACTCTATTATCTTTGGACTCTTGCACATGTCTGCTGATATCAATAAAAATCATCATACACATCACTTTCTCATTACTTGACATCTCCCTTCAAGTCCAATCTCAACATATTTAATAACATTCTTAAACTATTTACTCCACTATCTACATTCCAGGCACCTTCAATGTCTGAATCCTTGCAGCTAAAGCCCTTATACTGCCTTTCCAGCTTTCCCTGACCTTGTTCTTCTCACTGTTGATGGTCAAAAGCAGCAACAGGGAACTGGGTCGGATGATCATCTTTGATCATATTGAATGGTGGAGCAGACTCAAAGGGCTAAATAGCCTACTTTTGCTTCTATTTTCTATGTTTCTATGTCTCTAACTGATTTCTTTTCTTGATCACCATTTTGCGAGCTGATTGATGCAGACTTCCCATCATCATCAAGGATCTTGTAAGATTCAAATTCATTTGCTCATGCAGCCTGAAGTCACAGAATTACAGAATGTTTACAGTACAGAAGGAGGCCATTTGGTCCATCATGCCTTTCCAGCAAGGTTTATGACATGGTATCATTCTCCTGCCTTTTCCCCATACCCTTACAGATTGTCAAGAAAGCCTTCCTGAATGCCTCCATTGAGTATGCCTCCAGCACATTTTCCATCATTTTGTTGCAGATCCAAACTACTCAGACGAAAATGTCTTTTTCATATCACATTTGCTATTGTTTGTAAGTCAATTCAAATCTGTCCACTCCCAAACTTGATCCTTTTTTTACAGGAAGTTTCACCTTGTCCTTTCCGTCTAGATCCCTCATGATTTTTAAAACCTCTATTAGATCCCCCAGTCCTTTTCCTCCTCCAAGGAGTACAGTCCAAACCTCATTAATCTATCCTCCTTGCTGCAGCTTTTCATTGCTGGAACAACTTTTGCACTCTCTGTGTTCTCCAATACATTCACGTACTTCCTGTAATGCATCACCCACAACTGTACACAATACTTCAGCTGAAGTCTAACACGTGTATTGTACAAGTTCAACATCATCTCCTTGCTCCTGTACTCTGTGCCTTTATTAATAAAGCTGAGAATACTACATGCTTTATTAACTGCTCTCTCCGCCTGTCCTGCCACCTTCAATAGTCTGTACACACATATAACCTTCCTTCTGCTCCTACAATCTTCTTTAACTCCTGTTTTATTGCATTGTATCTCCTATTTCAAACTCTGTCCCATTCTTCTGACAAACATACGTCACTTAACAATTTTAAGAAGAGTAGAATGTGCTGTTTGTTCGGAATGATCCAGTTTAAATCGTCATGATTCTTCAGTTTATTCTAGGACTGTCTTCAGATCTACAATTTCTGATCCATATCTTTTGATATGATACCGACGTTTTTAAAGTCTTAAAAAAAACCCGAAAGAACTGTGGATGCTGTAAATCAGGAACAAAAACAAAGTTGCTGGAAAAGCTCAGCAGGTCTGGCAGCATCGGTGAAAGTAATAAACAGAGTTAATGTTTCAGGTCTGGTGACCCTTCCTCAAAGCTGATGGTAGTTGGGAAAACATCAGTTTATATGCAGAGAAAAGGGAATGGATGGGGTAGGGTGTAAATGATAGGATAGAGCCTAAAGAGAGAGAAGAGCAGTTGGACAGACAAAGGAGTTGATAATGATCAGGCTGGGAGGGTGAACAGTTGTTAATGGGGACTGTAAGTGACTAACAACAAGGGGTGTGTAATGGCAGGCTATGTGGTAACAAGGCTTGGTGTGTGGGGTAGGGGGCTGGGACATGGGAGAGTTTAGGCTCTAAAATTATTGAACTTGATATTGAGTCCGGAGGGCTGCAGTGTCCCCAAGCGGAAAATGAGGTGTTGTTCCTCCATCTTGCATTGAGCTTCACTGGAACACTGCAGCAAGCCAGAAACAGAGATGTTGGCCAGGGAGCAAGGTGGTGCTTTAAAGAGACAGGCAACAGGTAGCTCAGAAACAGGTAGGTCAGGTTGTTAAAGTCTTCCCCCTCTGTTTGCAGTTTTTCTAATTTTTCTGTCTTTTCTCGTTGATCCTTCTCACTCTTTCCTGGTCTTGATGTATTATGCAGTTTTAGGCTCAACTTTAACAATGGGATTTGTGTTTTAAAGCTTTGAGCTATTTTGTTGATGACCCTGCTGTTACCTATGGTTGTTCCCTCCATAAATAAGCAAGGCAAAGTTCCAAAATAGAGCAGAGATAGATAGATCTTCCTCTAAACAAAAGAACCGAAAGAACTGCGATACTGGTAATCAGAAATTAAACAAATTCAGAAGATGCTGGCAAAACTCAATGGGTCTGGCAATATCTCTGGAGAGAAATCAGAGTTAATGTTTTGGGTCCAGTGATCCGTCCTCAGAACAGAAAAAGCTGAAGGAGGGTCTGAAAAAATGTTCTGAAGAAGAGTCACTCACCCTGAAATATTAATTTTGATTTCTCTCCAAAGACGCTGCTGGACCTGATGAGTTTTTTCCAGAAATTTCTGTTTTTGCTTTTGTTATAGATGCTCTTTTTTGGGTTAGCTAACTATGACAAGTTGAATTCCACAGTGATTAGTGTTAGTTTTCAACCATTGGTCATCTATAGCAATGATTTTGATGAGGGAACCAGAAGTATGGTAGCTGATGATACCAGGTAGGCAGGATAGTAACTTGTCAAGCAGAGATAATAGATCTGCAAAGGGATACAGACAGGTTAAGTAAGTGAGCAGATTAATTTGGCAGATGGATTACAAAGAGAAAAAATGTGAACTTGTATATTTTGGAAGGAAGAATGGAAATGTAGTGTACTATTAAAATGGAAAGAGATTCCTAGAACATTATCTGGGGATCTAAATTAACAGTCCAGCAATAATACCACTAGGTCATCGCCTCCCTGTATGCAGGTAGATTAAATAACTGGAAAAGAAAATGGGATGTTGTCATTTTTATAAGGAACTTAAAAGTAGAAATGTTTTGCTATACCTATAGAGGGCATTAGTGAGACCATACACGTAATAATTTGGACATGTTTGGCCTCGGTGTTTGAAAAAATATAATTACATTGGAAGTAGTTCGGAAAAAGTTCAATCATTTCATTCCGAGGATGAAAGGTTCTTCTTATGAAGGAAGGTTGAACACTTTAAATCTGTGCCCTTTGGAGTTTAGCAACGTGAGGATGATCTTATTCAGAATTATAAGACCTTGAGGCGACAAGATAAGGTTGATACCCAGGGGATATTTCCTCCTGTGGAGGAAGCTAAAACATGGGAACCTAGTTGAAAATCATGAAGTGTCCCTTCTAGGATAGGTATGGTGTTATAAAGCAGAGGTTGACACCAAGCCCCGCCCCGAGAACTAAAATTGAAACACCCAAAGAGGAGCACCTTGCCATGTAATCTGTAAAAGAAGTATGAAAAGTTATGTAACCTGCCTTTCAGCAACTTCTAGTCGTCAAATAAAATAAATCCCTGACACTCATTTTCCAATCAACAAGTAGCAATTTATTTATCTAACTCTAACAGTGAACAAATTGACTAAACTATTAATAAACCGAAAAAATCCCTTCTGACTACTAACTATTCCTGCATAAAACAATATTCTTATGGTATTCTGTTCCAATAAATACAAGTCCCACTTACATATAATAAAATTTAAAAATAAATTTAGTCTCTCAAAATTACAACCTGGTTATGTATTTTCCAGAACTTTCTGTGTCTTCTCCGTCAAATGTTCTGTCAGGAATGCCTTCTCTGTCAATTCTTCTGTCAGGAATGCCTTCTTCATCGATTCTTCTGTCAGGAATACTAACTAGCTGTGCCATTTATATCTTTGATATTTAGATCATGCTTTCTGTAAGACTGAGAAGAGACTGTGAAAGCCAGCATTTCTTTCTTGAGAGCTGTTACCCCTGGTAGATGAAAGTTAACTCTCCTGTCTTTGTCCAACTGCCCTCTTCTTTTATACCCTTGCTGACATATCAATTTCTTACAATAGGATTGGTCCTATGTTGTGAAAACTATCATATTTAAATTTGTTTGTTTTTTGGTTTCTAAGTGCCTGGCTCAAATTGGTTGGCTAAACTGAAAACTTGTTGTTGTGGTAACAAAACAAAACTGCTGCTTGACCTGCTAACTGTATGGCCTTTCGATATAAATTCAGGTACTCTCAGTGTACTTGCAAACCTTCAAGCAGCTGCTCACAGACATCCATCATTAAGCACAGAAATATCATGTCATCTTTAAAAGGGACCACACACTGCTTTTCGCCCTTAACATTTTAAAAACACTAAATTCTAACTTCCTGCCTCCTAATCCACAAGCCTGCTACCCAACCTTGTAACAATGGGGAATTTCTTTTTTTTTCTCAGAGCATGATTGGATTGTGGGATTCTCTTCCCGAAAAGGAGAGGAGACCAGGTCATTAAATTTATTCAAGACTGAGTTAAATAGTTTTTTTTTACAAGATAGGTGAGTCAAGGTTTTACAGAGCAGACAGGAAAGTGGAGTTAGACCAGAACCAACATTAGCCATGATCATACTGAATAACAGAGCAAGATTTCCTTCCCCTCCCCCTTTTCTGATAAAGGGTCTAGGCCGGAAACGTAGCTTTTCTGATGAAGGGTCTCGGCCGGAAACGTCAGCCTTTCTGCTCCTATGATGCTGCTTGGCCTGTTGTGTTCATCCAGCCCTGCACCTTGTTGTCAACAGAGCAAGATTGTTGGGTTGAATGGCCTCCTCCTGCTGGAAAAGCAATGCCACTGGGACGTTGTTGTACACATCACCATCCCATTCCTCTGGTTTATCTCTACCTATGAAGGAATGTTCAAAGGATTGAATTTATTTTTATTGGAGGAAAGACAAAAAGGACAAGATGAGGTTGAGGTAAGCAGGCTAATTGATTTGGAATAAATCAGAGAGCTGCAGATTCTGGCGATCTGAAACAAACAAATTCAGAAGTAGCTGGAGAAACTCAGCAGAATTGAAGAAGGTTCCATGGATTCAAAATGTTATCTCTGATTTCTCTCTGCACAGATGCTGCTGGACCTACCGAGTTTCTCCAGCAGTTTCAGCAATTAATTTGGAAACTGAGGTTCAGACAGAATGACTGACGGTCAGAATTTGAAGCAAGAATTTATAATGGAGAATAGGGAAGAGAAACCAAGCAATTACTTTGTGCCTGACTTCATGGAAGAAGATAAAAAGGAAATCTCCCTAGAATGTTAGATATCCAAGAAATGTATGAAACCGAGGAACTACAAGAAATTGGAATTATTAAAGCTTTCTGACCTAAGCTGATGGGCTGAATCATACCATATTTTGTCATTTTTGTATACTTTCATGAAGAGTTTGTCTTCCAGAGGCTAAACAAATTTTCTTGCCTATCCTAGCAAACTGGCTCCATTCACATGCTCCGATGGTGCCGTACCCATCTGATGCTAAACTAATTCTCCGATTCGCTGTAGCTGATAGGACAAGATATATTGGCACCCCTGATACAGGCACCACATTGAAAATATCAAGCACTCGCAGTCCAGAGCTGAAAAACACGTAGAAATTGCCAGAGAAACTCAGGCAGCCTGGCAGTATTTGTGGGCCCTTCATCAGAACTGTCTAGGATTGCCCTCCATGGTGACAGATATTCACCCTGGGCATGATAGAAAGGGACAATTGGTGCCAGGGAGATGGAGGTCCTGTTGAATGGTGTGATGTCGCACAAAGGGCTGTCATCTTGATTCCCCATGTCTGGTAGTGAGCAACAACACCAGGCCCGGTCAACCTGCTTTGCGGTTGCCACCCAGGTCCATGCGGTCCCCATAGTTTGGAGTAAAGCTCATCTTTTACCTCTCCTTACTTCAATCTGAAGTCTCCACCTGTTTGGAGAAGACCACCATCATCCCAGGGCCAAAGAAAAATCATGCAATGTGCCTCAATGACTACCACCCGGTAGATCTGATCTCCATAATCATGAAGTACTCCAAGGGGTTGGTCATGGTTTACATCAACTCCAGCCTCCCAGATTACCTCAATCCTTTGTAATTCACCTACTGGTGAAACAGGTCTACAGCAGATGTCATCTCCCTGATCCTACTCTCATCTCCGGAACATCTGGATAACAAGGATACCTTCGTCTGGCTCTGACTTATTGACTACAGTTCTACCTTCATCACCTAATTCCAAGCAAACACATCTCTAAACTCTGAGACCTTGTTCTCAGCTCCGCTCTCTGTAACTGGATCCTCAACTTCCTGTCAAATAGACTGCAATCAGTAAGGATAGGTAACAACACCTCCTCCATGATAATCATTAATACTGGTGTCCTGCAAGGCTACATACTCAGCCCCCTACTAATATACTCATGACTGTTGGCAAATTTCCACCCCCACTCCATTTACAAGTTTGCTGATGACACCAGCATTGTAGGTCAGATCTCAAACAACAATGAGACAGAGTACAGGAAAGCGATAGAGAACTTAGTCAACAATCTCTCCCTCAATGTGAGCAAAGCAAAGGAGCTGGCCATTGACTTCAGCAAGCAGAGTAGAGAGCGCACCTCAGTCTGTATCAATGGTGATGAGGTGGAGATGATCAAGAGCATCAAGTTCCTGGGAATGATAATTTCCAACAATCTGTCCTGGTCCACACATGTCGACACAACATTCAAGAAAGCGCAGCAACACCTCTACTTCCTCGGGAGTCTAAGGAAATTCACCAGGTCCACAAGGACTCTTACCATTTTTTATAAATGTACCATAGAAAGCATCTTCATGCATCATAGCATTTGGTAACTGCTCTTACCAAGACTGCAAGAAACTGCAGAGAGTTGTGAACACAGCAAAGCCCATCACGCAAACCAGCCTTCCTTCCATTGACTCCGTCTATATGTCCCACTGCCTCGGGAAAGCAGCCAACATCATCAAAGGTCCCTCCCACTCAGGTTATACTCTATTCCACCCTTTTCTGTTGGGCAGAAGATATAAAAGTTTGAATACATGTACAAACAGATTCCAGAACAGCTTCTTCCCCGCTATAACACTGTATTCTGCAATCTGTTCTGCCATTCTGATACATTTTGTATGGTACTATCTGCCTGTATATCACACAAAACAAGACCTTTCACTGTATCTTGGTATATGCGACAATATTAAATCAACTCAAGACAAATCAAGCAATATGGGGAGACAGTGAATTATCTTCTGCTATCTGGAAGTTAAATGCAGGATGAAGGAACTTCACTCTGCTATCTCACTCTTCTTGTTTCTCTGCTCCTGAACCAAGTTCCACTGACATTCATGCTCAACCACTCTGACTATGGCATTTAACATTTCCCTCACACACACTTGTCCATGCCAAGAACCCTGCATTATCCACAAACATACATAACAAACTGTGCATGGTCTCTGCTTCGTTTATGCATTGCATTCACTCAGGCAAGAACTGATGGTGATGGTGTTCCTGGTGAATGGACCAAAATGTCCCACCAACCTGATGAGATGCATCCAAGCAACAGCTACAGAGATTGTGGATACACAGTAGTTGTCTTTCAAGGATTCTGAGATTCTGGAAAAGTGCCAGAGGCTTGGAACACTGCCAATGGATGACCTTTATTTCGAAAGGGAAGGAAACAAAAATCAGGTGACTATGGGCCAGTTAGCTTCATGTCTGATCTCTTGAAAAGTTAGAGTCCATTATAAAAAGTATAATAGCAGATAATTTAGAAATACATGATATGATCAAGCAGACTCAGCATGGCTACATGAAGGGGAAATCCATCCTAACAAATTAACTTGAATTCTTTGAGTAGTTAAAAAATGGGCTGCATAAAGAGGAACCAGTGAATGTAATATATTTTGGCTTTCATAAAGCATTTGATAAGGTATCACATTTAAGGTTACTTAATAAGATAGGAGTCCATGGATTTGGAAGTAGCATATTAGCATTGTTGGAGGATTGGCTAACCAATAGAAGACAGAGTTCGGATAAAATGGGAAGGAGGTGTTTTCAGGTGGCAACCCAAAACTAATGGAATGCCCCAGGAATTAGTGCTGGGGCCATAATTATTTACAACATATTAATGACTTGAATGATGAAACTGAAGGAAACTGCCATCCTTACCTGGTCTGGCCTACATATGACTCCAGACCCACAGCAAAGTGGTTGACTCATAGCTTCCTTCTGGGCAATTAGGGATGGGCAATAAATGCTGGCCTTGCCAGCGATGCCCTCATCCTGTGAATGAATAAAAAACAATTATTGGAAGTTTGCAGGAATGTAGAGTTGAGGTTAAAATCAGAACAGCCATAATCTTATGGAAAGATGTATTGGGCTCAATGGGCTGAGTGGTTTACTTTTTTTTCCTTGTTTGAATGATCCCAAGTGGTGACATCAAGAAATCTTTCAACTGCAGAATCTTAGAACTCCTGGATGTCCTGTCCTCCTGGATGTCACTGTGTAATTTTCAGACACCGAACTGGTTTTTATTGAAGCAGTTACTTTCCATTTGACTCATCCCCATGTCTTATCCATGCTAATATACAACCCTGGTGTTCTTTACTATACAACGGGAGAATAGATTTTTGATTATCACTTCAAAAGGCTTTTATATTGTGAAACGGCAGCCCGATCTACAGTTTTCCCCCATTTTCTCTCTATTTTATTCCCATTGAATTCATGCAAAAGGATAACTTTACAATCTGGAGATCTACCCAGCCATGCTCAATAATGTGGTATGTCCATTTGAACGTTTTCAGGGAGAAGAGAAATGAGACAGCATCTGTTACAGGCAGTGTTGAAAGCTGGAAAAAATTTAAAAGATCTTTTTGAAATAGGTTAACAATTCAGAATATTCAAAACTCCATTGTAATAATTGACAGAATATTAAATTACAGCAGCAATCTTTTTACACAATACTCGAGGCCTTTCACGTAATTCATAACCGTTTTATGCCACATAAAATACCACAGTGAATTAAAACTCCCATTTTAAACCAGTGTTAAGAATATGTTCACTGTAGATGGTTTTAATAGAACTGTGTACAATTAAAAAGATGTCACAGCTTCAGATTTTTCCTGCCTGAAGCTTTGATCATGCAAATTGAGTGTTAAATAAATACTCATTTGGTTTATGTAGCTGTGGAGAACTTAGCAGGAAGGCAAGTTTTATGTTTAATGCATATTTCAGAAGTCATTTTTAATGAGGGTTCTGATAGAGTTAACAATGGTTTTCGCGATGAGGCTAAATATGTGGACATACATCATTGACAGACCCGATGTTTGAAATTCAAACAGTTTTACAAACAGATTACAAACAGTTATGGATTACTAAATCAAAAGGATGAGTGATTTGGAATGGGACCTGGAAGTGCTGGTGATTTTATGCACCTTGCACTCTTGTTGTCTCATTCAGTTGCAGTAGTTTGGGTTTGGAAGGTGTTGTCTGAGGAAGCTGTGTGAGTTACTGCAGTGCATCTTGTGCATAGTACACACTGCTGCTACTGTACATTGGCAGTGGAGGAAGGCAACAAGCCAAATGGTGGATGTGGTGCCAATTAAATGGGTGTTGTTAGACATTAGCTGGAGTATTGTATACAGTTGTGGGGAAGACATTCTTATAGGAAAGATGTGAAAGCATTGGAGAGAGGAGAAAGGGTTTACTAGAATGGTTCAAAGGATGAGGAACTTCAGTGATGAGGGTAGACTAAAGCAGCTGACACTGTTGTCTTTGGAGAGAAGAAGGCTGAGAGGAAATTTTCAAAATCATGTGTGCCCTGGATAAAGTAGAAATAGAAGAAGAACATTGTGGTTAGGTAGAAGCTGTTCCTGCTTGCAAAAGGAACAAGAAGGAATATAATCAAAGTGATACATGGAAGACGCAAGGGGATGTGAGAAAAAAAACATTTTCACCCAGCATCAAACTCCTCTTTCATTGTCTTTGCCTCCATGCCCATTTTGTTGGACTAGTGTCCTCTCCCCATCCCACAGACTCCTAACACCCTCACTCCACTTGGACCCCTCCCTCTGGCCTTTTACCTGTACTCAATCTATTCATTGCGAACTGTAGACATGACATTGGTTGCTTCAATTTCTCTGTCCCCCTTCACCCAATCCAACCTATCTCCCCTCGAACTGACTGCACTCCATGCATGTAGCTTCAACACTGACTTTATTACTTAGGTTCTGCAAGGTTATGCTGCAGCTCTATAAAACCCTGGTTAGACCACACTTGGAATATTGTGTTCAGTTCTGGTCACCTCATTATAGGAAAGATGTGGAAAGATGCAGAGGAGATTTACCAGGATGCTGCCTGGACTGGAGGGCAGGTCTTATGAGGAAACGTTGAGGGAGCTAGGGCTTTTCTCATTGGAGCGAAGAAGGATGAGAGGTGACTTGATAGAGGTGTACAAGGTGATGAGAGGCATAGATAGAGTGGATAATCAGAGACTTTTTCCCAGGGCGGAAGTGACTATTGACAAGGGGCCATAATTTTAAGGCGATTGGAGGAAGGTATAGGGGAGATGTCAGAGGTAGGTTCTTTACACAGAGAGTGGTGGGCGTGTGGAATGCGCTGCCGGCAGTAGTAGTGGAGTCAGATATTTTAGAGACTTTTAAGCAACTCTTGGATAGGCACATGGAGGATAGTAAAATGTAGGGTATGCAGGGTAGTTTGATCTCAGAGTAGGATAATAGGTCGGTACAACATTGTGGGCCGAAGGGCCTGTGCTGTGCTGCACTGTTCTATGTTCTATGTTCTAATAACCCTGCCGATAAGGGTGGTGTTGTTGTAGTCTGGCGCACTGACCTCTACACTGCAGACGCTGAGTGCCAGCTCTCAGATGCCTCCTCCTATCTTCCCCTGGAGCATGACCCCACCACGGCACATCAAGCCACACTCACTGACCTCTTTTCATATCATGATCTACCATCCCCCAATCCCACTGCGTTCAAGCTGATAGTGCCCCAGCCTTGCACAACTCGCTTTTACCTCCTTCTGAGAATTTACATTGAAGACTGCCCAGGAAGACCCATTGTTTCAGCCTACTCCTGCCCCACAGAACTCATCTCTTCCTACCTTGATTCAGTCTTCTCTCCCCTGGTCCAATCCCAGCTCACATACATCTGTGATGCTTCTGACTTTTTACACCAGTTTCAGAATTCCCAGTTTGCAGGCTCCAGCCGCCTTTTCATTCCCATGGATGTGCAATCCCTTTACACATCTGTCCCCCACCAGGAGGTTCTCAGGGCTGTCCACTTCTTCCTGGAGCAAAGGCCTATACCGTCCCCACCCACCACCACCCTTTTCCGCTTGGCCAAGCTCATCCTCACCCTCAACAACTTCTCTTTTAACTCCTCTCATTTTCTTTAGGTCAGAGGAGTGGACATGGGTATGGGGATGGTCCCCACTTATGCCTGTATCTTTGTGCAGTATTTGTTCCAGTCCTATTCTGGCCCCCACGTACAAATCTTTCTCCAATATCTCAATGATATCATTGGTGCTGCTTCATTTTCTCATCCGGAATTTGAAAAGTTCCTCGATTTTGTTTCCAATTTCCACCCTGCCCTCACTTTCACCTGATCTATCTCTGACTCTTCCCTTGCCTTCCTCAACATCTTTGTTTCTATTTCTGGGCATAGACTGGCCACTAATATCCACCAGAAACCCTGACTCCCATAGCTACCTGGACTATGCATCTTCACACCCCATTTCCTGTAAAGACTCCATCCCATTCTCTCAGTTCCTCCACCTCTGTTGTATGTGTTCCGATGAGGCCAACTTCAACAAGGGAGCCTCTGAAATGTCCACCTTCTTCCTCAGTCGAGGATTCTCCAGCACCATTGTCAAAAGGGCCCTCAACCAGGTCCAATCCATCTCCCGCACTTCCACCCTCACCCCTTCTCTTCCACTCCCCCAAAGCGATAGGGTACCCCTTGTCCTTACCCACCATCCCACCAGCATTTACATCCAGAAGATCATCAGACACCATTTCTGCCACCTCCAATGAGATACCACTCCCAGACACATATTCTCCTCCCCTCCCTTGTCCCCCTTCCACAGGGACTGTTCCCTAGTCCACACTTCCTTCACTCCCAACATACTCCCACAGCCCCTCAGCATTTTCCCCTGTAACCGCTGAAGGTGTAACACCTGCCCATTTACCTCCTCCCTCCCCACTATCCAAGGGCCCAAATGCACTTTCCAGGTGATTCACCTGCTCTTTCTAGAATCTAGTCTACTACATTCGCTGCTCACAATGTGGTCTCCTATACATTGGGAATATGAAGCGTAGACTGGGTGACCGCTTTGCAGAACATTTATGTTCTGCTCGCAAAAAAGACCCTGCGCTTCCAGTTGCCTGCCACTTTAACACACCACCCTGTTCCCTGGCCAACATATCTGTCTCTGGCTTGCTACAGTGTTCCAGTGAAGCTCTGCACAAGCTGGAAGAACAACACCTCATTTTCCACATGGGGACCCTGCAAACCTCTGGACTGAATATCAAGTTCAATAATTTTAGAGCCTAAATTCTCCCATGTCCCAGGCCTCTATCCCACACACCAGGCCTTGTTACCACATAACCTGCCATTAAACATTACATATTGTTAGCCACCAACAGTCTCTATTAACAGCTATTTATCCTCCTAGCCAGATCATTATCCACTCCTTTGTCTGTCCAACTGTTCTTTTTTCTCTTTGGACTCTATCCCCACCTATCATTTATTCCTTGCCTCCGCCCCGACTCTATCTTCTGCATATAAACCGAAATTTTCCTAGCTACCATCAGTTCTGAGGAAGGGTCACCAGACCTGAAACATTAACTCTGATTTCTCTTCACAGATATTGCCAGACCTGCTGAAATTTTACAGCAACACTTGTTCTTGTTTCTGATTTACAGCATCCGCAGTCCTTTCAGTTTTTCTTTTCACCTGGAGAGTAGTTACGGTGTGGAATACATTTGCTGGGAATGTGGCAGAGGCAGGTGCATCTTTGTTTATTGCTGTCATGTGTGCCTAAGTACGGTGAAAAATTTTGTTTTGCATGCAGTACAGTCAGATCATAATTTACATCGAGAATATAGGGTGATTGAACAGAGCAAGACGTACAGCATTGAGGCATTGAGAATTGAAGTATTCAAGAGGAACATTGGATGTTTATTTAAATAAAAATAAAGTGCAATAGGTATGGGGAAAAGGCAGGAGCTGAGCACTAAGTAGTGTTGCTTGTTTGAAGAGTAGGCACGATGGGCCAAAAGGCCTTTTTCTGTGTTGTAGTAATCCTGTGCTTGTTCATTCTAATCTGTTTCCTATTGTTAGCTCATCTCAGTGTTTAATAGTAGGTGTGACACTTTGAGTTGGGGGGAGAGATGGGAGCAGGTGGAGAGCTGTGAGATTGGGGAATGTGGGTGTGGGGTGGGAGCTGTGGGGAGTGTAGTAAAAAACTGTGAGCATAGGTTGGAGGAACAATATTTAATGATTTTTAAAAAACAGCATTCACTCTCACTGGCTCGTTTAGAGCAGGAATTGGGCCTCAAAGGTCAGTGAGCTAGGCTCATGCGTTAAAAAATTAATTCCTGATCAGAGCTGCACAATAATTATTGCTACTCCAGAGTTCATGATTCTAGAATCTCCCCTCTCACCATCTTTGTTACCCTGCTTTTGACTGTGCAGTTTGTTGATCCAGCCATTGTTCTGAAATCCGAGTTAAATGTTTCCAGGTTCAAATCCCACTCCAGTCCTTCAGTATGAAATGTAACCCTGATGTGCTAGTGCTGTAGGAGTGCTGCACTGTCAGAGGCTCCAATTTATAGAAAAGGTGTTAAACTTCGATGCATTTAAAGATACCATGGCAATGCTTCACAGAAGAACAGGGGAATTATTCCGTTTTCCAGAAATCTTCATTCTTAAATCAAAATCATGTGTAAAGATTTTGTTATGATCACCATGTTTGCTGTGTCTATGTGATTTCCACAATACAACCATTACTACACTTCTTTCTTTTCTTTTGCCTCCCTCATGTTTCAAATAAAGGTGTTACATTCGCAGTTTTCCAATCCTCTGGGACCTTTGCCAAAGTTAAGGATTCCTGGAAGCTTACTACCAGGTGCATTCACTACCTCTGAAGCTACTTCCTTTAATATTTTTGATATCCCCAGTTGTGTCCATCAGGTCCAAGGGACATATTAGCCTTTATCCCCATTAGTTCTCCAGGTACCTTTTCTGTAGTGATTGATAGTTATTGTGTTTATTTCTAGTTTGGACATCTGAATATTCAGTATCTTTGCTGCATGACGTTTTTTCCTCACATCACCATCACTTGTTTTACCGATTACCTTAAATCTGAGCCTTTTTTTAATCAATCAGTCTGTCACTGGGAACAGTTTCTACCTGCCTACTCTATCTAGGTCCCTTTTGGTTTTGAAGCCCTCCATCAAATTTCCTTTCAACTTTCTCATCTCTAAGTAAAATAACTCCAATTTCTCCAAGCTTTATAATGTAAATGAAGTTCGTCATCCCTGGAACACTTCTTATGAACCTTTTCTTTTTAGATGAATGAGAGCTGATCTAATTGAAAGACATAAATGCTAAAGGCAATTGACAAAATGGGTGTAGAGAGGATGTTTCCTCTTGTGGGAAGATCGACGATGAGAGGTCATAGTTTTAGGATAAGGGGCCGTAGATTAAAATGCGGATGAGGTGAAATAATTTCTCTTAAAGCATCATGAATCTGTGGAATTCACTCCCTCAGAGTGTAATGGATGCTGGGAAACTGAGTAGAGTTAAGGAGATAGATGGATGTTGAATTAGTGATGGTTTGAAGGATTATGCAAGAGTGGTTGAAGGGTCAGATGCAAGAGTGAACCTTGGCTTACAAAATTCTCTTGAAGTTAAGCTCATAATTATTTTAGGAATACCTGTTCCTGGGTGCACTGTGTTGAATGAAAATCAATGACACTTTTGTGGTTGAAGTTTGCTCCAACTTGTGACATTGTCTCATCAACAAGGCTTGAACTTTTGACTCTTTTCCTTACACATAGAAGATGCAGTTAGAAGTGAAATATCAAAGAGGTGCAGAATGATAAAGCACATGTGGACAGGAATTATAAAGATGAAATGTGCGGCAGACCAAGCTGCACTTACATTACCTCAAAATTCACCACAAACCACGCACCAATCCCACTTCGACATTATATTTTATTCACTTGTGAGATGTGGGTATCCCTGGATGGGCGAGCATTTATTGCCTGTCCCTAGTTTCCCTTGGGAAGGTGGTGGTGAGCTGCATTCTTGAATCGCTGAAGTCCATGTGCTGTAGGTAGTCAGTGGATGTGGTGCTGATCAAGCGGGCTGTGTTGTCCAGAATGATGACAAGCTTCTTAAGTGTTATTGGAGCTACACTCCTCCAGGCAAGTTGGGAGAACAGTTCAAGGCCAATACCATGGGCTTACTGCAGTATTCCCACCCTCTGACCTGCTCTTGTAGTCACTGTATCTTTCTGGTGAGTCCAGTTGAGTTTCTGGTCAATGGTAATCCCCAGGATGTTGATAATGAGGGATTCAATGATGGTAGTGCCATTGAATGTCAAGGTATGGTAATTAGATTGTTTCTCATTGGAGATGGGCATTGACTCACACATCCTATATCCTCATGCTTACACAGTCATTCGCTCAAAAGCTGGAACTGTATAGCTAGTACCACTCTGAATTCACCTTCAGCTCACAGAACCCTATGATACATAAAATGGCTCATGACTACTTTCCCAAGAGCCAGCCTTGCCAATATGCCCATTTTCCACAGAACAATCAGTTTAAAAAAAATCTGAAATCAAAAGTCAGGTTAATATGAATCTGCTTTATCTTGTGCTTGAAGTCAATCAGGGATAGTGGAGGGAACATATGCGTAGATTCGGAGGAGATAAGGGAGGTCCTTAATGAATACTTTGCTTCAGTATTCACCAGTGAGAGGGACCTTGATATTTGTGAGGGCAACATGAAACAGGCAGATATGCTCAAACAGGTTGATGTTAGGAAGGAGAATGTACTAGAAACTTTGAAAAACATAAGGATAGATAAGTCCCCTGGGCCAGACAGGATGTACCCAAGGTTTCTATGGGAAGTAAGGGAGGAGATTGCTTTGGCGATGATCTTTGCATCTTCACTGTCCACTGGAGTAGTACCAGATGATTAAAGGGTGGCAAAAGTTATTCCATTGTTCAAGAAAGGGAATAGGGATAATCCTGGGAATTACAGACCAGTCAGTCTTACTTCTGTGGTGGGCAAATTAATGGAGAGGATTCTGAGAGATGGTAGTTATGATTATTTGGAAAAGCATGGTTTGATTAGAAATAGTCATCATGGCTTTGTGAGGGGCAGGTCATGTCTCAATATAGGTCACGCCTATAAAACCCTGTTGGGACCACACTAGGAATATTGTGTTCAGTTCTGGTCACCTTATTTTAGGAAAGATGTGGAAGCTTTAGAGAGAATGTAGAGGATATTTACCAGGATGCTGCCTGGACTGGAGGGCAGGTATTATGAGGAAAGGTTGCGGGAGTTAGGGCTTTTCTCATTGGAGCGAAGAAGGGTGAGAGGTGACTTGATAGAGGTGTACAAGTGGCAACACAGTGGCTCATTGGTTAGCACTGTTGCCTCACAGCACCAGGGACCTGGGTTCAATTCCACCATTGAGCAACTGCCTGTGTGGAGTTTGCACATTCTCCCCATGTCTGCGTGAGTTTCCTCTAGGTGCTCCAGTTTCCTCCCACAGTTCAAATATATGCAGGTTAGGTGGATTGGCCATGCTAAATTGCCTGTAGTGTTCAGGGATGTGTAGATTAGGTGGGTTATAGGGGGATGGACTTGGGTGGGTGCTCTGAGGATCGGTGTGGACTTGTTGGGCCGAAGGGCATATTTCCACACTGTAGGTGTTCAATGAGAGGCGTGGATAGCCAGAGACTTTTTCCCAGGGCGGAAATGACTATTACAAGGGGGAATAATTTTAAGGTGATTGGAGGAAGGTATAGGGGAGACATCAGAGATAGGTTCTTCACACAGAGAGTGGTGGGCGTGTGGAATGCGCTGTCGGCAGTGGTAGTGGAGTCAGATACATTAGAGACATTTAAGCGACTCTTGGATAGGCACATGGAGGATAGTAAAATGTCGGGTATGCAGGGTAGTTTGATCTCAGAGTAGGATAATAGATCAGCACAACACCATGGACTAAAAGGCCTGTACCGTGCTGGACCATTCTATGTTCTATGTTCTTAATACTGTCACTTACACATTGAGATACTGATCTAGAATATCTGCAGCTGTGGGTGTCTGCACACACACTGTCCCTGAGGCTTTCTCCTTACCTCCAAGTAAAGTTTTTTTCCATTGTTTTTGCACTGTGAAATCCTTTATTTAAATCTGTACATCGCTGCTTCTCAAATACCACTCTGTAATATAGTGTCGAAGACATCACTCTTCGCATGCTTGATCTAGACTAGTGTCTTCTTTTTTACAGATAAATATGAGTTGACTCTTAACTGCTCTGTGGGCAATTGGGGATGGGCAATAAATGATGGACTAATCAGCACCATCCACATCTTGCGAACGAATTAAAAAAAAAATGTTAGAGTCATGTATTCAGTTACATCGTCATGATTTACATGGGTCTCATTATATCAGTGAGTGCACCAGCGTGGGATAATGTTGAGGAAACTGTGATTTTTGTTTCTCTGCTGTGAGTAAGGAGTTCAATTCTTTTACATTCTCATCACCCATCAGAGCCCTGTATCAGAAAACACCTGGCCTCATTACAAATGGTTGCCTTTGGTTATGCAGCACAAATAACAACATTCTAAGGATGAACACTATGTAAAATTGTGAAGATCCATTGATCTCAGTTGTATTGTGCAAATTGTTCCTCATTATGAGTAATCATGCATGCTCTCTATGTAAATAATCTGAGTGCAGAGGAGGTTAATTGGGAACTGGTCAACAAAAGATTTGAGTTTTAAAAGCAGTCACAAGGCATAATGCAGGCATAAATTTTTCATGAATTGCTATCCAATGCATTTTCTAAGTTAATAAATGAGAAAAAAAGTAGGATGAAATGTTAGAATCATTATTAGTTTCTAAGGATATAACATTTTTCTCCCTGTAGCTTACATTTCGGAGGTAGTTGTTATGCTTTCTATAGCAGTAATATTTATTCTGTAAGTGAGTTAATAATTTGGCATTATACCAAATCGAGAAAATGCAAAGCATTAATTCGGTTCATAGACACCTAGTTTGTTTTTAAGAATTCATTTGTGGGATGTGTACATTATTGGCTGGGCTAGCATTTATTGTCCATCCCCAACTGGCTTTAAGAAGTTGTTGTTGAGTTGGCTTTCTGAACTGCTGAATTCAATCTGGTGTAGGGATGTCCACAGGGTTATTCTGGAGCTAGGTCCAGGATTTTGATCCAGCCATGATGAATTGCGATGGTGATGGAATTATCGGTGAAGACAGTATTTGGTATAAGAAATTGGATCAGGATTAGACCATTTGGCCCCTCAGGTCTGCCCTACCATACATAACCTCATGGCTGATCTGCCCTAGAACCCAATTGCTCTTTTATGCCAGCTCAGCATAGACCCACAACCCCACTATATCTTAAAAATCTAGCTACAACCTCATTAAATGTATTCAGTGATTGTGCCTCCATAACTCTCTTTGGGGAGAGATTTCCAAACATTCACTCCCCTGTGGGAGAAGAAATTCCCTTGCATCTCAGTTTAAATGAATGTCGCCTTATTCTGGAATGGTGCTTCTGAGTTTCAGTTTGCCCCGTTTATGGAAATAGTTTCTCAACACTTGCCCTGTGAAACACCTCAGAATATTTTATGTTTCAATAAGCTCACCCCTTATTCTTCTAAACTTTAATGGTTAAAGTCCTAACCAGTTTAGACATTATAGAGTCATTGAGTCATAGAGTCATATAGCTCGGAAATAGACACCTCAGTCCAACGAGTCCACGCTGACCATGTTCCCAAACCAACTAGTCCCACTCGCCTCCATTTGGCCCATAACACTCCAAACCTTTCCTCTTCATGTACTTAATACAAATGTCTCTGAAATGTTGTAACTTCCTCTGGCAGTTCATTCCACACATGAACCACTTTCTGTATAAAAACTTTGCACCTTATATCCTTTTTTAAATTTTTCTCTTCTCAGCTTAAAAATATGTCCCTGAGTTTCCCCACCCTAGGGAAAAGACCCTTGATATTCACCTTATCTATGTCACTCATGATTTCATAAACCTTTTTAAGGTCATCCCTCAACATCCTCCACTTCAGTCCCAGCCTTTTTTTTTAAACTCAAGCCCTCCATTCCTGGAACATCCTAGTAAATCTTTTCTGAACTGTCTCCAATTTAATAATATCCTTCCTATAGCAGGGTGACCAGAGCTGTACATAGTACTCCAGAAGAGGCCTTACCAACGTCCTGTACCTCAACATGATGTCCCAACTTCTTTACTCAAAGGTTTGCACAATAAAGACTAGTGTGCTAAATACCTTTTTAATCACCCCGTCTACATGTGATGGAAATTTCAAAGAATTACGTACCTGAACCTCTCGGTGTCTTTGTTCTACAACAATACCTCAGGCCCTACCATTAATTGTATAAGTCCTACCTTTGTTTGTTTTACCAAAGTGCAATACCTCACAGTTATCCAAATTAAACTTCATCAGCCACTCCTCAACTGATCAAGATCTCTTTGTAATCTTAGACAACCTTCCTCACTGCCCAATTTTGGTGTCATCTGCAAACTTACTAACCATGCCTCCTAAATTCTCATCCAAATCATTTATATAAATGGCAAACAAAAGTGGACCAGCACCAATCCCTGCGGACACCACTGGTCAAAGGCGTCCAGCCCGAAAAACAACCCTCCACCAATATCTCTGTCTCCTATCATCAAGCCAATTTTGTATCCAACTGGCAAACTCTCCCTCAATCCCATCTAGTTTTACTAATCAGTCTACCATGTAGATCCTTGTCAAAGGCTTTACTAAAATCCATGTAAACAACATCTACATGTCTGCCCTCATCAATATTTTTGATTAGTTACTCAAAAAACTCAATCAAGTTTCTAAGACATTATTTCCCTCACTCAAAGCCATGCTGACTGTCCTTAATCAAACCTTGCCTCTCCAAATGCATGTAAATCCTATGCCCCAGAATCCCCTCCAACAATATACCCACCATTTACATCAGACTCACAGGTCTATCATTTCCAGGCTTCTCTTTACAGCCTTTCTTAAACAAAGGCACAACATTACCCTCCTCTGGCACCTCACCGGTGGTTATAGATAACACAAATATTTCTACTAGGGGCCCTGAAATTTCCTCCCCAACTTTCCACAATGTACTGGGAAACACTTGATCAGGTCTCAGAGGTTTATCCACCTTTCGGTTTTCTAAACCCTTCAGCACTTCCTCTTCTGTAACATGAATTGTCTTCAAAACATCAATATTTTTCTCCCCGAGTTGTCTAGCCTCCATTTCTTTCTCCACAGTAAAAACTGATGTGAAATATTCATTTAGGATCTCTCCCATCTTCCAAGGTTCAATACATAGATGACCTCATTTGATCTTTAAGGGGCCTTAATTTTTCCCTAGTTGCTCTTTTGCTCTTAATGTACTAGTAAAATCTTTTTGGATTATCCTTAACCTTATCTGCCAAGGCTATCTCATATCACGATTTTTCCCTCTTAATTTAGAACGTCCCTAAACCGTTTATACTCTTCAAGAGATTCATTTGATCCCAATTGTCTATGCCGAAAATATGACTCTACCTTATTCTTGACCAGAACTTCAATACCTTTATTTATCCATTATCCCTTATTCTTATCAGCCTTAGCCTTCGCTCTGACAGGTACATGCTGTCTCTGAACTCTCGTTATCATACTTTTGAAAGCCTCATACTTGCCAATCATCCCTTTACCTGTGAACAGTCTACTCCAATCAACTTTTGAAAGTTCCTGTCTCATTCAATTAAAATCTGCATTACTGCAATTAATAACTTTAACTTTTATGGAAGGTCTAGCCTTTTTCATCGCTATTTTAAACTTAATAAAATTATGATCACTAGTCCCAAAGTGTTCCCTTCAGTCAAAAGCCCCGCCTTATTTCCCAAGAGAAGGTCAAGTTTTGCTCCTTCTCTAGTAGGAACATTTACTTATTGATGAAGAAAATTATCTTGAACACATTTAACAAATTCTTCATCATCAATACTTGGAAAATTAATATCCCCTATTATTACAATCCTATTATTCTTACATATATCTGAGATCTCTCTATGTATTTGTTCCCAATTTTCCTCCCAATAAGTCGGCCCCTTCACCCCAGGACTCAATCCAGTGAATCTCTTTTGAACAATCTCTAAAGCCATTACATCCTTTTTAAAACATGGGACCATAATGGTTCACAGTATTCCAGGTATAGCTTCATCAATATCCTGTACAGTTGTGACAAAACTTCCCCGCTTATGAACTCCAAATGCCTATGCTTAAGGGCCAATATTCTATTTGATTTCTTAATTATTTGCTGCACCCACGTGCTAACCTTTTTGTGTTTCATGTGCAAGAATACAATCTGACTGTGCTGCACATTTGTGCAATCACTCCATTTGAATAATAGCCTGCCCTTTGATTCTTCCTACCCAAGCAGTAACTTCATACTTTCCTACATTAAACTGCATCTGCCAAAATTTTTGCCACTCACTCAACCTATCTATATCCATTTGTAGATTCTTTACCTCCTCGTCAGATCATGTCCCACATCTATTTTTTGCAACATCAGCAAATTTGGAAACATCACCCTCTGCTCCCTCCTCCAATTCACTCATATAGAGAGTAAATGATTGACGGCCTAGGAATGACCCGTGTGGAACTCCACTAGTTACATTTTTCCAAGCTGTAAAAGACCCATTAATCCTAACTCTCGGTCTTTTGTGTGTGAACTAACTCCTATTGTCACCAATACCGTGATCTCCTATCTTGTACAATAACATTTTATGTGGCACCTCATTGAAAGTCTTCCAGAAATTCAAATACCCTATATCTATTGGTTCCCTTCTGTCAACTCTGCTTGTCCTATCCTTAGAGAACATTAGCAAATTTGTCAAACACAATTTCCCTTTCACAAAATCATATTTTATTTTATTGCATTAAACTTTTCTAAAGGTTGTGTTTTATTTTTCCTTAATCATGGAGCCTTGTATTTTCCCAATGACAGATGTAAAGCTAACTGGCTTATACTCTATTACTTTCTACGTCCCTCCCTTCTTGAATGGGGCCATCACATTTGAAGTTTTACAATCCACTGCAACTCTTTTGGAATATTTCAAGCAACGCCTCCACTAGATCTGCAGCTTCTTCCCTCAACACCATTGGATGGAGTTGATGAGATCCTGGAACTTGAGTCCCATTAGTTTGTCAAATCATTTGTCACTCATGATAGAGACTGTTACAAAATATTTCCTCTCCTTAGCACCTTACTGACTGTTATATTTGGGATATTTTTAGTATCCTGCACAGTGAAGCAATTTTGCTGTTCCTCATTATTAGTTACCATTTTACACCCTGTAAGCATTCTACACTGACTTTATCTACTCTCCTCTTTATATGGAACCATAGAATCCCTACAGTGTGGAAACAGGCCATTCAACCCAACAAGCTCACACTGACTGTCCAAAGAACATTCCACCCAGATTTGCACCCTCCCCCCCCGACTCTATCTCTGTAACCTTGCATTTCCCATGGCTAATCCACCTAACCTACACATCCCTGGACACTATGGGCAATTTAGCGTGGCCAATCCACCTAGCCAGCACATCTTTGGACTGTGGGAGGAAACCGGAGCTCCCAGAGAAAGCCCATGCAGACACAGGAAGAATGTGCAAACTCCACACAGACAGTCACCTGAGGCTAGAATCGAACCAGGGTCCCAGGCACTGTGAGGCAACAGTGATAGCCACCATGACTGTTTGTTTTTATGTTACTTTCAAATATACTTTCATAATCAATTTTCTTCATCTTCAGTAGGTTTCTCATCTGCTGTTACTGAGAAAGTTCCCAATCCTCTGGTGAACCACCAGTTTTTTCCAGTTTGAATGCTTTAATATTTGATTAAATACTCTCTTTGACTGCCTTTGTTAGACATAGGCGTTTCATCCTTCTCATGACTTTTTTTTTCAAATGGAATCAATTTTTGCTGAATGTTGTGAACTATCTGCTTAAATATTGACCACTGCTCACGCATTGACATTCCCCTTAATCTATTTTCCCAGCCTGCTTTCAACGTTCCTCTTTCTTCAGACGTCTGTGTTTGCCTTTATTTACATTGAGGACACTGGCTCAAGGCACAAGTTGCTATCCCTCAAACTGAATCTGAACTTTCACCATGTTGTGATTGCCAGTGGATCCTTAACCACAAGATCTCTTATTAATCTTACCTCAATACACATGAATAGATGTAAAATAACCTGTTCTCATTAGTTTCTGCAACATTCTGCTTTAAGAAACCATCCTGGATGCACTGTAGAAATTTGTCTTCCATGTTAATATTGCCCAGCTGATTTGTCTAGTCAATATGCAGATTAACATCACTGGTTATAATTGTAGAGTCCGAGATGTCCACACAAAATAGGAACAGGCGTAGGCCATTCAGCCCCTCAAACCTGCTCTGCCAATCAATATGATCATTGCAGATCTGGCATTCCTTGAAGCCACTTTTCTGTATTGTCCTTGTAGCCCTTAATTCCCCGATCGATAAAGAATCTATCTATCTCAGCGTTAAATATACACATGGACTCTGCTCTCACAGCTTTCTGTGGCAAGGAGTTCCATAGACTCATGACTTTCTGAGAAAATAAATTGCTCCTTATCTCAGTCTTAGCTTGGCGCCCCTTTATTCTGAGACAATACCCTTTGGGCCTAGTCTCTCCCATGAGGGGAAACATCCTCTCAGCATTTACCCTGTCAAGACCCTTAAGAATCCTATATGTTTCAATGAGATCATCTCTCATTCTTCTAAACTCCAGTGAAAAACCTTCTTAAAGCTTCTATTATTTCTTGCTGCATACTTTGTCCAATGTTTTGGGGGACTGTGGCCAATCCCTGTCTGCAATTCCTTTCATTTGTCATTCCTGAGTATAGTTGCTCCAATTGTTATAGGATTGTTATTGTTGTAAGTCACATTTAATTGTTGTAAATGTATCAAAATATTTCTCAGCACTTTGGAGCTGAATACTGTGGTGATTGTAACAAGGTCAGCCAGCTGGAACTCATAGAGTAGGAGTTCCCTGATTTGGGCTATTAATCTGGCCCAATCAGGGAGCCCTGGCTGACAGATAAAAAAGGTGAGTGTCAGAGATACTAACACTCTGATAGCTGTCACCGGCTGAGGCAGGACTAAAGTCAAGATCTGTTCATGTGTAAATAAAGAGTAACTTAGTGATAGGATATCGGCCTCTGTTGAGTTATTTCAGATACACGCATCTCTCTTGAGCAACTTCCTAGCTTCCCAGCACAGACTTCAAATGAAAGACAATCTGAAAATGTCTCCATTTAAAGTCTTTGGGTTGTTCCCTAGGAATGCTGGGTAATTTCCTTTTACCTGGAATTATGGGTATTGTAGTTTTTAAACAACCAATTATGAACTCCAAACACAAAGACAAACACTTATTGTATAACTTAGAATTCCAAGATACCAAACGTGCAGTAAATTATATTAAAATACGTACAAATACAAACTCCATGGTTTCATCACAACACCCAAACTGATTCCACAGCATAAACCCATAATATAAAGGAACAGAAGTAAGCCATTCAACCCATTAAGTCTGGTCTGCCATTCAATCATGGTTTATATGTTTTTCAAACCCATTCTCCTGCCTTCTCCCAATAACACTTGAACTCCTTTCCAATCAAGAACCTACATTTCTCTGTCATAAATACACTTGATGACTTGGCCTCCACTGCCACTTTGGCAATAATTTCAAAAGATTCACCAACCTCTGGCTGAAGAAATTTATCTTCATCTCAGTCGAGCTACCATTTGAAAAAGAGCCTTTTATTCCGAATCTCTGCCCTCTGGCAGTCAGCCAATCCTCGCTCTGTGTCAGTACCTTACCCCACATACCGTGGGCTCTTATCTCGCATTACTTTGCCAAAGGCTTTCCTTTATCTAACTTGCTCGTTAGCTGCTCAAAGAATTCTAATAGATTGGTGAGGCATGACCTGCCCTTGACGAAACCCTGCTGACTCAGCTCTATTTTACAATGTTTTAGTCCACATACCTTATGTTACATTATTAACAAAGCTGCACCAACTCCTTTTCCTTTTCACTGATTCTTCTGGAACATTGAAGACAATTGAATATTAACTTCCCTGTCTTGGTTATCCTGCATTCATGTCCTAGTAACTGCTGTTGAGTCATTTTGATTTATTTCTATCTGTGCCATGAACTTATCCCTCTTACTACAAATGAATCCAGGTAAAGAGTCTTAAGATTTGATTTTTCATGATAAGTACATATTCTGTTGCATTCTTCTGTGTATAACTTCTAGCCCTTGCTGTCACACTTTAATTATTTTTTTGCACCTCTTCACTACCTCGCACCTCTGTAGCTCTGTTCTCTCAGTTCTTTTTAATTTTTTAAACATGGAGGTGAACTTGAAGGGCTGGTATCCCTATGCATCTGCTGCCTTTCTCCTTCTATATGATGCAGAGACAGGTTTGGAAGGCTTTGTTGGAGTAGATTTGGTGGGTTACTGCAGTTGATCGTGTAGATGGTACATTCTGTTGCTGTCTCTGTGTGTTGTTAGTAAAGGGAGAGTAATGCTGAAGATAATAGATGGGGTGTCAATCAAGCCAGCTGATTTGTCCTGCATGGTGTCCAATGTCTTGAGTTTTTTTGAGGCTTTATTCATCCAGGCAAGTGGAGAGTATTCCATCACACTCTTGACTTGTGCCTTGTAGATCTTCTAGCGTGTACTATCTACAGGCTGTGCTGCAGGAATTCGCCAAAGATCCTTAGACAGCGCCTTCAAATTGCACGACCACTTCCAGCTAGAAGGACAAGGCCAGCAAATACATGGGAAGACCACCCCCTGCAAGTTCCCCTCCAAGCCACTCACCATCCTGACTTGGAAATATATCGCTGGTTCTTCAGTGTTGCTAGGTCAAAATCCTGGAATTCCCTCCCTCAGAGTATTGTGGGTCTACTCACAGCGCATGGACTGCAGTGTTTTAAGAAGGCAGTTCACCACCACCTTTTCAAGGGCAACTAGGAACAGCCCATAAATGCTAGCCCAGTCAGTGATGCCCACATCCCACAAGAGAATTAAAGAAAATGTTTGCCTGATCATAGCTGCATGCAATATCACAATGGGAATAGTATTTATATGACTTTAGCTTTATCAGAGGGAGGGTGCGCCTTACAAATCGAGTGGAATATTTCAAGGAGTGACCAAGTGCTTGGATGAGGGTAGGTGATGCAGGTTATATGGATTTCAGCCAGGCATTTAACAACATCCCTCCTGCAAAACTGCTAATGTAGGTAAAAGCTTATCAGATCCAGCGTAACTTGACAAGTTGGATCCAAATAGGTTTCACAGCTGAACACAAAGGGTGGTAATAGAAGAGATAACAAGGTGTGGAGCTGGATGAACACAGCAGGACAAGCAGCATCAGAGGAGCAGGAAGGCTGACGTTTCGGGTGTTTGTGTGACTGGAGCCCAGTGTGCAGGGGTGTACTACAGGGATCAGTGCTGGGTCCATTATTGTTTGTCATATTCATAAATGATGGAGATGAGAATGTGAGAGGGCTGCTCAGTAAGTTTGCAGGTGACCCAAAGACTGGCTGGGTGATTGACAGCGAGGAGGAAGTTATTAGGTTACAGGAGGATATAAAAGGATTAGTCACGTGGATAGGTTAGTGGAAGATAGAATTTAACCCTGATAAATGTGAGATGATGCACTTTGGAAGAAGGAACAAGATAAGGAAGTGTCAATGAAGGGCAAGACATTAGGAAGATCAAAGGAACAAGGGGATACTGGGATGCTTGTTCACAGATACCTGAAGGTGGTAGGACAGGTTAATAGGGTCATTAAGGAGGCAGAAAGGATACTTGCCTTTTTCAATATTTACCATAGATTGCAAAAACAGCTAGATCAAACTGGAGCTGTACAGAGCATTGGTTAGGCCACAACTGGAGTACTGTGTGCAATTCGTGTCACCTCATTGTAGGAAGGATAGGATTGCACTGGAGAAGTTTCAGTGGGATGTTGCCTGGGATGGAGAATTTCAGTGATGAAGAGAGGCTGGATAAGCTCAGGCTGTTTTCTTTGGAGCAGAGAAGGTTGAGGGGAGAACTGATAGAGGTATGTAAGTTTGTGAGGGGTCTGGATAAGGTGAATAGAAAGCAGTTGTTTCCCGAGTTGATGGGTCAATAATAAGAGATCACCATTTTAGATTTAGTTGGGATTTGAGGCAAAGTTTTTTCACCCAGATAGTGGTAGGGGTTTGGAATGCATGGCCTGGAGGGTTGGTTGAAGCAGTAAACCTCAAACAAGTACATAGATGAGCACTTGAAGTGCCATACCATTCAAGACTAGGCCTAATGCAGGAAAGTGGGACTCATCTAAGTCATAGAACATAGAACATAGAACATAGAACATTACAGTGCAGTACAGGCCCTTCGGCCCTCGATGTTGCACCGACCTGTGAAACCAATCTGAAGCCGATCTAACCTACACTATTCCATTATCATCCATATGTTTATCCAATGACCATTTAAATGCCCTTAAAGTTGGCGAGTCTACTACTATTCCAGGCAGGGCATTCCACGCTCTTACTACTCTATTAGTAAAGAACCTACCTCTGACCTCTGTCCTATATCTACCACCCCTCAATTTAAAACTATGTCCCCTCATGCTAGCCATCACTATCCAAGGAAAAAGGCTCTCGCTGTCCACCCTATCTAGTCCTCTGATCATCTTGTATGTCTCTATTAAGTCACCTCTTAACCTTCTTCTGTCTAAAGAAAACAGCCTCAAGTCCCTCAGCCCTTTCCTCATAAGACCTTCCCTCCATAACAGGCAACATCCTGGTAAATCTCCTCTGCACCCTTTCCAATGCTTCCACATCCTTCCTATAATGCGGTGACCAGAACTGTACGCAATACTCCAAGTGTGGCCGCACAGAGTTTTGTACAGCTGCAACATGACCTCATAGCTCCGAAACTCAATCCCTCTACCAATAAAACCGAACACACCGTACGCCTTCTTAACAACCCGATCAAACTGGGTGGCAAGTTTCAGGGATTGATGCACATGGACACCGAGATCTCTCTGCTCATCTACACTACCAAGAATCTACCATTAGCCCAGTACTCTGTATTCCTGTTACTCCTTCCAAAGTGAATCACCTCACACTTTTCCGCATTCAAATCCATTTGTCACCTCTCAGCCCAGCTCTGCAGCTTATCTATGTCCCTCTGTAACCTGCAACATCCTTCCGCACTATCCACAACTCCACCGACTTTGGTGTCATCCGCAAATTTACTAACCCATCCTTCTACGCCCTCATCCAGGTCATTTATAAAAATGACAAAGAGCAGTGGCCCCAAAACAGATCCTTGCGGTACACCACGAGTAACTGAACTCCAGGATGAACATTTCCCATCAACCACCACCCTCTGTCTTCTTACAGCCAGCCAATTTCTGATCCAAACCGCTAAATCACCCTCAATCCCATGCCTCCATATTTTCTGCATTAGCCTACCGTGGGGAACCTTATCAAATGCTTTACTGAAATCCAAATACACCACATCAACCGCTTTACCCTCATCCACCTGTTTGGTCACCTTCTCGAAGAACTCAGTAAGGTTTGTGAGGCACGACCTACCCTTCACAAAACCGTGTTGACTATCCCTAATCAAATTATTCCTTTCCAGATGATTATAAATCCTATCTCTTATAATCCTTTCCAACACTTTACCCACAACCGAAGTAAGGCTCACTGGTCTATAATTACCAGGGTTGTCTCTACTCCCCTTCTTGAACAAGGGGACAACATTTGCTAGTCTCCAGTCTTCTGGCACTATTCCTGTAGACAATGATGACATAAAGATCAAAGCCAAAGGCTCTGCAATCTCCTCCTTAGCTTCCCAGAGAATCCTAGGATAAATCCCATCCGGCCCAAGGGACTTATCTATTTTCACACTTTCCAGAATTGCTAACACCTCCTCCTTATGAACCTCAATCCCGTCTAGTCTAATAGCCTGTATCTCAGTATTCTCCTCGACAACATTGTCTTTTTCCTGTGTGAATACTGACGAAAAATATTCATTTCGCGCCTCTCCTATCTCTTCGGACTCCACGCACAACTTCCCACTACTGTCCTTGACTGGCCCCAATCTTACTCTAGTCATTCTTTTATTCCTGACATACCTATAGAAAGCTTTAGGGTTTTTCCTTGATCCTACCTGCTAAAGACTTCTCATGTTCCCTCCTGGCTCTTCTTAGCTCTCTCTTTAGGTCCTTCCTGGCTAACTTGTAACTCTCAAGCACCCTAACTGAGCCTTCATGCCTCATCTTTACATAAGCCTCCTTCTTCCTCTTGACAAGAGATTCAACTTCTTTAGTAAACCATGGTTCCCTCGCTCGACCACTTCCTCCCTGCCTGACAGATACATACTTATCAAGGACACGCAGTAGCTGTTCCTTGAACAAGCTCCACATTTCAATTGTGCCCAGCCCCTGCAGTTTCCTTCTCCATTCTATGCATCCTAAATCTTGCCTAATTGCCTCATAATTGCCTTTCCCCCAGCTATAACTCTTGCCCTGCGGTATATACCTATCCCTTCCCATCGCTAAAGTAAACATAACTGAATTGTGGTCACTATCACCAAAGTGCTCACCTACCTCCAAATCTAACACCTGGCCTGGTTCATTACCCAGTACCAAATCCAATGTGGCCTTGCCTCTTGTTGGCCTATCTACATACTGTGTCAGGAAACCCTCCTGCACACATTGGACAAAAATTGACCCATCTAAAGTACTCGAACTATAGCGTTTCCAGTCAATATTTGGAAAGTTAAAGTCCCCCATAACAACTACCCTGTTACTTTCACTCCTATCCAGAATCATCTTTGCAATCCTTTCCTCTACATCTCTGGAACTTTTCAGAGGCCTATAGAAACAGGGTGACCTCTCCTTTCCTGTTTCTAACCTCAGCCCATACTACCTCAGTAGACGAGTCCTCATCAAACGTCCTTTCTGCCACCATAATACTGTCCTTGACTAACAATGCCACACCTCCCCCTCTTTACCATCTTCCCTGATCTTACTGAAACATCTAAACCCCGGAACCTGCAACAACCATTCCTGTCCCTGCTCTATCCATGTCTCCGAAATGGCCACAACATTGAAGTCCCAGGTACCAACCCATGCTGCAAGTTCACCCACCTTATTCCGGATGCTCCTGGCATTGAAGTAGACACACTTCAAACCACCTTCCTGCCTGCCGGTACACTCCTGCGACATTGAAACCTTATTCATGATCTCACTACTCTCAACCTCCTGTACACTGGAGCTACAATTCAGCTTCCCATCCCCCTGCTGAATTAGTTTAAACCCTTCCAAAGAGCATTAGCAAATTTCCCCCCCCAGGATATTGGTACCCCTCTGGTTCAGGTGTAGACCATCCCATTTGTAGAGGTCCCACCTACCCCAGAATGAGCCCCAATTATCCAGGTACCTGAATCCCTCCTTCCTGCACCATCCCTGTAGCCACGTGTTCAACTGCTCTCTCTCCCTATTCCTCACCTCGCTAGCACGTGGCACGGGTAACAAACCAGAGATAACAACTCTGTTTGTTCTAGCTCTAAGCTTCCACCCTAGCTCATTGAATTTCTGCCTTACATCACCATCCCTTTTCCTACCTATGTCGTTGGTGCCTATGTGGACCATGACTTGGGGCTGCTCCCCCTCCCCCTTAAGGATCCCGAAAACATGATCCGAGACATCACGCACCCTGGCACCTGGGAGGCAACACACCAACCACGAGTCTCTCTCGTTCCCACAGAATCTCCTATCTGTCCCCCTAACTATGGAGTCCCCAATGACTAATGCCCTCCTCCTCTCCCCCCTTCCCTTCTGAGCAACAGGGACAGAATCTGTGCCAGAGACCTGTACCCCATGGCTTACCCCTGGTAAGTCGTCCCCCCCAACGGTGTCCAAAATGGTATACTTGTTATTGAGGGGAACGGCCACAGGGGATCCCTGCACTGTCTGCCTGTTCCCTTTCCGTCCTTTGACTGTAACCCATCTACTTTTTTCCTGTACCTGAGGTGTGACTACCTCCCTGTAACTCCTCTCAATTACCCCCTCAGCCTCCCGAATGATCTGAAGTTCATCCAGCTCCAGTTCCCTAACGCGGTTTCTGAGGAGCTGGAGTTGGATGCACTTCCCGCAGATGAAGTCAGTGGGGAAACTAATGGTGACCCTTACCTCCCACATTGTACAGGAGGAGCATATTTACCATATTTCTGGTAGTGCATTCTGATGGGTCGAAGGGATTCTTCTGTTCTATATGATTCTATGATTCTGTGAATCTGTTATTTTATCATTCTATGAGTGAATTGGATCAGTTTCACTTCAACGTAACACTCAGTAAGTTTATCGGGACGGACTTAACAATCATAATGCCATTGAACACTAATGGGGATGGTTCGATTCTCTCTGGTTGGAGATAATCATTCCCTACCACTTTACAGGCTGTACCTACTCCCTGTTTACTCTGGGTATCAACATCTCAAAACTACCAAATTTACCTACACAAGCGCATTTATTTAGTGTTTGCACAGTACTCACCCTGTAAGCATTACACTCCATGATGAAAAAATTGTTTTTCTTTATTGTTACATGGATTGTAGGTTTTGCTGGCCAGGTCAGCATTTCTGATCCATCCCTAGTTGCCCTTGAATTAATTGACTCTTTAAGACAATTCAGTGGGCACTTAAGAGTCAATCACATTGCTGTGGGTCTGGAGTCACATGCAGGCCAGACCAGATAAGGATGGCAGTTCCCTTCCCTGAAGGACATACGTGAACCAGGTGGGTTTTTTTTCCCAACAATCAACAATGGATTTATGATCATCATTAGACTTTTAATTCTTGATATTTATTGAATTCAAATTCCACCATCTGCCGTGGCAGGTCCTCAGAGCATAATGTGGGTCTCTGGATTAACAGTCCAGCGATAATACCACGAAGCCATCGCCTCCCCTGAGCCTCCCCTTGCGTTACCTATCAAAGTTAGAGAACAGACTTTTCTTTCTCGTGGAGGTATCTGAGTCTTTGGAATTCTCTTCCACAAAAGGCAATGGATGCAGAATCTTTAAATATTTTTAAGGCAGCAGGAGATATACTCTTGATGACCAAAGGAGTGAAAGATAATTAGGGATACTTAGGAATGTAGAGTTGAGGTTAAAATAAGATCAGCCATGATCTTACTGGATGGCAGAGCAGATTCGAAGGGCCGAATGGCCTCCTCTTGTTCCTTGTTTGCATGGTCATATGACAATACAGGATAATATTGGAGACCATGAAGTTTTAATTTCAACTTTACTGAATTCAAATGTAACCGGAACTGTTCTATGCTGAATATAGCAGAAATGGGATAGTATTGGTCATATAACTGCACCCATATATCTTCTGCACTGATTCTATACCACACAACTGGACTCAATGTCCCAGCATCCACTGGATTCTGATGTAGCAAATTCCACAGATTCAGGGCCCTTTGAGAGGAATTGCTTTGAGAGAAGTAATTACTCCTCATCTTTGTTTTAAATCTGCTGCCCCTTGTTTTGAAACTATGACCTCATGTTCTAGATTTCCCCACATGAGGAAGTATCCTCTGTACATCTATTTTGTCAATCCCCTTTAGCAATTTATAGACCTCAGTTAGATTTCCTCTTCTTCTTCCAAACACCAGAGAGTGTAAGCCTAAACTGCTCAAATTCTCTTCATTAAACAAACCTATCACCTCTGGAATCAATCTAGTGAACCTCCTCTGAAGTGCCTCCTTACAACTAAATCAAGTCAGAGACCAAAACTGTACACAACACTCTAGGTGTGGAATCATAATGTCTTGTGGAGTTGCAGCAATACTTCCCTACTTTTATACTTTATTCCTTTAAAAATAAATGCCAAAAATCCACTTGCCTTCCTAATTATCTGCTGTACCTATGTACTAGTTTTCTGTGATGCATGTACAAGGACACCCAGATCCCTCTGCAGCGAAACAGTGAGGACACATTTTGTTACTCAGAGGGAGGTGAGAATTTGGAAATCTGTCTGTAAGGGTGGGAGAGGTAGAAACTTCATGACATTGAAAAAGTATATAGCTGTGCCTTTGCAATGCCAAGACGTACAAGGCCATGAGCCAAGTGCTGGAGAGATCAGAATTGTTGGATGCTTGTCTATAACAGATGCAGACTTGATGGGCTGAAGAGCCTTTTCCTGTGCTGTAGATCCAAATTACTCTCTGACTCCAATTACAGCAATTTCTTGAAAGTCATGGCGGGTTGGGGAGTGGTATTGAGAGCGTGCTCCTGATCTGCCAAAGATAACTGCAATTGAGAGCAAATTGTTCAGTGACAAGTGGCGATGAATAGACGAGGCTATCTTTTAAATTTTCCAAATGTGAGCTTCCCCTTCTGTTCAACCTTCTTGTGCAGGCTCCATCACCAAGGAGGTCTGGAAATATTAATTTGCACCTATTTTTGACCCTCCTTGTGATAGTCAGTGCAGGGTTTCTGAGCGGGTCCACTGGTACCAGGTGCCAATCTTGTTGCTGCCAGTTAGGAGAGCCAGAATTTAGACACACATTGATACACTTCCTGCCTGAGCTAGTAGGCTTAGTCAGTGTTTGAATGACATTGATTAGAATCAAGTGGTATTGTGGGTGCAGCCTGGCACCAGCGAGTGACACACTCTCATATCGTCCGCCCTTCTGCCTGTCCTAATCTGGCCACGTTCCCTCTGGCTTTTGAATTCGGTGGGTTTGGAGGCAGGCTGTGGATTTTCACATTTGCAATTCTGCTCTTTGTGAACAAACAGTGAAATGACTGGAGCACAGAGTTAAAAAGGCAAGGAGGCTACACTGTAATAATACAATGAAGACTGAGGGTATTCGAGGTGCAACTGAATAAGATAGGTTAACATTGCTGGTGGGATCCTTCAGCAGAACAGGCCAATATTCCAGTTGTGCAGCATCTCTTCCATTGTCTTGTGGGTTTTTTTTGAAATGATGACTGCAATGTAATACACTTAAATGAACCATTATTTCTTCTAAATGTTGGAAAGGTAAAGTCAATGGTTTTAATCGCAGTCTCTAGAGTTTTCGACTGTATTCAACTTTTATTATTTCCTTCATCATTGACATTTATTTTTACAAAGTAAGAGAAAAAGCAACATTATAAACCTAACATCACAGCTGGGTAAGTGTGCCTGAAGGTTTGGAATATAAATGTGTGTTGATATCAGTGAAACACATCTTTGCATTAGAAGGCCATGCTCACATAACAGAGATAGGAAAGGTAGTGACTGTGTAGTCTTATAAGGATGAGATATTTAAAGCAATTGATTTTGATACCTTTTCAAAAATTAAAACAGGATATGCAAAATAAAACTGCAATCAAATAAGAAATAAATGGTACGTCAGAATTGCAAGCCCAAAGAATTTGGATTGATATACCATGGCATTGCTTCACATCCAATGAATCATTGATGAAGTGGAGCAACTGTAGGTGAATATTGCAGCAACTTCATAGTCTGCAGGATCTCACAAACAGGAAGTAGGAATGAATGGTGGTGAATGAGAGGAGGATGCTCAGGAGAGTTTCTGGTTTCCTTTGAGTGGGTCTGATATTTCCAGTCAGATGGGCAGCCTCAAACAGGTTTAATCAAGATGTGGAGTGGCCAGTGTTGGACTGGTCAGGCGATGAAGGAACTGCGCTCTGAAAGCTTGTGTTTTCAAATAGCCCTGTTGGACTATAACCTGGTGTGGTGTGACTTCTGAGGTTTAATTAAGGAACTAAATTATAGAAGAAAATGTACACAATAATTATCAAAAGAGAAAAAGTGCTCAGGAAGATAATGAAGTAAAAGGCCAATAAATACCCTGGGCATAATGGTATGCATCCGAGCAGATTAAAGGGATTAGCTATAGAAGTAATGGATGTACTGATAATACTCTTCCAGGAATCCTTAGATTATGGGAAAGACCCAGGGAAAATTGCCAATGTAATACCTTTATTTAAGAAGGGTGGAAGACAAAAAAACAGGTAAATATCTGGCAACAGGACACTTCTTCAGAAATGGGGAGGGGAAGCAAACTGGGAAATATTTCCCTCCCCACCCCTATATGCCTTCAGTAGGGATCAGTCGCTCTGTGACTCCCTTGTTCGCTTCTCACTCCCCACTAACCCCGCCACACCCAGCACCTATCCCTGCAACTGCAGGAAGTGCTACACCTGCCCCTACACCTCCCTCCTTCACCTCCATCCCAGGACAAAGCAGACCATTCATATCAAACAGGGGCTCACCTGCACATCCACCAAAGTGGTCGATTTGTATCTGTTGCTCCCGATGTGGCCTCCTCTACATCGGTGAGAACAAGCGGAGGCTCGGAGACCATTTTGTAGAACAGCTGTGCTCTGTTCGTGACAAATGACAACACCTTCTCATCGCGAACCATTTCAACTCCTCCTCCCACTCCCTGGGTGATATGTCCATCCTGGCCTTCCTCCAGTGCCACAACGACACGACCCGCAAACTGGAGGAGCAACACCTCATATTCCGCCTCAGAAGCCCAATGGCCTAAACATGGAATTCACCAATTTGAAAATCTCCCCACCCACAGCCTTATCCCATGACCAACCCTCCCTCTCATCCCTGCCTCCGTGACCTGACACAACCTGTCCATCTTCTCTCCCACCTATCTGCCCCTCCCACCTCACTGAGCAATCCCCACTACTCCCTACCTGCACTCACCTATCACCATCCCACCTACCTTCCCTAGCCCTACCCCTCCTCTCTCTATTTATTTCAGAGCTCCATTCCCCTTCCCAATTTCTGAAGAAGGGTCCTCACCCGAAACGTCAACTTTTCTGTTCCTTTGACGCTGCCTGGCCTGCTGTGTTCCTCCAGCTCCACATTGTATTTCTCTTACTCCAGCATCTGCAGTTCTTGCTATCTCTAAATATCTGAAAGTTAGCTTATCATCTGTTATTGGAAAAGTTTAGAGTCCATTATAAAGCATAGAACAGCCCTAGCTTCTTTCTCAATCTATCCATATGACCAATGTCTCTCTTTCCTGGAATCATTTCTGTAAATCTTTTCTACCTTTATATTCTCCAAGCAATCAGCACCTATTTTGTGCACAAAATGATTATACTGCCACGTCAAATGATGGTGTTTAATCAAAGGAGAATTGATTATGAAAAGTAGAGAAGTGATGCTACAGCTGTTAAGGAGCTTGATGAGAGCACATCTGGAGTACAGTGTACAGGTTGGCATTCTTACTGAAGGAAAGGCATAGTTGTATCAGAAAAAACATGAAAGAAAGTTCACGCAACTGATTATAGGGATAAAGGCTTATCATATGAGGAAAGGCTGAGCAGGTTGGAGCTTTATCCAATGGACGTTTGAAGAATAAAATGTGCCCTTTTTGTAGCACATCAGATCCTGATGCCCTTTAAGTTGGCAAGACCAAATACAGCCTGAGTGACCATTTTGGAGAACATGTTCACTCTGTCTATAAGAATGACCCCAACCTTCCAGTTGTGCGCCATTTAAATCAATCACTTTACTCCCATGCTAATATTTCCATCTGGGCTTGCTACAGTTCTAACGAAGTTCAAGCACTTTACAACTTCTCACATCTGATGTTGAGTTTAAGAATTACAGAGCGTAATGCCTGACGTCCATTTCAATTACTATTCCCCCAACCCCAGCCTTGTCTTGTTTATATCTTGTTGACTTTACTTTCAGCTCAGCAGACTCATTTTTACCTTTTCTCATCAAACATTTACCTCAATTTTACATTCCTCTTTACGTCTGCAGCAAATAATGGAAATTAAATTTCCATTTGTACATTTTCTGTTCCTGTTGACAGTAAATATACCACATTAACAATTTTTGTCAGGTGTTGAAATTAATTTCACAAGCAGGTTGTCTTCTGTGTAAACCTGGAGAAATTGGTGAGGACAGTTTGCTGTCACATCTGTAGAATTTTACAGCATAGAAGGGTGACATTTAACTTATCTGTGTCTGTACCAGCTCCCGAAAGAGCTACCCAGCTAGTCCCATTCTCCAACCCCCATCACTGTAGCCCTCTAAATCCAACACTTGCAAATACGTATCCAGTTCTGTTTTGAAACTTCTGATGGAATCCGCCTCCACCATTCTCCCAGGCAGTGCATTCCAACTCTCTGAGTAAAGAATTTTCTCCTCATCTCACTCTGAGCTCTCTTTATCAGTAAATTCAACTTCAAAAGAAACCCTCATGACAAATGAGTAGGACAATGATAGTAAACTGAAAACAGTGGCAAAACTAGCCTTACCCTCTGTGGAGTACAAGGTTACTTATATCTGTACTCGACTAATAAATAGAACGTGCCTTATGAAGTATATCACAACGAAGCCAGTGCACTGGGATGTAGAATTGATTGTGAAAGGTATTCCATTGACAACTAGACTTGGATTGAATCAGAAAGTGCTGGATATATTCAGCAAGTCTGGCAATATCTTTGGAGAGAGAAGCAGAGTTAATGTTTTGAGTCAAATATGGATTTTTTTCCTCACTTCTTTGTTTTGGGCATTGATGGCCGAGCAAGCATTTGTTGCCCATCCCTAGTTGCCCTTGAGAAGGTGGCGGTGAGCTGTCTCATGAACTGCTGCATTCCACTTGCTGTAGATTGACTCACAATGCCCTTAGGGAGGGAATTCCAGGATTTTGACACAACCATACTGAAGGAATGGTGATATGTTTCCAAGTCAAGATGGTGATTGGATTGGAGGGAACCTTGCAGGGTGTGGTGTTCCCATCTATCTGCTACATTTGTCCTTCTAGATGGAAGTGGTTGTGTGTTTGGAAAGTGCTGTCTGAGGATCTTTGGTGAATTTCATCAGTGCATCTTGTAGCTGGTGTACACTGCTGCTACTGAACGTCAGTAGTGGAGGGAGCGAATATTTGCAGATGTGATGCCAATCAAGTGGGCTGCTTTGTCCTGGATGTTGTTGAGATTCTTGAGTGTTGTTGGAGCTGCACCCATCCAGGAAAGTGGGGAATATTCCATCACAACCCTGACTTATGCCTTTTAGATGATGGACAGGCTTTGGGGAGTCAGAAGGTGAGTTATTAGCTGCAGTTCATAAATTCTGACCTGCTCTTGTAGCCAAGGTATTTATATGGCTAGTCCAGTTCAGTTTCCAGTCAATAGTGACCACAAGTTGCTGATATTGGGCAATTCAGTGATGGCAATGCCAGTGAATGCCAAGGTTCTTCTTCAGAACACGCTGCCTAGGAAACTCCCATGAGGAACTGCCGCAGAGATGCCAGTTATCTTTATGCTTGGTATGATTCCAACCAATGGAAACTTTTTCCTCTGATTTCCATTGACTTTAGCTTTGCTCAGGCTCTTTGATGCCACGTTCAGTCAGATGCTATTTCAATGTCAAGGTCAGTCACTTACGTCTCATGTCTAGAATTTAACATAGTCAGTGACTAGGACAGATAGCACTTGGAAGACATGGACATCAAGTCCACTAGCAATGAACTGCACCCAAGAGCTTTCTGATTCAAGGACCCAAACTGGTCAAGAAATGCTGGAGTGTGACTGTGATTTTTCAAGCCATTTGCCTCAGTGAGTGGAGAAACAAAAGCAATTGGGGAAGCTCACAGGAAAATGTGAACTGCATCTTCAGGCTCTCTTCAATGGCACAAAGACAGTTCACAGCTCATGGATAAGGCTTTGTACAAGCAAGGTTCTTCAACAATAGTGCACAACGACAAAGGCATCTGAGAAACTCTAAATACTCTCTGATGAAATTTGTCTTGTTGTATCAATTTTTTACCGTGAATATTGCAACGTCCAGGGAATAGACAGTTCCATGAGATTGCTTCTTTTGACTATACGAAAATATTACTTACATCTAGTCCTACCAAGGAATAAGGGTGAAGGTTTTCAGTATTATCACTCAGAACAATTCACAGGTTACTGATCAGTTAATTCAAGGCAGTGTGTAAGAGAAAGGGTCTATATAAAACTGACACTATTCAGAAGCCTACTGCTGTTTGTTTAAGCTTCAGGAAATTCCTGGGATCCAGTCGGTGCAGCTCCATGTTGGAGTTAGGACCCAGCAAAGGCCTGGAAGCTCTGAAGAGTCAGAATAAAAAATCAAGGTTTGAGAGCAACCTCATCTGTAAGTTGGAAATTGTCAACAAACAGCAATTAGCAAATTAATTTCAACAAGGATTTTCCAAATTTTTGAGTGTGCTGGGGAAACTAGCTCTGTTAGACTCAGAATTGTTGCGGAAAAACACAAGAATGGGCCTGAAATCAAAATTCTCAACTGGGGGATAGCTGATTTTAGTAACATCAAGTAAGAATTTTTTGAAAAGATGATCAGGTGTGTAGGTGAGAGCAAAGCTTTTGACCTTGTCTGCTTGGACTTCAGCAAGGCTCTTGGTAAAGTCCTGCATGGGAGACTGATAGCAAAAGTAAGAGCTGTGGGATCCAAGGGAATTTATTAAATTGGATCCACAATTGGCTGAATGACAGGAAGCAAAGGATGATGGCTGAAGGACAATTTTTCCGACTGGAAGTTTGTGTTCGGTAGGATCCCACGGGAGTCAGAGTTGGGGCCCTTGCTGTTTGTGGTTTGTATAAATGATTTAGACTTGAATGTAGGAGGATTGTTCAGTAAGTTCACAGATTATACAAAAATTGAGAGTTGGTAAATAGTGAGGAGGATTGCCTTAGAGTATAGGAGGATACAGATGGCCTGGTCAGATGGGCTGATCAGCAGCAAATGGAATTCAATCTGGATAGGAGTGAAGTGATGCACATGGGGAGGACAAACAAGGCAAGGCAATGTATGAAGAGCGGTAGGACCCTAGGAAGCACCGAGGATCAGAGGGACCTTGATGTGTATGTATACCAATCCCTTAAGGTATCAGGAAAGGTGGGTAAAGTGGTGAAGAAGTCATATGGTATACTCACCTTTATTAACTGAGACATAAGGGTAGGGAGGTTAGGCTGACACTATACAATGTTAGTAAGACCACAGCTACAGTATTGTGTGCAGTTCTGGGATCCACATTGCAGGAGAGAAATGATCGTACCAGAGAAGGTGCAGAGGAGATTTACCAGGATGTTGCCTGAGCTGGAGAGTTTCAGTTATGAAGAGAGATTGGACAGACTGGGATTGTTTTCCTTAGAGCAGGAGAGATTGAGAGGGGACATGATGGAGCTGCATAAAGTTATGAGGGGCATAGTAAGGGTACACAGGAAGGAACTTTTCCCCTTGATGGAGGGATTAATGACCAGGGAATATATTTAAGGCAAGCTGCAGGATGTTTAGAAGAAATGCAAGGAAAAATCTTTTCACCCAGAGGGTGGTGGAATCTGGAACTCACTGCCTGTGAGGATGGTAGAGGTAGGAATCTTCAAAACATTTAAGGAGCAATTAGATGTGCACTTGCAATACCAAGGCTTACAAGGCTATGGGGCAAGTGCTGGAAAATAGGATTAGATTAGTTAGTTGGTTTGTTTTTGACTGGCACAGACTTGATGGGCCAAAGGGTCTTTTTCTGTGATGTAGATCTCCGTGACTCTATGAGGAATTTGATCTGCTCAGATTGGCAAGGGGGAATGTTTGTGGCTCAGGAACCTCAATTTAGTTAGGACTGTGATTCTGAAGCTTCAATTATCAAGACCAGTCCTTGCTTAGCCACCAAATGGCATCATCTGAGGATAAAAGAGTGTTTCCATTTCACTGAAAAAGAAACCAGCAACTAGACTGGAAGAAATGATAACCATAAGCGATTAACTGTAGAGGTGAGGATTAAAGACTTTCAGAGACAATGTTTGGAATGTGCAGTGCCTTCAAAATCTTTAAGGTTTTCTGTACATGTTTGGGGAGATTGGTAGAACTGCCCTGCAAATCTATCCTTTGAAGAATGGAGAAAGGTGGTTGGTGATGGAAGATTTAGAAAAAGTATAAATAATAAATGTATTTATTGTGTAAATAATAAATGGGAATCACAACTGGGACTAAGTAATGAGCTATGTAGGAAAGGGTTAAATTCACTTTAATAATAAATACTGAGTGCGTGTGTCAGGAATTATGTTTTGATAATGTCAGATCCCCATGGTTCTGAAGTGTACAGGGTTCAAGAGAAGTCACCTCTACCATCTCCTGTCTATGACTGTACTTGATAAAAGTTGTTGTTGTTTACTGACAGGCGTATGGACAACGCTTTATACAAAACCTAGAGATGAACAGGCGAAATCTTCACTAAGATCAAAGGATAGTTGGAGCTGAGGAAGATTATTTTCCCCACTTTGCTTCATACATCGCTGCAAGTTTGGGGTTTAGTGTTTGTAGCCTCGTACCTGAGTCAGAAAATGGAGAAGGGTGTGACCCTGACTCCAACTGGAAGAAATTATAGTATTGTCCGAAAACACTGGGTTAACATTCAGCTGGGGGCATGGTTCTGGATGGAGTGAGAGGATCATGTGCTCAGTCATAGATTTCCTTCCTCTTTGTCAGAGAACCATGGCAGGTATTTGTAGAGACTGTGTTATGCCTCTGAATTCTTGAAAGTTGATTATAGGCATATCTTCCTCATCCAAACTCCAACTGAGACTTGCAACGAAATCTTGCAATGGAGTGAAATGCCCTTTTCTACTCTTAATCATATCTGTCAGATATTCTTTGATTTGACTGGCACACTGGGGAGTCCTTCCGAGTATGATGTAGCATTCTGTTTGGAGTCTGAAGAAGAACAGCCAAAGTGCAGGTTATATATTAGATGCCTCATTGCCCCAAGCACTAATTTTTTTCCACTGCAGAAAGCCATGTTATCGCAGATTGCAGCTTGTTGAATCTGCCAATAACAGTCATGTTGTACATCAGTTCACAGGCCTATTGCAGGTACATGCCAGACACTGTGAAGAATTAGTAGAGGGTATCATGAACTTTACTGAATATGAGCCCCATATCAAATACATCACAAAAGATATCAGAAATGGCAAAACAAAAACAGTGGAACTTGGGAAAGTAATGGTGATTTCAGTGTTTCTTTTAAATAATTAAATCTTCGATGATAACTGAAATAAAATATTATTGTCTTCATATCAGAGGCACAATCAAATCAGCTAAACTTATGTAGACACTGAAGGGCCAGTTAAATCTAAATGGAGCCATATAATAGTCCATGCAAAAATACATTGGAATCTTTTACATTTGATCACATTCTGGTTAAGAATGTTGAAAGATAATTAATTGGTTGCTAACTTGTACATTTTTCTTATGTTCTCATTGGTTTTCTCAGCATTGTTGAAACATAAAACCACACTGCACATAAGGATGCCATTCAGCCCATCATGCTGTTGGTAGGATCATGGAATCTCTACAGTGCAGAAAGAGACCATTTGGCCCATCAAGTCCACAACTGCCCTCTGAATAGAATTCTACCCAGACATACCCCATCCCCATAAACCTGCATGGGGTTTTTACCATGGTCAATCCATCTAATGTACACATCTTTGAACTAGCTCTTTGGATAGCTCCTGAAACATTTATTCCCTTGGTACTCTTACAGACCAAACCAAACTCCCTCAAAATATATTAAGAAGACAGCCTGGACCCTAACTTTTTCTTATTTTACAAGTAAGTGCATTTCGTTTCAGATGTAACTCAATTGGTCAAACTACTCGACTTTAAGCAAAACTCACTGTCTTTTTATACGACAGTTAAAATACAAACAAAATGAAAACAAAAGAATTGGCTGTATTGTAACTTTATCAAAATGCTTAATAAACATTCCATAAACACACCTTTGGCAAAGGCAAATTCAATAAAACTGATTGTTTCAAAGGGCAATTCTAGAAGGAGGAAGAGAACCCCAACAGAGAGGGAATCAGAGCTTCCACATCCAGCTTTTAGCTGTAACA
>NC_063343.1:71627579-71647224 GCF_021869965.1 Rhincodon typus
AGAGCTTCCACATCCAGCTTCAAGACCCCATCAGCTGCTACTGAAGGCTAAAGCTTAAAATCCTGGTTCTGTGGGAGTTTGACCCCATTCTTTCAGGCTGCTTCTGCTGTTCCAACTTTTAAAAAAACCCAAAGTCTCACAAGCTCTTTAATTTATTGGCTTTGAGCAGCCAGTTCAGTACCTCTGTCTTAATCTTTCTTCATAAAAAAGGGAAAAGAATTGTCACAGTATAACTACCCATGATCTTTACCAAAGGCCCACCATACCTTTTTATTCTTTTTAAGTACTTTTCCAATTTCCTCAAGTTACAATTGAATCATTTTGCTCTACCCTTTCAGCCAGTACATTCCAGATGTTGATAAAATAATCTTGAAATTTCATGCCAAACATCCAAATATTGTGGACAGAGATGGGGACGTACAATCGAGCAATGATTTTCAGTCTGTCCTGCCTTTCAGTTTAGCTTCTCACTTAAGGCTCAGGGGAGTGTTTTTAAATATTTATTTATGAGACATGTCATCACTGGCCAAGCCAGCATTTATTGTACAGAGAGCAGTTGTTATGCTGTGGGTCTGGAGCCACATGTAGGCCAGACTAGGTAAGATCTCCTTCCCTGAAAGACATCAGTGAGCTCAATGGGGTTTTACAACAATTGACAGTGGTTACATGGCCAATATTGTACTGGAATATTCTTTGTTCCTGCTTTTGTATTAAATTCAGGTCTGCCATGGCAGGATTCCAACCCATGTCCACAGAACATAAACGGGGGCTCCTGGATGACTTATCCCAGAACACTGCCACAATACTACTCTCCTCTCTGTGCTCAGCAAATCTTCTTGTTTGTTTCATATGCATTTAATAAGCACACTGTAATAAATGGTCACTTGCCAAACTTTGACCATGGGAATAAATCAAAGCCATTCCACCTCTTGAACGTGCTCTCCCATTCAATTAGATCATGGTTCATCTTAATTAGCCATCCCGACCCCATGTCCCGAAACACCCAATCAAAACTCAACCCAGCTCAGCCTGCAACACTCTTTTTTTGTCCTTCATCCCGTAGCCCCTTGCTGAAGAATATTTTAGATTTTAAAAAGTCCCCAAAGAAATGTGGATGCTGGAAATCAGACACAGAAAGAGAAACTGCTGGGAAAACGCAACACCAGCAGAGGGAAAGCAGAGTTAACATTTTGGGTCCTGAGACCCTTCTCCTGGTAGTTTAGATTTCCCTGACTCTTCTGTGAAACAGTGATTTCCTTCATAAATGTCTAAGTTCTGATTTCAAGATTTCACCCTCAAGTTATTGATTTCCCATTGAGGAGGAAGTAATTAGTCCACATATCTCATTAATCCTTCTAATGTTTTATGCACTTTGATTTGCTCACTCCTCAATCTTTCATACTCAAAGTTCTCATAAGTAAATATTCTATGCCTCATTCTCATGAATATGTGTAGTACAACCTTAGACATCAATATGACCTTCTCAAAACTGGATGTATCACTCCATATGGATCTGACCAAAGTCTCTCCTCAGTTGTGTTCCGCATGAAGTAAACATGTAGCACAAGTAATGCTGCAGGAACGTGTGAATGGATTATTTGCTAAAGTGAAAAATAATTTCCAGTTTAAAAATCAGTTGGCTCGTGATTTCATGATGCTAAAGCAAGAAATGATGACATGAGGTAAGAGTGACAACCCTTGATATCAAGGCTGCATTCAACCAAGTGTGGCATCTAGGAGCCTGAGCAAAGTTGGAATCAATGGGTTTCAGGGTGCAAGCTCTCTGCTGGTTGTGAAGTCATACCTGGCATGTAGGAAGATGGTTGTGTTTTTGGGACATCAGTCCTCTCAGTTCCAGGACATCTCTCCAGGAGTTCCTCAGTGTAGTGTCATAGGCTGAATCATCTTAAGCTGCTTCATCAATGACCTTCCCTCCATCATAAGGTTAGAAGTGGGGGTGTTTACTGATGATTGCACAATGTTCAGTATCATTCGTGACTCCTCAGATAATGAAGCAGTCCGTGTTTAAATCCAACAAGATCTGGACAATATCCAGGCTTGGGCTGGAAAGTGACAATTAACATTCACACCACACAAATGCCTGGGATGATCATCTCCAATAAGAGACAATTTAACCACTGCCCCTTGACGTTCAAAGGGTGTTACTATCACTGAATCACCCATAATTTATACCGCCACAAAAACTCTGGAGACAAAATTCCTAGAGTCCTATTCATCATGGCCAGCGTGCTGCTAAAGCACCCCAACACGTCTCTGGCCCCACCAGAGGACTGTACATTCTGGGCCACTGCTGCACAAAAATCAAATCACTTACAGCTCCATCCCCTGCCCATACTTCAGAATATCAGATCGTAGCGCTGTGTTTCTCCTCCCAGCTTACAAGCAGAGTCTGAAACAGGAGGATCCCTCACGAAAAGAAGTACAATGCTGGTCCGAGGCAGCAGATTAGTTTCTTGGAATTGATGGCCTGGACTATATTCAAGCACTCAGCCGAAAACCTAGGTGTGTACTCCAACATTGTCACGGATTTCTTTCGCAAATGTGTGAAGGACTGCTTGGCAAAGAAGTCAATCCGGATATTCTCCAACCAGAAACCTTGCATAGTCTAAGAAATCCACTCCCTACTGAAGACCTGGCACTCAGCATTCAAGTCAGATGACCCAGACCAATACAGGAAATCCAAATATGACTTCCACAAAGTAATCAGGGAGGCTTAGAGGCAGTACCCGACCAAGTGAAAGGCCCAAACCAACCATACGGACACCTGCTGCCTGTGGGAAGGCCTAAACAACATAACAGGATACAAAATGAAGCAGAGCAAGATCGCAGACAAAGACACATCCCTCCCTGACGTACTCAATGCTTTCTCTGCTTGGTTCAAGCAGAATGCCAGTGGCATGGTCTCACCTCCCCCGACAGCCTCAGATGCACCTGTACTCACTGTCACTACTGCAGATGTCAGATCGATCTTCCTGGGAGACAACCTAAGGAAGACGACAGGCCCAGACGGTGTCCCCGGCCGAGCACTCAGACCCTGTGTTTACCAACTGGCAGAGGTATTCACCAACATCTTCAACCTCTCCCTCCTACAAACTAAAATCCCAGCAGCTTCGAGAAAACCAGCAACATCCCAATACCTAAGAATGCACTCGCAAAGTACCTTAATGTCTACCGCCCAGTGGCTCTAACCTCCATAATCATGAAGTGCTTCAAGAGGCTGGTCATGGACCACATCAGTCTCCCAGCCTGCCTCGATCCCCTATAGTTTGCCTACTGACTTAACAGATCCACAGCAGGTGCCATTTCCCTAGCCCTACCCTCATCCCTGGAACATTTGGACAACAAGGATACCTACATCAGACTCCTGAATATCGATTATAGCTCCGCCTTCAACACCACCATCCCCTCCAGACTGATCTCAAAACTCCGAGACCTGTGTCTTGGCTCCACCCTCCGTAACTGGATCCTCAGCTTTCTGACCCATGGGCCACATTCATTGAGGATAGATAACTGCACCTCCTCCACAATAACACTCAACACTGGAGCCCGCACCCCGCCCCCCTCCAAGGATGGGTCCTCAGCCCCCTACTGTACTCCCTGTACACCTACAACTGTGTTGCCAAATTCCGAACAAATGCCATCTACAAGTTTACTGACCACACCACCGTAGTAGAATCGAATCAGACAACAATGAGTCAGAATAATTTTTTACAATAAAAGAATCAATAAAGCCAATGCTAAATACTGTCTAGCCTAAACTCGAACATGCCAGATTAAAATGAGTTAAAAATTAATTAACAATCAAATTGTGATCAAATGTAACCCACAAATTACACCTTAAATGATGGTTATAATTAAGATGAAGCATAAGAATTCACTCAATTTTCAAAGATCACACTCAATTACAAAGACTTTCAAAACACTGTCCTCATTATGAGGATTTCCGGCTCCTCTCCCTTCGGAGCTCCTCTTGTATAAATGCTTTAATCGTGAGTGTCTGCTCCATCTAAAAGCTCACAATCTTGTTTTGATAGATGATTGACTTGAATTGCTAACCCAGTTTCTCTCTCGACAGACGCTGCCAAACCAGCTGATCGTTTTCCAAAATGCTACCCTGTTTGTAAAGTATTTTGGGATGTCCTGAGATCACAAAATGCATGATAACAGTGCAAATCTCCCTTTTTTCTTGTACTCATTTGTATCCAGTGTGAGGACATATTTTGTGGAGAGGAAAGAAGGGAATTGAACCAAAAATATCTCCAAGGTGACAAAATAATTTTAATCAGAATTATTTGGAAAAAAGGCTATATTAGTATTCATCAACTTTGGTGTTTTTCAACCCTTTTTTTAATAAGTATTGGAACAGCCTTTATATGTTTAATACTGGATCATGTATCCAGTTCTGAGATTTAACAATGTTGCATCAAATTTACACCCATGTAGTTATATTTGTATTACATAGCGTAAATCAGGAGCTAAATTGCTAACCTCAAATTAGCACTACAAGATGTAAAATCTAAATATATGATATTACAAATTATGTTGTATTAGTATGCCTGCAAAATAATATATCCTGAGGTGGCTATACGCTAGCTTAATTGCCTCTTTGAACAATGTTTTTCACGGTAGTTCAGTAGTGTAATGACTTACTCTATGCAGTCTTATGGTGCTAATTAAGAGTAGCTTGGAAATTATAAGTGGCTTAACTGGATGCAGCATAAAATATAATATTGGGACAACATGGTCCTTATTCATTATGGTGTCTCTGCTGATTTTCACAAGGCTATCATACCCTGATTTGCTGCTCCAGCCAGTGAGGGGATTGTATCCATTCTGATGGCCCCAGTGATTAACTCTGATGGAGCTTTTAAACTGACACTAGCTGAGCTAAATCTACGATGGGCGAAGTGTTACATCAGTTGGGGATGAGAATGAGGTGGGGCGTTGGTGAGGAGCATCTTAACATCACTCGGGAAATCAAAAGCCGTGAAAGAAGGTGATCTTAAATTTTAAAAATGGTTTGGAAGGCTCAGATGTCAATTTTCCACCTGCCCATTGCAATTACTTGTACTCCTGTGTTGAAGGCAAGATACATACTGGGCCATGTTCCAACAAACATCGACAGGTCTTTAATATCCTCCCAAATTAACTACCTTCAAAGACAGAAACAAAGTCTGACCGTCTTCTCCGGAGATGACAGCAACAAACATTGACTTAGCACCTTTAGTCAGTAAATGTCCCAAAATGCTCAACAGAAGCATTTTCAGACAGATTTTTATATCGAACCACATAAGGAGACATTTGAACAAGTGACTAAAATTTTGGACAAAGAAGTAGATTTTTACATCTCAAAGGAAGGGAGATGTAATTAGACAGAGAGCTGGGCATCTTAAAACATAGCTGCTAAAGTTGGAATGATTAAATTCAGAGATGCACAAGAAATCAGATTTGGAAGTTGCAGAAAAAATTCAAAATAGTACAATTGCAAGAATAGGGAGTGCACAACACAATGGAGGTATTTGGAGACAAGAATGAAAAGTTAAAAACTGTGGTGATGCTGCACATCATATAATCATCAGATATGTTATCAACAATAATCAGAAATGAAAACAATTGCCCATTTTTTTCTTTCTTAACTAAAAACATAAAAGGAAATTGTCATGTCCCATTTTCAGTTACCTCAGCCAACTCCACATCAAAAGTAAGATTGAAGACTGTACTAACTGGTGTAGCTTGATGTGATAAGGATAAGGCATAGCCAGAGAAAGTAGCTCATTTAGTTTAAACGTATATATTTTTAATTACAGCATTATCTGTTTGGGAATGTAGTGTCAATATATTAATTGACCTGATAACTTTAATAATAGAATAATGTAGTTAAACTAAAATTGACAATAATAATTATGATCATTATCTCACCAAGACGTGTAAGAAAATTGTTTTCCAATTCCACACTAGGAATATCAATTTAAAATGTAGCTTTATGCTTCAGGTGACAAATGCATTGTTGAAAATGTTCTCCAAAGAGATTTTACCTTGATATTCTGCCACTTTCAGCTGGTCAAGGAAGGTGGTGGCATTCTGGTCATGCTATTGAATGTGTATACAATAAAATATAATGCAATACAACACAGGAATGGCGCCTTCAGCCCACCATGTCTGTGCCAATTCCTCATCATTATTTTGACCCACTACTTATTGCCCAATGTGCAGTTTCTGTTCCTCAGTTTGCCTCCTGTTCATGAGTCCATCAAGATATGCCTTAACCGTTGCTAATGTGCCTGCTTCCACCACCTCCACTGGCAGTGTATTCTGTGTGCCCACCATCCTCTGTGTGAAACATATTCCTCACAGTTCTCCCCAAAACTTTCTCCCTCTCAGTCTGAACTGATGCCACTTGTAGCTGACCTTTCCACTCTGGGATAAAGCCTCTGATGATCTACCTTATCTATGCCTCTCATAATTTTGTAGACCTCTATCAAATCGCCCCTCAGCCTCTATTTTCCATTGAAGACAATTTGAGTTTATCCAATCTCTTCTCATAAGTCAAACTTTCAGACCATGCAAGATGCGAGTAAACTTTCTATGCACCATCTCTAAAGCATCTATGTCCTTCTGGTAGTGTGATGACCAGAACTGCATGCAATATTCCAGATGTGGCCTAACCAAAGTTTTGTACAGCTGTAACATAACTTGGCAAATTTTATATTCGACGCCCCAGTCGATGAAGTCAAGTGTGCTGTGTGCCTTCTTGACCACCTTATTCACCTGTGTGGCCCCTTTCAGGGATCAGTGTGCCTGTACACCTAGATCCCTCTGTATTTCAATGCTCCTGAGAGTTTTGCCATTTATGTATATTTCACAGCTGAATATGATCTTCCAAAATGTCACATTTGCACGGTTTAAATTCCATCTTCTAGCTCTATGCCCAAATCTGTAATCCCACCTGTATCCCGCTATATCCTTTGACAATCCTGGTCACCATCTAAAATTCCACCAATTTTTGTGTCATCCACAAACTTACGAATCAGACCACTTACAGATCATTGATATAAATTACAGTCAACAAAGGCCTCAGCACTGATCTCTGTGAAACACCACTAGTTACTGATCTCCATTCTAAAAAGCACCCTTCCACAACTACTCTGTCTTTCATGACCAAGTCAGTTCGGTATCCATTTAGCTAGCTCACATCAGATCCCATGAGACTGTACCTTTCATACCAGCCTGCCATGGGGTACCTTATCAGATGCCTTACTAAAGTCCATGTAGACAAGATTCACTGCCCTTCCCTCATCAAACCTTCTTGTCACCTCCTCAACAAACCCAATCAAGTTGGTGAGACATGACATTCCCCACACAAACCCATGCTGCCTATCACTAATAAGTCCATTCACTTCCAAATGTGAATAAATCCTGTCATTCAGTATGTTCTCGAATAGCTTCCCCACTACTGATGTCAGGCTCGCTGGATTACCTGTTTCCCTTCTTAAACAAAGGAACATCTTTTAAGGTCCCAGCTATTTCCTTCCTTACCTCCCACAATATCCTGGGATAGATCTCATCTGGCCCAGAGGACTTGTCTACCTTAATACATTTAAAGACACCCAACACTTTCTCCTTCGTTATATTGATCTGTCTGAGAGTATTCACATACCTTTCCCTCCCTCAACATTCCTCACATCCCCGTCTTTGGCAAATACTGATGTAAAGTACTCATTAAGGATTGCACCCATTGCCTCTGGCTACACACATAAACTCCCTCCTTTATCCCTGAATGGCCCTACTCTTTCCCTAGCTACCCTCTTGCTCCTAATATACGTATAAAATGCCTTGGGACACTCCTTAACCCTACTGGCCAAAGACATTTCATAATCCCTTTTAGCCCTGGTAACGCTCTGTTGGAGCTCCTTCCTACTTTCTCTATATCCCTCAAGAACTTTGTTTTTAGTTCCCTAGATCTTGGGTATTTTTTTTCTCACTAAACTGATATTTCCCAAGTCATTCAATCTTCTCAAATCCTGTTATTCCTGTTCTTAATTTTCACAGGAACTCTAATGACTGGTTCTTCAAGACTCCCTTGTGTCAGATGTGGATTTAACCTCAAACAGCCACTCACAATCCACATTCTCCAATTCTTGCCCAATTTGTTGGTAGCTGGCCTTCCTCCAATTTAACACTCTCATCCAAGGTCCAGTCTTGTCCTTGACCATAAGTATCTGGAAACTTACAGAATTATGGTCACTATTCCCAAACTGCTCTCCACTGATCACCTGGTCATGCTCATTTCCCAATACCAGGTCCATAATGGACCCCTCCCTTGTTGGAACATCCACATACTGTTTCAAAAAACCCTTCCAGACACTCTGAACAAATTGCTCCCCATCCAAACCCCCAGCACTAAGGGAGTCCCAGTCAATACGGGCAAAGTTAAAATCACCCACCACAACAACCTTGTTATTTTCACATCTTTCCAGAATCTGACTACATATGTGGCTACAAAGATATGTAGGCTAGGTGGATTGGCCATGCTAAATTGCCCATAGTGTTCAGGGATGTGTAATTAGGGGGATGGGTCTGGGTGAGATGCTCTGAGTGTTGGTGTGGACTTGTTGGGCCAAAGGGCATGTTTCCATCCTGTAGGGATTCTATGATTCTATGATACCTCTTCTTCTATCTCCCTCTGGCAGCTGGGGATCTGTAGTACAGTCCCAGCATTGTGATTGCACCCCTCCTATTCCTGAGCATACCCACAATGCCTCACGGTAAGATCCCTCAAGGGTGTCCTCCCTCAACACAGCTATTTATACTCCCTAACCAGTAATGCAACTCATCCACCACTTTTGCTTCCTTCTCTGTTTCATCTAAAACATCGATATCTTGGAACATTAAGCTGCCATCCTGTCCCTCTTTCAATCATGTCTCTGTGATAGCAACAATATCTTAATTGCAGGCAGTAATCCAAGCTCTAAGTTCATCCATCTTACCTGTTATACTTGTGCATTGAAGCAAATGCAGAAATTCAGAATGCCATGCTAATGTTCTGGGGACACATGTTTGTGTCCCACCATGATCGATAGCGTAATTCAAATTAAATAAAAATCTGAAATACACTCTGCCGAGTGACTGTAAGTTAGTGCAGGCTGTGGATTTAGAATGTTCTGTCGAAAAACACTTTTATAAATTACTGCAATTCATATTATATTTGTACACACTGTGTGCTGGCAGTTGAGGAAGTGAACTCTTAATGTACCAGAAGAGGTGTTGATCAATTAGTCTCAGTTGTCCTGGATGGTGCCAAGCTTCTTGAGTGTTGTTGAAGCTTCACACATCTAAGAAAGTAAGGAGTGTTCCATTACACTCCAGACTTGTGCTTTACGGATGGTGGGCAGTCTTTGGGAGTCAGGAGCTGAGTTACTGCCCACAGGGTTCCTAGTCTCTGATCTTGGATTTGGTGCAGCAGACAATTGTGACTTTTGAAATCATCATTGCTCATGACACTGAAGTCTGGTTTGCATGGCCAGAGTGAACCTCAGCCTCTATTCGTTTGGCTTGTGTTTCCTTTTGCATTCTGTGAATAAAAGCTCATGTTTGGAATTGACAGATTGTTTGTCTGTCTGTAATGTTCCCCAACTCGTCAATGACAAGATGTAGTGAGCACTGGGGAGAGACTAACGCAGGGTTAGAGAGGATGTTCAAACAAGATGTTGCTAAGGGCAGGCAAAGTGTGGAATATGCTGGTTAAAGAGTGACTAAGGTGAGAGAACAGGAGCCATGTGCTGTGGACACTAGGACTTTACAGCTGCTGTGTCATTACACTGCCAGTGAGGGGTAACGCAGGAATGCCAAAAATTGTTCAAATTAAAAGTGACCTTTCAAAGATGGCGCGGGCACAAGGGATGCTAACATTTTAGTGGCTATCCGTTGATCGACTAGTTGCCTAGGTAACATGCAGATGGAAACAAATATGACAGATTCCATAGAGGCAGGTATTTCATGCGGTAAGTTTGTTCAGCTACGGTAAAAGAACGCACTAGCCTCATGGCAAAACAAATCCAAAATATCTGATGCAATGTGGATTTAACCAAAAATAATGTAAGTTTCAGCCCAAAATGTTACTGTGAAATAATAAATTTTTGATTTTCAAAACATTTTCTTTAAAGCTTCATTCTAGAATTTTATGAAGATTTCAGATACTGACCAGAATAATCCTGAAAACTTTCATATCCGGAATGATGCAATTGGTTGATCAATAAGCTGCTTTTTCAAAATATTGTTTCAATTTGTTCATGGGTGGGGGCATTGAGAATGTGTCAGTGAGCAGTCTTCTTGAACCACTGTAGTAGAAAATGTAAATGTCAAGATATTTTCCCTCAAAAGGCAAAGGTAAAGCAAACAAATTCAGGCATCCCTGCTTGAAGAAAGAGATAAAAGTTAAGATAAATAAACAAAAATGTGGTTATGATAGCTTTTAGACAGAAAATACAATTGAGAACCAAAAGAAATACATGTGATTCAGAGGGAAGATGAAAAACTAAGTGAGAGAAGCAAAGAGGGAGCATGAGAAAAGATTGGCAACTAACATTAAGAGGAATCCTAAAGGGAGGAGGTTAACAGAGTCTGTGAGGTCCAAAATAGCAGATCAGGCCCAAACTGATATTGGAATGATGAACTTTCTTCTTCAGTCTCCTATAGGCATGTAAATAGTAAAAAGGATGCAAAAGGACAAGTAGGGCTGATTAGGGACCAAAAGGAGAAGTACATATGGAAGCAAGAAGCATGGCTGAGGTTTTAAAATGAATACATTACATCCATCATTATAAAGGAATCAGATGCTACACAGACCATGGGGAAGAGAGAGAAACTCTGCCACTGGAATTGATACGGAGGAATTGTTAAGGAGGAGGAATTGGATAAACTGTTTGCACTTAAAGGTGACTATGCACATTATGTCCAAGGACGTGAAGTGGGTGAGAGTGGAAATTGAAGGGGAACTGAATATAATCTTTCAGTCTTCCCCAGACTTAGTGGAGGTGCCACATTAATGATCTGAATTCTGGTGTGCAGGGGACAATTTCAAAGTTTTCAGATAACATAAAACTTGGAAGAATTGTAAATTGTGAGGGAAACAGTGTGGAACTCCAAAAGGACCTTGACAATTTGGTGGAGACAGTGGACAGATGGCAAAAGAAGCTCAATGTGGAGAAGTGCAAGGTGTTACATTGCAGAACAAAAAATATAGAGAGACAAAACAAAATAACGAGCACAACTCAGAAAAGGATGAGAAGCAGAGAGACCTGGGTGTATATGTGCACAACAGAGTATCACGGGCAGGAGGACTGATGGAGAGAGCAGTGAATAAAGCACTCAGTGTCCTTGGCTTTATCTATAGGAGTACAGAGCACGGAGAAGGGAGGTGATGTTGAACTTGTACAAGACACTCATTAGACCTCAGCTGGAGTGTTATATCGAGTTCTGGGACCACATTATAGGATAGATGTGAAAGTGATGTGAATTGGAGAGAGTGCAGAAGCAATTTACAAGAACGGTTCCAGGGATGAGAAACTTCAGTTCTGAGGATAGATTGGAAAAGTTGGGACTGCTTTCCCTTGAGAGGATAAGACTAAGAGGAAACCTGATAGGAGTCCTCAAAGGTACCAGGGATCTGGACAGAGTAGATTGGGTGCATTTGTTGCCACTTGTAAATGTTTGAGTCAGTGGTTGGCACCAATTCTGAGTCAGTAGTGAAACCATAACCAATGAGGAACAGCAGAACAGGCTCCTTTCTAATAACACCCAAAGTCCAATACTGGACAACATTCAGACATGGAGAAAGGAACCTTGACTGGAAAATCATTCAGTCAAGTTTCTATATCATCATATGCAATATCTTCTTCATCTTCTGTGTAAGAGATAACATGGTTGTCCACATCATTTCGGTTTTTGGGGTGTTCTGTTTGTCAAACTTGGCTGAAAAGAAACAAAAACAGAAATTGCTGATAAATTTCAGCAGGTATGGCAGCATCTGTGGAGGGAAATCAGAGCTAATGTTTTGGGTTTCCTCAGAACTGGTGGAGTTTGATGAAATCAGCTGAGAAACTATGTTCCTAGATAAAAATAGGAGATGGATCTCCATAGTCAGAATGTTTGGGCTTCATCAGTAAAATGTCTATCAAGAAAAGAAAAATGTGCAAAGTAATATTAAATTGAAAGGGGGTAGTGCAATAGAATGAAAATATATCACCATTCCTTCACTGTCACTGAGTTAATGTGCTGGAATTCCCTTTCTAACAGCACCGCGAGTGGAACTATACCAACTGGGTATCAGCGGTTCAAGAAAGTTTCTCACCATCGCCTTCTCAAGGTCAAGTAAGGATGGGTAACAAATTCTGGCCTTCATAGCAGGTACCAACATTTCATGAAATAATTAAAATAAAGAATGGACTGAACAGTTAACTCCAACTTCAGCTCTTGCTCTTCCAGATTCATCTATTTCACCTGTTCTATTGAAGGCTCCACTCAAGAAATGCAACATGGATATTCACACGTGGGAAGCCCTCATTCAGAAGAGATAACTTGCTGGAAGGTCCTGTATGAAAGGACACAATTCTTCTGGAACTCCTGTCAGCAAGACGGAGTATGGAAAAACAACAGGAGAAAGGCCAAGGATCCATTCCACTTCCTGGAAACAACTGCCAAGTGTGTGCTGGGAGATGTGGCTCTAGGATTGGGCTCATCAGCTGCACAAGGAACCTCAGAACCCATAAGGAGTGACGTGGAATTTCCTGGGTGGCCAGCCATACTCATTAACAAGTGATTGCTCACGACAACGATTTCTACATGGTATTAGAAATTTGAATGTGGAATACACCAGAATGATGTACAACGGAGCGAGTGATGAACTACTGCCGCAAGAAAACGGATAAATTACATCACACTGTCACAGATTTTTCTGGGTCAATGTCGAGTTAAGTATTAATTTTGGGCTGCATCTTTCTTCAAGGGTCATTATACAACTTTAAAATCAGAATAAATGATAATTTAAGATAACAAGGTGTATAGCTGGATGAACACAGCAGGCCAAGCAGCATCAGAGGAGCAGGAAAGCTGATGTTTCGGGTCTGGAGCCTTCTTCAGAAATGGGGGAGGGGAAGGGGATTCTGAAATAAAAAGAGAGAGAGAGGGAGGCAGATGGAAGATGGGTAAAGGAGCAGATAGGTGGAGAGGAGAGAGACAGGTCAAAGAGGCGGGGATGGAACCAGTAAAGGTGAGTGCAGGTGGGAGTTAGGGAGGGGATATGTCAGCCCAGGGAGGACGGACAGGTCAAGGGGGCGAGATGAGGCTGGAAGGTAGGATATGGGGGTGGGGCTTGAGGTGGGAGGAGTGGAAAGGTGGGAGGAAGGACAGGTTAGGGAGGCGGAGACGAGATGGACTGGTTTTGGGATGCGGTCAGGGCGGGGGCAGATTTTGAAGCTTGTGAAGTCCACATTGATACCATTGGGCTGCAGGGTTCCCAAGCGAAATATGAGGTGCTGTTCCTGGTGGCATCGCTGTGGCACTGGAGGAGGCCCAGGATGGACATGTCATCCAAGGAGTTGGAGGGGGAGTTGAAATGGTTCGCGACTTGGAGGTGTAGTCGTTTATCGCAAACCGAGCATAGGTGTTCCACAAAGCGGTCTCCAAGCCTTCAAGCGGAGTGCTGTCCACACCCAAATTACTGGCTATGTGAAAAAGTCTTTGCTCATATCACTTTTGCTTCTTTTCCAAGCTGCTGTAAATCTGGACCTTCTTGGGAACCCTGCAGCCCAATGGTATCAATGTGGACTTCACAAGCTTCAAAATCTCCCCTCCCCCACCGCATCTCAAAACCAGCACAGCTTGTCCCGGCTTCCCTAACCTGTCCGTCTTTCCTCCCACCTATCCACTCCTCCCACCTCAAGCCCCACCCCCACCTCCTAACTACCAGCCTCATCCCGCCTGCTTGACCTGTCCGTCCTTCCTGGACCGACCTATCCCCTCCCTACCTCCCCACCTACACTCACCTTTACTGGCTCCATCCCCGCCTCTTTGACCTGTCTGTTTCCTCTCCACCTATCTTCTCCTTTATCCATCTTCTATCCGCCTCTCCCTCTCTCCCTATTTATTTCAGAATCCCCTTCCCCTCCCCCATTTCTGAAGAAGGGTCCAGACCCAAAACATCAGCTTTCCTGCCCCTCTGATGCTGCTTGGCCTGCTGTGTTCATCCAGCTCCACATCTTGTTATCTCAGATTCTCCAGCATCAGCAGTTCCCACTATCCCTGAATCAAAAGATAATTTAATGAGTTTTTATTCTTGAATCTTGTTTAACTGATTGACCAGTCAGAAATTGACCATTGAATTGCAATCAGATTTTACTGACTGCTTCTGAGAAGGTTAGAGCCAATTATTCATCCATAAGCCTTTAAATAAAAATTTGGAATATATTCTTTATAAAATGCTCTGGAAATGACAGCCAAGAATGTGGATTAACTGAACACTTCTTCAAAGACAGCAACATAATTATAGCAATTGTTTTAATTATGAGTTTGTTCTCAACAACTTTTGTTAAATTCACTCAACATTCGTCAAGATAATCACAACAGCCGATACACTAAGGCAGAATGGATAACACCTTTAGGTGTAAATTAGAACAGCATTTTAGAGGGAAAGATTATAGAGTATGTACTGACACTATTTACACTTTATGACATATGAAACTTTGCCAGTTTTGCATTATTAATTATCATATTAAAACTATGAAAAGATAATTTTACTTGAATTTGCAACACAGAGACAAGCCTTTTTGAAGCAGTGAACTCATGACGCACATACCCTCCCCTGCTATTTTGTCTCAATTTATCAGCATAACCTTCTATTCATTTCTGCCTAATGTATTTATCAACTTCCCTTTGAATATATCTCTCAACCTTATCATTCAAATCACTAAAATAAAAGCTAACCACTCTGCTTGCTGGAGATCTGAAATTAAAACAGAAGTGCAGGGTAAATCAATATGGAGTCATATTGGACTTGAAACATTAAGTTTTGATATAACTTTCTCCTTTTCCAGATACTGCCAGGCCAACTGAGCTTCTCTTGAACTTTTACAAAGTTACTACACTGGAGAAGGGGACCATTCAGCCCAATGTGACTGTGCCAGCTCTCTGATTAGGCAACTAACCTAGTTCCATTTCTACACCTTCTTCCCCATAATCCTGAACATTCTTCTTCTCCAGATATTTTTCTAATTCCCTTTGAATGCCTCATTGGAACCTGGCTCCAACACATTCTCAGGCAATGCTGTCCACACCCAAATTACTGGCTATATGAAAAAGTCTTTGCTCATATCACTTTTGCTTCTTTTCCAAGCTGCTGTAAATCTGGACCTTCTTCTGTCAAATACTTCACAAACAGGGACAATGTCTTCCTATCAACTTTGCCTGGGTTCCTCACGATTTTTTAAACTTCAATCAGATCTCCTCTCCACCTTTCTTCTCCATGGACAATAGTCTGGGCTTCTCAAACTCCTCTTCATAACCAAAATTCTGTTTTTATTTTGAACTAATTACCTTCAATCAATTACCATTACATGTTAAATGAATGTGGTTTTATGACGATAATTAAATAGGTACATTTATATTTCCTACTGCACTGATATGTCATGTATCAGTCATAATACCTCAGTGTTTGTTTTTCATTTGACAGGCAAATTAAATTCTTTTAATAGACCATAAAATACAGGAGCAGAATTAAATCATTTGTCCCATCGAGTCTACTCCACCATTCGATCATTTGATATGGTTCTCAACCCCACTTTCCTGCCTTCTCCCCATGATCTTTGATCCCCTTACCAATCAAGAATCCATCTATTTCAGTCTTAAATACACTCAATGACTTGGTGTCCACAGCCCTCTGTGGCAATGAGTTCAGCTTCTGGCTGAAGAAATTCCTCCTCAACTCTTAAGTTTTGTCCCTTCCCTTGGAGGCTGTGCCCTCAGGTCCTAGTCCCTCCTACTAGTGGAAACATCTTCTCCCCTGTATACAGTCCTCTCAGTATTCTATAAATTTCAATCAGATTCCCTCTCTCATCCTTCTAAACTCCATCCAGACCCAGAGTCCTCACCTGCTCCTCATATGAGAAGCCCTTCATTCTGAGGATCATTCTGGTAAACCGTCTCTGAACCCCCTCAAACGCCAACATGTCCTCCCTTAGATTTGGGGCCCAAAACTGCTCACAATACAGTCTGACCAGAATCTTATACAGCTTCAGCAGCACATCTCTGCTCTTGTATTCTAGCTCTTCTGAAATGAATACTAGCATTGCATTTACCTTCCTAACTCCTAACAGAAGCTGTACATTAACCTTTACAGAAACCTGAACTAGGCCTCCCAAGTCTGTTTGTGTGTCAGATTTCCAAAGCCTTTCCCTATTTAGAAAATAACCAATGCCTTTAATTTTCCCTCCAAAGTACATAATCTCACACATTCCTACATTGAATTCCATCTGCCACTTCTTTGCCCTCTTTCCTAGCCTGTCCAAATCTCTCCACGTCCTCAATACTACCTGTCCCTCCCTCTATCTTTGTGGCATCTGTAAACTGAGCAATAATGCCCTCAGATCCTTTTTCGAGATTGTTAATGCATTTCATGAACAGTTGTGATGCCAACACTGATCACTTTGGAACTCCACTACCCACCTGTTGCCAGCTTGAAAAAGACCCCTTTATCTCCACTCTCTGCCTTCAGCCCGTTAGCCAATCCTCTATCCATTCCAGTGTTTTGCCTCTAACACCAGAAGCTCTGAGGTTTTTGAGGTTAAAAGTTACTCAATCTTCACTATTGTGTCACATGCAAATTCCATGGAAGTGGACAAGGAATTGTTTCAGTTTCATAAAACGTCATAATGCCATTGAATTTTAAAAACTGTTTGCCTGGTCAAAACTTTATTACTCTAGTGCCAGCCTCTGGGAAATTAAAGCAATTCTGCATAGGGATTTCTGCACCTTTGATACTCAAACATGTATTTTCACTATCTCAATGGGTGGTGTGGCTCCATCAGTCATCCAAGCTCAGATCCATAGGGGCACCTTAATTCTACTAAAAAGAAGTATAAAACATTCCTCTTGCTTGCTTACCCCATCACTCTGTTTCACAATCCCCTTAACCCACCAATGATATCCAATGGAATAAAATGCCCTCTATCCATCCTCCACGACTTCTCACATCCCTCTGCCAATATGGTGCCAACTTCCATCCATCACATATGTCCTTGCATCCACCATGCCAACTGTTTCAATGTCCACAAGTATCCATGCATTCAGGAGAAAAATAGATCTCAGTTAATTAAACCCACTTGTTGCAACAAATACACCATTGAGAAAAGCACTCTCATTCATAGAATGCATATTTTGATATCTATGACAAGGTACTTCCTAGCAGGTTAATGCCTTTTTAACAAGTCTTGACACATTGACATTTCTTGACATATCTTGACACTTTTTGTCAGCACTTGACAGGCTTTGACAAGCTGGTCACTTCCAAAAGCAATGTGCACCACTTGTTCATAAAATTCACGACAGTTACCAATAAGAAAAGGCACCACGCAACTCTCCCCCACAACACATGATCTTGGAAACATATCTGCATAGAGTCCGAGGGCCAACCATCTTCAGCTTCTTCAGTAATGACCTTCTCTCCACCATAAGGTCAGAAGTGGGGATGTTTACCAACAATTGCACAGTGTTCAAATGCAACAAGTTTTGACAATATTCAGGCTTCGCCTTACAAGTTGCAAGTAACTTTTGCATCACACTTATGCCAAGCAATTACCATCTTCAATAAGAGACAATATAAGCACTACCCCTTGACATTCTATGGCATTACCATCACTGACTCCCCCACCATCAACATCTGGGGGTTATCATTGACCAGAAACTCCACTGGACTCAACACATAAGCAGAATGTCTATAAGAGCAAGTCAGAGGCTAAGAATACTGAGGCAAGTAACTCATCCCCTGACTCCCCAAAGCAAGTCCACCATCTACAAGACACAAGTCAGGAGTGTAATAGAATACTACCCTGCTTGCTTGGATGGATGCAGTTCCAACAACATTCAGGAAGCTTGACAATCAGGACAAAACAGCCTGCTTGATTGGCACCACATTCACAAACATCCACTCCCTCCACCACTGATGCTCAGTAGCAACAGTGTGTACTATCTACAATGTGCACTGCAAAAATTTATCAAATATCCTTTTACAGCGCCTTCCAAACCAACAACCACATCCATCTAAAAGGACAAGAAAGCAGGTACATGGGAACACCACTATCTGCAAGCTCCCCTCCAAGCCATTCACCATCCTGACTTGGAAATATATGTCCATTCTTTCACTGTCGCTGGGCCAAAATCCTGGAATTCCCTACCGGATGTCATTGTGTGTCAACCTACAATGGGACTGCAGCAGTTCACTGGCACCTTCTCAAGGTCACCTTGGGATAATGTTAAATGTTGGCCCAGCCAGCACTGCCCATACCCAATTAGTGAATAACTAAAAAGTCACTTTGATGATTTCCGATGATAACATATTAATCCATCAAACTTTTTACCTGCCTCTACAGTATCCAAATCACTGCCAGATGATAAACATTTGACTTTGTAATTTTGATTCATTCTCCTATGGTTCTGATATTTTTATTCAAACCCTATTTCTTTCACTTCTGTAAACATGCTTTTATACAGACTATCCTCCATAATGATATCTCTTTGACAAATCAACATGACACACTGATGATTTTTCATCCTGTCTAAAGTACTCACTACATCATTCACCACACTGAGATTCTTTTTAAATTTGATAAGGGTCAAGGAACCTTGTTTTTAATGGTTCCCCAGAGACTGGTAATAATATCAACATTGTGTGACTCCAGCAACTAAATTCAGTATGCTAGACTATTGATCTGCTTTAGCTTTCATTGATTGTTGAGCACTTTTTGATTTTGTTTTTGGCAAAGTCACATGCTTTTGTTTATTCGTCTCCAAAAATTGAACTATGGACTGAAAGAGTAGCCTTTTAGCCTTGGTTTCCAACATTTATGTTTAATTAATTTAAGTTATTCTCTCACCTTATATCCATATATCAGTTCAAAAAGGCTGAATCTGGTGAGCTCATTAGAAACGTCCTAACAGCAGCAAGGAATGCTTTAATCCCAATCATTAGGACATTACTGATTGTAAGTTCCAATGATGGTCTTTTAAACATGGGTGCTATATTTTTAATGCTTCTTGATATTATGCTTGACAAAATGTAAATTGCCTTAATCCCAAAGTGCAGGGCTGGATGAACACAGCAGGCCAAGCAGCATCAAAGGAGCAGAGAGGCTGACGTTTCGGGCCTAGACCCTTCATCAGAAAAGGGGGAGGGGAAGGGGGTTTTGAAATAAATAGGGAGAGAGTGGGAGGCGGATAGAAGAGGGATAGAGGAGAGGATAGGTGGAGAGGAAACAAACAGGTCGAAGAGGCGGGGATGGGGCCAGGAGAGGTGAGTGTAGGTAGGGAGTTAGGAAGGGGATAGGTCAGTCCAGGGAGGACGGACAGGTCAAGGGGG
>NC_063343.1:71652224-71705199 GCF_021869965.1 Rhincodon typus
CCTCTCCACCTATCCTCTCCTCTATCCCTCTTCTATCCGCCTCCCACTCTCTCCCTATTTATTTCAAAACCCCCTTCCCCTCCCCCTTTTCTGATGAAGGGTCCAGGCCCGAAACGTCAGCCTCTCTGCTCCTATGATGCTGCTTGGCCTGCTGTGTTCATCCAGCCCTGCGCCTTGTTGTCTCGGATTCTCCAGCATCTGCACTTCGTACTATCTTTAATCCCAAAGTATTCATTTTTACAATATTTCTACATAAAATTTGAACTTTTATCTGATTATCTTTCTTTGGTAATCCATATCTTGCAAATTAAAAGAATAATTTTTTCTACTAATATTTTTCCATAGTTTTTCTGAAAGGAAAGTCAGAAACTCTTGTAGAAACATCCATAATTATTCAAAAGATACTGATTCTCACTCCCACGTTTAGTTAAGGATTTGACAATGTCTATTAACACTTCGATAATTACTTCTTCATAAGCTGGTATGAGAAATAAAGGTGGAGTTTTAATTCATGGTTAGGGTTCCCTGTTACCTGCTAAGTATTCCATATCTGGTAAAATTTCATCAGATCTTTATGTAACCCTGGCCAATAAAATATCTTAGCTGTGTTTCTCTGATAGCTAAGAGAGCTGCCATTTGAATTTCATGAGCAACTCATAAATATTTTCACAATATCCAGATGGATACACACCTTGTTGTTCTATAATCTGTTCCTCATTGGCTGGTATTTGAAATAGTCTCCATTTCCTCATTCGTCTTTTAATCAACAAACATTCAGGTATTGGTTCTTATTCATCTAATATTATTTCTGAATCAAAAACAGAAGCTGCAGCATCTGCGTCTGGCAACATCTGTGAAGGGAAATCAGAGTTAAAGTTTTGGGCCCTTTTCGGACCCAAAGCATTAACTCTGATTTCTCTTCACAGAAACTGCCAGACCTGCTGAGCTTTTCCAGCAACTTCTGTTTTTTTTTCTGATTATCAGCATCGGAAGTTCTTTTGGTTTTTATTATTTCTGACTCGGCTGTTGAGTATAACTTTCAAATTAGGACCCATTTGTTGCATTTCTATGAAAGGATATGAGCTAAACATGTCAGCTTCGTTTTCCTTTCTTCTATCTTCATTATTCATAATTTGCGCCAAATAATTGAATTTCCCGGCCTCTCCCTCTTCCTATCTGATTCTAAGGACCTGAGCTCTAGTCACAGTACAGTCAGGAAAGATTCCAGGATGTTTGCCTAGTAATATCTTTTTCTTTTACCTTTCCTGTTCATTCCATCATTCTCATTGAAGCCAATATTCTTTGAATCTGCTACATCTTTTCCCAAGATAAAATTAATTCCTTCTGTAGCTATTTATTGAGCAACTTAAACTACAACTTCTCCATTCACTGAGTGACTCTTTTACCAACTCAGTATAATGAGACTTATTTGTAATCTTCAATTAATATTTTCTCCCCACTTCTGGAAGGCAAATTATATTATCAGTCAGAATTCGTGAGGAATTGTTCCAATGTCTCTCAATATTGTTACTGGTTTAACTCCTTGATTCAGAAGCAAATACCTCTTCTTTGTAAATAAAATATTCAGAACTGCCAACAGTCTGATGCTGTTTATGATGTGTAAAAAAAAAAATTAATTGCCCTGAGTTATCTCTCCTTTCTTAACAGATTCTAAGAAAGCATATTGCTTTCATGCGGCAGTGACAGTTTTAGTGCCCATTTCCTTTCATGATGCTTCCTTTTCTGAGGATTCCTTAGGTGTTCCTCCCATTGCAATCAGAGTCCCATTTAAATTCCAGCAATAGGCTTTGATATGTCCAGTATTCCAATGGAACTGTGTGATTTTCTTTGTATCATTTTTGGCACAAGCCTTTGTCCTCTATTATTTTGGCAGCCTCCCATTTGTTGCTTAAAACTAATACCCCTCCGTTCCCCAGTTTTCTATTCCTCCAATTTTTTTGTGCACTTCCATTTGTCATTTCCCCACATGTAACTTTTTTCATTCAATATAATTAGTATTAGCAGAACCACTATTTTTTGGATTTTTTTATACTTTATACTTATCAAAATAAATCTTGAAACGTGATTTTTAAATTCTTCCTTACCCATAACCTCCCTCACATTGTCATTTGTTTTTCTTTAACTTCAGTGATGAAAACCATTGATCACTCACAGCATTTCTTTCTCTCTTGTAAATTTCACAAATTACTGATTCAGATCCTTTTTGTTGTATTATATATTAATTTATAAGTTTGAGGGACAAGCTCATAAGCACTGAGTAATGCTCTTTTAATAGCTTAATAATCTGTGCATTGCTCTTCTGACATGCTGGTGCTATAGCTTCAGGTCTCCCGAAACGTCAGCCTTCCTGCTCCTCTGATGCTGCTTGGCCTGCTGTGTTCATCCAGCTCTACACCTTGTTATCTTATATACTCCAACAGATTTATTTGTAATCACAAAGGAGTGACACTCTGAAAGGTTATGATTTTAAATAAACCTGTTGGAAAATAACCTGGTGTCATGTGACTTTTGACTTTGTGATGCCAACGCTATGGGCTAAACGCTGGAAAATGGAATTAGAAAAGTTCAGGGGTTTGTTTTGACCAGCATGAATGAGTTAGGCAAAAGGGCCTTTGTTGCAATGTGGATGTCTTTTCAATGAGCTTATGACATCATTTAGCCAGAAATGTGGTAGAGACATTTAATAATTATTTGGATAGAAATAATGTGCAAGTTTAAGGTGAAATGGCAGGAGCTTGACACAAGACAAATAATAAAAAAACGAAAGAACTGTGGATGCTGTAAATCAGGAACAAAAACGAAGTTGCTGGAAAAGCTCGGAGATAACAAGGTGTAGAGCTGGATGAACATAGCAGGCCAAGCAGCATCAGAGGAGCAGGAAAGCTCACGCTTCGGGCCTAGACCCTTCTTCAGAAACAGGGGAGGGGAAGGGGTTTCTGAAATAAATAGGGAGAGAGGGGGAGGCGGATAGAAAATGGATAGGGTTCAGGTTAGCTCAGCAGGTCTGGCAGCATCTGTGAAGGAATAAATCAGAGTTAATGTTTCGGGTCCGATGACCCTTCCTCAGACCTGATGGTGGCTGGGAAAATGTCAGTTTACATGCAGAAAAAAAGGGGAGGGGAATGGGGTAGGGAGTAAATGATAAGATAGAGCCTAAAGAGAGAGAACAATGATTGGACAGACAAAGTAGTTGATAATGAATAACAGGTAGTGTGTAATGGCAGGCTATGTGGTAACAAGGCCTGGTGTGTGGGGTAGGAGACTATTCGTCACTAATAGTCCCCATTAACAACTACTCACCCTCCCAGCCTGATCATTATCAACTCCTTTGTCTGTCCAACTGCTCTTCTCTCTCTTTAGGCTCTATCCTATTGTTTACTCCCTACCCCACCCACCTCCCTATTTTCTGCATATAAACTGACTTTTTCCCAGCCACCATCAGTTCTGAGGAAGGGTCACCGGACCCAAAACATTAACTCTGATTTTTTCCTTCACAGATGTTGCCAGACCTGCTGAGCTTTTCCAGCAACTTTGTTTTTGTTATTGTTGCTGACAAGACATACAGTGCTCATTTGAAATGTGGTACAGGCATGATGGGTCAAAAGATCTCCTTCTACACTGTAATAATTCTGTAATTCCATGATTCTGTGACTTCATCTACCCAACTGACTTTCCAAATTATATCGAATATCTTTCACCTCTATATGCGCTAAACATGGGTTTCTAATAAAATCAAATCTTTCCTGGAGTCATAAACCAAGTTTTCTGCAGCAGAGGCCAAAGTTTCAGAGTGCTGGGTTTCCTATTTGGTACCAAGACAGGGTTAGAATCACAGAATCCCGACAATGTAGAAAGAGGCCTTTCAGCCAAAAGAGCATTCCACCCAGGCTAAGCCCTTAACCCTATCCCCAGAAATCCACATTTCCCATGGCTAATCTATCTAGCCTGCACATCCATGGACACTATGAGCAGTTTAGCATGGCCAATCCACCTAACCTGCACATCTTTGAACTGTGGGAGGAAATTGAAGCATCCAGAGTAAAACCACGCAGACACGGGGAGAATGTGCAAACTCCACATAGACAGCCGCCCGAGGGTGGAATCAAACCCAGGTCTCTGGTGCTGTGAGGCAGCAATGCTACAACTGAGCCACTGTGCTGTTAGATTTGGTTGTTGTGGTTCTTGTAGGCATCCATGTCACAAGTAAGATAGATAGGACTAGGAAAAAGGTTCTGCTAAGAGAGAATGAGCAGCAAGGGGCTAAATTAGAAAACTGAATCTCAAAGGTAATGACATCTGGATTGTTGCTCGAATCACAAGCAAACTGATACAGGATAAATAAGATTAGAGAGGATCAAGTGAATCAAGACTTATAGGGGTAGATCACAAATAGATCAGCCATGAGGAGCAGATTCGAGGGGCTGAATGGCCTATATCTGCGCCTATTGTCATTAGCCCATGTGTTCAAATCACATCTAATGTTGGATGCTGTGCCTTGAATTTTGCAGGATTGGGCTGATTGCTCTAGTTGCAACAGGCAATACTGAAAGAATGAAGCTCATCTCTCCAAAAAGTCAACTCTTTTCTGTTCTGATCTAACTTTCCCTTCAAGGTGTCTGCATTATTCAGCTCAACTGTGCCATGCAATAGCTAGTTCCAGATTCTTATCACTTTCTTGGGAAATAAATTTCTCCTGCATTCTTAGTATCATAGAATCCCTTCAGTGTGGAAGCAGGCCCTTTGGTCCAACAAGTCCACACCAACCCTCAGAGCATCCCACTCAGACCCATTCCCCTACTCTACACATCCCTGAACACTACAGGCAATTTACCATGGTTGATCCACCTCGCCTGCACGTCTTTGGACTGTGGGGGGAAGAAACCCACGCAGGCACAGTGAGAATGTACAAATTCCACACAGACAGTCACCTGAGCGTGGAATCGAACTCAGGTCCCTGATAATACGAGGCAGCAGTGCTACTCACTGAGCCATGATGCTTCCCAGTGAAAAGGTCTTGTATTTCTGATCAAAAACAGGAGTTGCTGGAAATGCTCAGCAGGTCTGGCAGCATCTGTGAAGAATAAATCAGAGTTAACGTTTCAGGTCTGGTAACCATTCCTCAGAACTCAGAAGGGTCACTGGACCGAAATATTAACTCTGATTTTTTCTTCATAGATGCTGCCAGACCTACTAAGCTTTTCCGGCAACTTCTGTTTTTGTCCCTGATTTACAGCATCCATAGTTCTTTCTGTTTTTATTTTGTATTTCTGAACCTTGTTTGGGGTTGTCCTACAAGCAGATCGCTCCTCACCTACCCTATCAGAATTTTAGTTCGGCCATTTCTATTGCTGTCTGCATTTTTGGAGAAAGAAATGCCTCAAAATTATTTCCTCTTTGAGAACACATATATGAAAGACCAGAAACTGGTAAACAAACTTGACGAGAAATAACCTTTAAGTCCTGGCTGTAAAGGAATGGAATACAGTTCTCTTTGAACGCAATATCTTTGAAGTGTTTTTTGTTTCTGAAGCTGACATTTTAGCTGAGTTCTATAATAAAGCAAAAGATGGTCAATAACTCTGCTGAGGTCTGGAATAATCATTGACTGCTACCGCATTGTGGGACACCTCTCACCCCTTGTGTGCACAAAGACCCTGTATCAGTTGCAAGGTCAGCACTAAATTATTAGCTTAACAAGTTTTTAACTTTTGATTTCATAATTAAAGGGAATTTCCTCACATGAGGCCACAGGGATAATCCTCTGCTTATTCTCCTCATGCATTCCTGAAAGGTATTGCAGAATTTCTTTCTGAAACAAAAAGATTCAGATTGTGACGATGAATTCTCATTTACAACTATGATCCAAGGTTTGTCTCCTGATGTCTTTATTCCTGTGATTTCATCTATCAATATTTGATTGCTGCTTTCTGTAGGAGCTCATATGTATATGAATATGAATCTTTTTTAAAAAGATATCTGTTCTAATAGCGCATAAATAAATTACTTGAGAAAGTGAAAACTTGTCTGTAAAGGCTCATTGATGAGTATGGTTACAGTTGAGAAATAAAGGCTCTGAGTTGAAGATTCCTTCAAATGCTTGAGCCTTAAAGATACTTGAGTATTGTAATGTTGAAGGTTCAGTCTTGCAGATGAGGCATTGAGACAAAGACTTTCTGCTGTACTAGGTAAAGGATCCTGGAACTATTTTGAATGAAAGGGAAGCTGTCCACAGTGTCTCGGTCAATGCTTATCTCTTCATCAACATCGCTTAACGAAAAAAATGATGGGTCATTATTGCATTGCTCTTTATGGGAGTTTGCTGTTTGCAAAGTTGGTATTGGAGTGTGTGAGATGTGGGAAGGTCTTATATTACAACTGGGACAACACTTCAAAAGTATTAATTAAATGTGAAAGACTTTGAAATATTCTGAGATTATGAAGCGGCTGTAAATGCTATATAACGGATGGCAGTGGTTCAAAAAGGCAGGTCACCACCATCTTCTCAAAGGCAACTAAGGATGGGCAATAAATGCTGGCCTAGCCAGCAACACTCACATTTTTTGAGTGAATTAATAAAAACTAAGCCATTTTTTCATTAATCCTTCAGTGTACATGTGATCAGTGGAGTTAGAAAACCTGTGAAATGGAGGCTCATGAGAAGTTCATGTCTGGGTGAAGTTGCACAAGAGTTTATTGCCAGGGTTGGAGGGTTTGAGCTACAGAGGGAGGCTGACTAGGCTGGGGCTATTTTCCCTGGAGCTTCAGAGGCTGAGGGGTCACCTTATAGAGGTTTATAAGATCATGAGGAACATGCATAGGGTGAAAAGCCAACATCTTTTCCCTGGGGTGGGGAAGTCAAAAACCAGAGGGCATAGGTTTAAGGTGACAGGGGAAAGACATAAAAGGGACCTAAGGGGCAGCATTTTCACACAGAGGGTGATGTGTGTATGGAATGACTTGCCAGAAGAAGTGATGGAGGCTGATGCAATTACAACATTTAAAAGGCATCTGGATGGGTACATGTATAGGGAGGGTTTGGACCATAAGACCATAAGACACAGAAGCAGAAATTAGGCCATTTAGTCCTTCGAGCCTGCTCCACCATTCAATCATGGTTGATAAGTTGCTCAACCCCATTCTCCTGCTTTCACCCTGTAACCCTTGATCCCGTTGACAATCAAGAATCTATTTATCTCAGTCTTAAATACACTCAATGACCTGACCTCCACAGCCTTCTGTGGCAGTGAATTCCATAGGTTCACCACTCTCTGACTGAAGAAGTTTCTCCTTACCTCTATTCTAAAAGGTCTTCCTTTTACTCTAAGGCTGTGCCCTCGGGTCCTAGCCTGTCCTACCAGAGTTTAGAGGGATATGGACTAAATGCTGGCATATAGACTCGATTCATATAGGATATCTGGTCGGCATGGATGAGTTGGACCTAATGGTCTGTTTATGTGCTGTGTACCTCTATGACTGTATGATTTTATTTAAGGCTGAGATAGATTGATTCTACATCAGTACGTGTCCAAGGGTTGTGTGGAAAGGGCAAGAGAGTGGACATGAGGCGTGTGGGATCAGCCATATTCCTACTGAATGTTGCAGCAGGCTTAGAGGGCTGAATGGCCCACTCTTCCTCCTATTTGTTATGTTTTTATTTTATAGCTAATAGTCAACTGAAGTGTACAGGGAGGGGTTGGTTCTGTTATTATCTCCATTTTAAAATGAGGCAACTCAATACAAAATAATGAGATTGCATTGATGTCTTACTGAGTCACATGCAAGATTTGTGGACAAGCTAAAGTTCTTTGTGTGCCCAGGAAAGCACATTTTCAGGCAGCAGGAATAAATAGGGGATTTCTGAGCTTGATGACAAATTGTTCAAAATCTGTGGCATCAAATAATGCAGAATTTAAAAACTGCGAACATCTGTCGGGGCGATGAGGGGAATTCATATAAATAAGGAGAAGGTCAATATTTGACTGAACTTGATACATAGACTGAAAGACAGAGCACAGGAACACATGACCATAGCTATAAGAGGAGGCCATTCATCCCCTTGAGCCTGTTCCACCATTCAATATGATCATGGCTGACCTGTGGCCTAATATACTAATTTTAGCCCATATCTCTTAATATCTTTGCTTAACAAAAAAAAACGCTCAGATTTCAAACAACCAACTGATCTAGCATAAACTGCCATTTGTGTAACAGAGTTCTAAACACTTGAAGAATTTCTGTGGGATTCTATCAAAACGCCTTTGGAAGAGTCACAGATACATCTGAGCAATTGGCTGAGAAATATGAAGTAAACTGAAATGATGACATGGAGCAGGGATTTTTGGTAATAAAAGTAAATTACTGTGGATGCTGGAAATCTGAAACAAATACCAAGAATGCTGGAGAAACTCAGCAGGTCTGACATCATCTGTGGAGAGAGAAACAGAGTTAATGTTTTAAGTCCAGTATGATTTTTCTTCAGACCTAGCTCAGGCATGGAATTTAAGGATTTTGGATTTTGAAGGAGTTAGGGATTTTTACTTGGCCATGAATGAATGGTGAAGTGATAGAGAAAGTGAAACTTATCATTTTACCATCACTATTCTCAATGGCTGAGGGCAGTTGGCTGACATATGTTTTGGTGAATCCTGTCATTGATCCATACTCTCGGCTCAGTTCATTAGGTTGTCGAGGGGCAGATATGAGTCCAGTCACAGGCTCACTAATCAAATGATTGCCTGCAGAGCTGGATCATGTCAAATACTGTGAGTATTGTCATAGCTGCTTCTCCCAAGCAAGTGTTCGGTATTTTATTGCATGTCCAAAGCTCCATAAATAGTCAAACAGTTTAGGAAATAGATGGATCTAACACAGTGTCAATTCAGGCACTTGTGTCACAGTGAGTCATATAGTCACAGAGATCTGTAACACAGAAAAAAAGTCCTTCAGCACATTGATGCTGTGCCAGTCAAAAACAACCATCTAACTATATTAATCCCATTTTCCAGCAGTTGGCCAATAGTCTTGTCTTCCTTGGCTTTGCAAGTGCACATCTAAATACTTCTTCAATATTATGAGTGTTTCTGCCTCTCCCACCCTTACAGACAGTCAGTTTCAGATTCCCACCATCCTCTGGGGGAAAACGTTTTACCTCACATCACCTCTAAACTTTTCTGACCCCGACCTTAAATCTGTCAGTGTCCCTGCCTGTGAGCCAGGAGGCCTGGGTTCAGTGTTCACCTGATCCAGAGGTGTGTCAGAATACATTCAAGCAAATTGAATTAAAATATTGAGTGTCTTGGAGCTCAGTGGTAGCATCCCTAACTCTGGGACAGATAATCTAGCTTCAAGTCTGATCTGATATTTGTTATGACATCTCTGAACAGATTGATTAAAAATATCTACAAGCTTAGACTGTGAAACCTTGTTCAAATAATTTTAAGGGCTCATGTGGTGTAGTGATAATATCACTACCCCTAAACGAAAAGACCTAGGTTCAAGTTCAAAGGTGTGTAATAATGCATCTGAACAGATTAACTCAAATATCAAGTGCCCAAGGTATGAGGGAGGCAGTTTAAAAGAGATGTGTGAGGCAATTTTTTCACACAAAGGGTGGTGAGTGCCTTGAACACATTGCCTGAGGAGGTGGTGGAAGCAGACAAAATAGCAGTATTTAAGAAAGACCTGGACAAATACATAAATAGGAAGGAAACAGAAGGATACATATCCTGTAAGTGAGGACACCTTTAGTATGGAAGAGCAGAATGTGTCGGCACAGTTCCCGGGCTGAATTTTTATTTGTTCTTTGCTCTATCTCTTTAAACTTGGTGTTGATGCAGCTGTCTTGGTGAAATTACTGATCAATATTAAGCTCCAGGGTGGTGATAGTGGGAGCATCACTAGCGATGGTGCTACTTTTACTATTAATAGATGCAACAATTTGATGCCAAATAGAAGATAAAATGAATTACTTTGCATTGAGATGAATTCAAACTTCTTTGTCAGTCACATCAATACCAACCTACTTCCTCACAGTCAGATTTGTCTTGATGTTAGATTATCTCTCTCATTTCAGGATTAAACAAAGAAGAGAGATATTGAATAAAATCACTAAAGAGTTGTACTCCAGGCACTGAATGGATCCTTGAGATAAACAATCCCAGCTAACTACCTCATCTGGTTAAATAGGAATCAGCTTCACAAAGAGGGTTATGAGCAACTGGAACTCTCGGCCCGAGAAACCTGAGGATGTAGGGTGGGTTGTCAATTCCAGACTGAGATGTCTAAGTTTTTGTGAGGCCTGTGAGTGAAGGGTTATGGAATCAAGGCAAATAAATGAAAACCAGATGCTAATAAGCTGTTACCCCATCGAGTAACAGACTAAGAATGAAGGCTGAATGGCCTCCTCCTGTTTGTAAATTCTGATACTGAATTTGCAAAAATTGAACGATTTTACCAACCACCTCATCCAATCATCATACTGAGTAAGAAATGTCTTCCTAAAGTTAGTACTAAATATATTTTTCAACTAATTAAATTTCATTCAATGTTGCCCTCCTTCCCTGACTCATTTGAAACACTGCTCTGGATTTACATCGATATTTAGATAGATTAGTTCAATAGCTACACTTTCCTGCATTATTAAAAAATATTGCTGAAGAATTTCCACTCTGCAATGTGCATAATAAAACATTAAACCAATTTATAAAGCATGGATTTATGAGTTTCTGACGCATGGATCACAGAGGAGATTGAGTTGAGGATTAAAATAAGACCCTACCATTGCTGACTATACTTGTCATGACAGTCTGAAAATGTCTGCCATCTTTTCTCTAGAAAATAGAGGGCATTTGGTGAGTTAGTGGAAACATTTGAAACATAGCACACAGGAATAAAAGTGGGCCATTCAGCCATCAATCACAATACACCACTCCACATGATAATATTCAAGGTGTGGTCTTATCAAGGTTGCAGTCATACTTCCTTGCTCCTGAACTCAAAGCATCTTGCAATGAAGGCTGTCATATCATTTGCCTTCACCACTTGCTATAGCTGCCAGCTTACTTTCAGTAACTGGACTACAATGACACCCAGGTCCCGTTGCACAGCACATTTCTCAATCTGTCATCGTTTAAACAATAATCTGCCATTCTGCTTTTTTTACCAAAGTGATCAGGCAGTGTAGAAGGCAAGTGATACATGGGCCTTCGTAGCGAGAGGATTTAAGTCCAGGAGCAGCGATGTCTTACTGCAGTCATATAGGGCTTTGGTGAGGCCACACCTGGAGTAGCATGTGCAGTTTTGGCTTCCTTATCTGAGGAAGGATGTTCTGGCGATGGAGAGAGTGCAACAAAGGTTTACCAGACTGATTCCTGGGATGGCAGGACTGACGTATGAAGAGAGGCTGGACCAGTTAGGATAATATTCACTGGAGTTTAGAAGAATGAGTGCAGATCTAACAGGATTAGACAGGGTAAAAGAAGGAAAGATGTTCCTTATGATAGGGGAATGGGGGTCACAATCTAAGGATATGGTGTAGGCCATTTAGGACTAAGGTGAGGAGGAATGTCTTCACCCAGAGAGTGGGGAACCTGTAGAATTCTCTGTCACGGAAAACAGTTGAGGCCAAATGGTTGATTGTTTTCAAGAAAGAATTAGATATAATTTGTAGGGCCAAAGCAATCAAAGGGCATGGGGGGAGAGTGGGAGCAGGATACTGAGTTGGATGATCAGAGATGAATGGTGGAGCACACTCGAGGGACAGAATAGCCTACTCTTGTTCTTACTTTCTATGTTTCTATGTTTCCAAATGGACAGTATCACATTTCTCCATGTTATATGCACCTGCCAATTATAGTTGCATCATTGCGTCATGACTCCACAAAAGTTCCGAAGAAGAGTCATACTGGACATGAAAAGTTAACTCTGTGTCTCTGTCTCACTCTCTCTCTAACCCTATCGCAGGGTATTGTATGACATGCTGTGTTTCTTCAGCATTCTCTCCTTTTATTTCAGATTTCCTGTATTTACAGTATTTTCCTTTTATTTTTGAAACCAGGTTGTTCTGGATCATTATTGTCATTTAAATATGTTAGACTGTTTGCAATTTACTTTGTCTTCATTAATCTTTCTCCCCATTTATATTTCAGTCCTATAGCTCTTTTAGACAGCTTTCGGAAATCATCATTTTCCATTAAGTGTAACCAGAATTAACCAACTCACTCGAACCAAATGACTTTTCTTGAGCATCAAATTGACAAAGCAAATAAATCATTGAAGTCATCTCAGTTTCAGGGAGTAATCAGTCCATCTGCAGAATGATGCAGCTGAACATCAAAACCCAAAACCCAAGCAACAGCCAACCGTTTCCAACATTGGCAATTGGCTCAGAAATTGCATTGATACTGAAGCTATTTGGAACGAACCCGCTCAGTAACTAAACTGAGCTGTCGAATGCCACATGCAAACATTGGGCCATTTTCCTTGAGATGCTTCCCATCATATGTCAAAGTTGTATGTAGCCATTTGCTCTAAATGAATAATTTTGATAATAAACAAATTCAGTCCAAATGCTCAATGCAGCAGAAAACTCAGAAAACAGCCCAAAAGTAGCACTTGTCCTTTCTTTAATAAAAAAACAACTGAAGGAACAGTGAATGCTGTAAATCAGGAACAAAAACAGGAATTGCTAGAAAAGCTCAGCAGGTCTGGCAGCATCTGTTTTGAGAAAGGGTTGCTGGACCCAAAACATTAATTCTGATTTCTCTCCATACATGCTACCTGACCTGCCGAGCTTTTCCAGCAATTTCTGCTTTTGTTTCTTGTATTTTCTTTGTTCTTTTACCTTCCTGAATAATATTTCTGACATAAAATGTAACAGGGCATTTGGGTAAATTAATTATTAAGAAAGGGAGGAAAAACGTATTGTTGTTGATGCTTTTGTTTTACAACTTAAGCCATGAACTGAGCGGCTCCTGAAAGACTTAACAATAAAATAACAAAATGTTTGGATGAGGAGTCAGTTGCTAAATGATCTTTTGATACAGACACTGGTTAGCAGCTTTGAATTGAGAGCAAGCTAAAGAACCACCTTGCAAGGCATTGACTTCGTTGCAACACAATGTTTGAGTTTCCAGACCTACCCACTATTAAAAACTACAAGCAGCTATGTCTAACATTCTATAATATTTTTTAAGGAAAATTGTTAAGGTTGTTGAAATATAAGCTTCTAGCCAATCAGACTGATGTGAAAGACACTGGGGCACTATTTCAATCATATAGTGAAAGGCAGGATTCTGAGGAGTACTGATATAACAGAGTTAAATTTCCGAATCCAGAATGACTCTTCTTCCGAACTTTTATTTCATTGAGTAATTCAGAGTTCTGAAAAAAGGGTCACTGAACCCGAAATGTTGACTCTGCTTTTTCTCCACAGATGCTGCCAGACCTGCCAAATTTTCCCAGCAATTTCCATTTTTGTTTTGGGCAAAAAATTGGATTGTTTTCGCTAGATCTTCAGAGGTTGAGGGGTGAACTGATAGAAATATATAAAATTATGAAAGGCATGGATAGGGTGGATTTTTCTCAGGTTGGAAATGTCAAATACTAGGGGGAATAGGCTTAAGGGGAGAGGGGGAATATTTAAAGGAGATGGGTGAGGAAATTTTTTTTAACGCAGAAGGCGATAAGTGCCTGGAATGCACTGCCAGAGGAAGTTGTGGAGGCATATACAATAGCGATGTTTAAGAGGCATCTTGGCAGATACATGAATAAGCAGTGAATACAGGGAAATGGAGTGCGTGGAGGCAAAAGGTTTTTAGCTTAGAAAAGTGTCCTGTGTTGGCATAGGCTTGGTGGGCCAAAGGGCCTGTTTCTATGCTGTACAGCACTTTGTTCTTTACTCATACAGTACAGAAGAGGCCCTTTGGCCCATCAAATCTGGTACCACTGCAAATATACTACTCCCTACACTAGTCCCACTTTCCTGCACTAGGCCCATTGACACTTCAACCGCTCATCCAAATATCTTTTAAAGGTTGTGACTTTTTCTGCCTCAACTCCCCTCCCAGGCAATGCATTCCAGACCCACACCACCTTCTGGGTGAAAATGTTTTCCCTCACATCCCCACTAAACCTCTTGCCTTTCACTTTAATAAAATATCCTCTTTTTATTGACCCTTTGACAAATGGGACAGCTGCTCTCTATCCACCCAGTCCATGCCCCTCATAATCTTATACACCTCTAACAGATGTTCCCTTAGCCTTCTCCTGTCCAAAGAAAACAACTTGAGCTTATCCAGCCCCTCTTCGCCACTGAAATGCTCCATCCCAGGCAACATCCCAGTGAATCTCCTCTGCACCCCCTCCAGTGCAATCCCATCCTTCCCACAGTGTGGTGACCAGAACTGCACACAACCCTCCAGCTGTGGCCTAACCAAATCCAACATAACCTCCTCCGCTCGTATAATCTATGCCAAGGCTCAAAAACGCAAGCGTCCTCTATGCCTTCTTAATAATCCCATTAACTTGTCCTGTCACCTTTGGGGAGCTGTGGACAAGCTTTCCCAAAGTCCCTCTGTTCCTCTGAGCTTCCTCATGTCCTGTCATTCATTGAGTTCCCCCTTGTCGTATTCCCTCTTCCAAAGTCTCCTCACATTTATCACGGTTAAATTCCATTTGCCGTTGATCTGTGCATCTGACCAATCCATCTATAAGCTCCTCAAACACAACACCTTCCTTTTAACTGTTAACCACCCAGTCAATCTTTGTTTCATCTGCAAACTTACTTATCATGCCTCCCACATTCTCATCTATATAACTATGAATATATCACATGTTAAGGGGCCGAGCACCGATCCCTGTGGTACACCAGTGGTCACTGGTCTCCATTCACACAAGTAACCTTCAAACATTACCCTCTGTCTCCTGTTGCTGAATGAATTTTGGATCCCTAACACAGATGTGAGACTCACTGTTTGTAATTCCCTGGTCTATCTTTACCACCCTTCTTACAAAGTGGAACCACATTAGCTGTCCTCCAGTTCTCTGGTATTTCCCTGTGGCCAGAGACAAATTAAACACATGTGTCACGGCCCCTGTAATTTCCTCTGTCATCTCCAACAGTTACCTGAGACACAACTCATCTGGACCAAGGTATCTGTCCACTTTAAATCTGCAAAAACACTTCAATGCCTCTTTACTTCTTAAGTCAACCTGCTGAGTCCCTTTTCTCGAATTCTGTACTGCGATAATTCTTTTCCTGAATAAGGACAACCCAGAGAAGGTTTGCCAGGCTGAATCTTGGAATAAAGGGACTTTATTATGCAGAGAGATTGAGTAGTTTAGGTCTGTACTAATTGAGTTTAGAGGGTAGATGTCAAAAGTTTGTTTTCCCTTGTGGGAGAGTTTAGGACCAAAGTACATAAAATTATAGTGGTGGTTACCAACTTAGGACAGAGAAGCGGAGGAATTTCTTCTCTCAGAGAGTACTGAATCTGTAGAGTTCTTTATCACAAAGGGCTGTCAAGACTGGGTCATTAAGTACATTCAAGACTGAAATAGACAATTTTTTTAGTCAGTAAGGGAATCAAAGGTTATGGGGAAAAGGCAGAAAAGTGGAGTTGAGGATTATTAAATACACCATGATCTCATTGAAAGGCAGAGCAGACTCAATGGGCTGAATAGCCCACTTCTCCTTCTCTGTGTAATGGTTTATGGAACCCAGCAAGCAGCATAATGGTACAGCCATTGAAGTTGGATATACTTAACAGACAAGAATTGAACAATGAACACAGATATCTCAGAAATTTTAAGAAGAATTCAGAAGTGGAGAGCAATGAGGCTTTGAAGAATTGGAAAACAAAGACAGAAAAATAAAAACTGAGATATTATTGAGCCTTTAGCTGCAGGTGATGGGTGAATGAGTCTCTATGGATATAGATAGAAAACTTTCGTTACGGCAGAAATTCAGTCAAGGAACTTCTCAGGGGGAAGGGGAATTACAATTCTGTTAAGCAAGAATTGGGTAACATGAAATGATGGTGTCAGGGAAGAGCACTATTGAAATGTGGAGATTGTTTAAGGAATGCATACTGCATGTGCTCGTTATGTTTGTCCCTAGCAGGCAGGGAAGATGCGGTCGAGTGAGGGAGCATTGGTTCTCAAGAGAGGAAGAAGGATGCTTACTTAAGGTTTAGGAAACAAGGAACTGAAAAGGCTCCAGAGGGATACAAGTTATCCGGGAAGGAGCTGAAGAAAGGGCTTAGGAGAGCTATAAGGGTGCATGAGAAAACCTTGGCAGATAGGATCAAGGAAAACTCCAAGGCTTTTTACATGTACATGAGGAATAAGAGAATGACCAGAGAAAGGGTAGGGCCGATCAAGGATTATAAAGGGAATTTGTGCACGGAACCTGAAGAGATAGGAGCTGGGCTGAGAAGTGGCAGATGGATTTTAACCCTGAAAAGTGTGAGGTGATTCATTTTGGAAGGATGATTTTGAATACTTAATGAATACTTTTCTTCACAACTGAGAGGGACTTAGTTGTAGAGGAGGGCAATAGGAAACAGGCTGGTAGGCTAGAGGAGGTCGATGTTAGTACGGAAGATGTACTGGGAATTTTGAGGAGCTTGAAGATAGATAAGTCCCCCAGGCGTGATGGGATTTATCCAAGGATTCTATGGGAAGCGAGGGAAGAGATTGCAGGGCCTTTGGCAATGATCTTTTCGTCCTCACTGTCCACGGGTATAGTGCCGGAAGATTGGAGAGAGGCAAACAAATTACAGGCCAGTTAGTCTTACGTCAGTGGTGGGCAAATTATTGGAAAGGGCTCTGAGAGATAGGATTTATGATCACTTGGAAAGGCACAGTTTGATTTGTGATAGTCAGCATAGATTTATTGAATTCTTTGAAGAGGTGACCAAACACGTGGATGAAGGTAGAGCAGTGGATGTGGTATACATGGATTTAAGTAAGGTGTTTGTTAAGGTTCCCCATGTTAGGCTCATGCAGAAGGTAAGGAGGCATGGGATAGGAGGAAATGTGGCAGATTGGATTCAGAATTCGCTGACCCTTAGAAGACAAAGGGTGGTAGTGAACGGAAAATATTCAACATGGTGCTCAGTTACGAGTGGTGTACCACAAGGATCTGTCCTGGGTCCTCTCCTATTTGTGATTTTTGTAAATGATTTGGATGTAGGAGTGGAAGGGTGGATTAGTAAGTTTGCGGACGATACGAAGGTGGGTCGAGTTGTGGACAGTAGGGAGGGCTGTTCTAGGCTACAAAGGGACATTGATAGGATGCAGAGCTGGGCTGAGAAGTGGCAGATGGAGTTTAGCCCTGAAAAGTGTGAGGTGATTCATTTTGGAAGGACAAATTTGAAAGCAGAATACAGGGTTAACGGAAAGATTCTTGGCAGTGTGAAGGAGCAGAGGGATCTTGGGGTTCACGTCCACAGTTCCCTGAAAGCTGCCACCCAGGTAGATAGAGTTGTTAAGAAGGCGTATGGTGTGTTAGCTTTCATTAATAGAGGGATTGAATTCAAGACCTGTGAAGTTATGCTCCAGCTATACAAAAGCCTGGTTCGGCCACATCTGGAGTAATGTGTCCAGTTCTGGTCGCCTCATTACAGGAGAGATGTGGAAGCATTGAAAAAGGTGCAGAGGAAGTTTACCAGGAAGTTGCCTGGAATGGAGGGAAGGTCTTACGAGGAAAGAGTGAGAGAGCTCGGGCTTTTCTCTTTAGAACGACGAAGGATGAGAGGTGACTTGATAGAGGTGTACAAAATGATCAGAGGTATAGATAGAGTGGACAGCCAGAGACTTTTTCCTAGGGTGGAGGTAGCTGTTACGAGGGGGCATAGTTTTAAAGTGAGTGCAGGTAGATATAGGGGAGCTGTCAGAGGAAGGTTCTTTACTCAGAGAGTGGTCGGGGCTTGGAATGCATTGCTGGAGAGGGTAGTGGAGTCGGCCTCATTAGGGGCATTTAAGTGGCTATTAGATAGGCATATGGATGATAGTATAAGGTAGGGGTGGAGGCTAGATCGACCTTAGGTTTAGGGTAAAAGTTCGGCACAACATCATGGGCCGAAGGGCCTGTACTGTGCTGTACTGTTCTATGGTCTATGTTCTATGTTCTAAACTCAAAAAGCTCAGAAAAGACAGGCCAGTTGAGGATACAGAAACCCGGTTTGTTCCTGTTGACCATTACTCTTCGCCTTCATCCTATCGTGTCTTTCCCTCATAGCACTGAGGGACACCCTGTATTACCCGCCATCTGTTCACATCTACAACCTCAAAGAGCCGACCACGTGGATTGGGGCTAATTTACTGAAGTGGAGTGTTGGGGATGCAGCTGGGTCTGAAGCTAATGCAGCTTTGCCTGGTTCCACTCAATATCCATGCCCCGATCTGTAAAGAGAGCAGAAGGCACATTTACGAGTAGATTGGTATTCACATGCTCTGTCTATTCACCATGGCCTTTGAAAATAATAAAGTGTGGAACTAATGATCTCTCTTTGAGCCTGCTCCTGTTTATTGCATATCAGAAAGAAGTATGAATATGGAACATCCACTCTGGCTTTTGTGTGTCTGCCACCTCCTCAACAGGAGTGCCTTCTGCTGCCTTGGTATAAAGATCTGCCAGCATCTTTTTGTCAAAGGGTGGCAAGCATTTTCCATTTTGTTGGCTTCAGCATCACCACTACAGACTCAATTGTTTGATGCCATCTGATCTGCAAATGTCTCATGAATTAGTACGAATGGCAACTCCCATTCAGCAAAACTCATGAAATGCTGCATTCATTTCCCTCAACTCTCACAGCAAACAGAAATGCTCCAACATACATTTCTCACAGAAATGAGGAACCTCAATATGACATCTTTTTGCAGATGTGCCTGCGCCAACATATTGCTTCAAATAAGAGGCTTTGCTGCATTAGACAAATCCTAAATAATGCAGACCAAGCTCACACAGTTTTCCAGATCTTTGTCAGCAAAGCCCAACCTAACCACAGCAAGGCTCCTTTATTCTTGCATTCAAAACCAGTGGCAATAAATGCCAATATACCATTTATTTTCCAAAAGCTTTCTTTATCTGAATATTCTTCTTTCTGTGCCCGTTGTACATGCATGCCTGGGTTTCTCCATTTGTAAACATTCACAGGTATCATGTATTTAAAGAAAAATTGAATAAGTGAATGGTTTATTTTCACATATTCTAGGGAGATGCAGTGAAAAGTGTTCTGGTGCAACAAACTGGCACCATTTGTGATATAAAAGAATAAAATGAAAGTACTTAAACAGAGTTCATCTTCAGCTGCAGGGGTCCCAAACACAGCTCCAGAACGTATGCAAGGATGGTGTTCCGGGCCTACCACAGCCAGTCCCTGCTCCACCATCACTGCAGTCGACACTTCGCTATCAATTTCAGGAATTCACACAATCAGGACTACAAAACCAACGAGTCCTTGGTCCAGACACTGCTGACACTGCTCTGGCCCCCCTGCAACATCAGGAAGATGAAAAAAAGAAGAAGAAAAAAGGGATGAAAAGTAGAGAAATAGAGAAAAAGGATGTGGCTGGCCTGGTGCAGCCATCTTGAACAGCTGGACCCATTTGCTCCTCTTGCTGCCGCCACTGCACATGCTCAGGAGGATGGGCCTGCTCTCATTCTGCCAATGACGTGAAAAAAGGGCAAAAGAAAAAGAGCAAAAGTTATTAAAAACAAGGAGGCAGATGGAGGTGGATGAGCCCTGGACCAGGAACCTGAATGCAGCATTAATACTCTGCCACCATCTTGTATAAATTCTTTCCTGATGACCTAACTGAACAACATACTACGTTACCATCCACAAGCCATATTTTCACCCATTCAATAAACCTGTCTAAGGGTTTTTGCAGCCTCATTGTGGTCTGCTCACAAATCAATTCTTACTTGTGATTATCTCTCTGCCTGAATTAATTTGTAGAATTTTTGATTATTTATTACTTTTGTTAGGCCATTGTCATTTGACTCTGATACCTACTTGTTATTCCAGCCAATTGGTTTGTCTCTCGCTCCATGTCATTTTTGATTATTTGCAATTATTTCTTCTGCTTTAATTAATTGGTTCAGAGGCCATCCCTTCACTATCATTAAGCTGTTGACACTTTACTCACACCATTTGTATCTGTTGATATTCTTAACTACTGGGAATTGCTTTGCCATTCCCTCTCTGCCTATGTATTCTGTGCCTGTGTGTCTCCCTCCGCTTCATCTGATAAAGAAATAGCATTCCAAAAGCTTGTGATTTCAAATAAATCTGTCTGACTATAACCTGGTGATGTGGGACTTTTGACTTTGTCCAGCCCAGTCCATCACCGGCACCTCCACATCATCATTACTATGCACAGTGTGGTGAGCATAAAATTCCAGGATTTTTACCCAGTGACACTGAAGGAATGGTGATATATTTCCCAGTCAGAATGGCGAGTGTCTTGAAGGGGAACTTGCAAGGGTAGTGTTTCCATGTACCTGCTGCCCTTGACCTTCTAAGTTGAAGTGGTCGTGGGTTTGAAAGGTGCTGTCTAAGGAGCCGTGGCAAATTTCTGAACTGCATCTCCCGATGGGACACACTGAGTGTTGGTGATGGAGTGTAAGGAACATTATCATTTGATTTTCTGTTTATTTGATTGTGTACTAGAGTGGAGAAAAAAGTGTGATTTAAAATCAATGATTGTGGAAGGAATTGGTGCACTTTTAAAAACAATTTACTGACACTGTTTGTGTGTGGTGTTTTCCATTTATTGTGCAACGTATTTGGATTTCCAAAATGCCTTCAATAAGATGCTACAGAATGGATTCATAACAGTGGTGAGAAAATGCCAGTGCACAGGTGACAGAGTATTAACAAGTTGACGACGCAACAGAAAACAGTGAGCTGGCATGAAGGGCAGCTGCTCTGAAATTGGTGCTCAGTAGGCATTGCTACTGGGACTATTTTTCACAATTTACATGAACATTTTGGATTCACTGAACTCTTTAAGCTTGTAATGGGGTAAACATAGAGAAAAATGGCTCTGCTTGTGGGGGATTTCAAATCAGGGGCCTTAAATAAAAGATGGTTACTAACAAATCCAGTAGGAATTCCAGACAAGTGCTTTTACAGAGATAATGGTTAGAATGTGGTACTCGCTGCCATAAAAAAATTGCTGAAGCAAATAGAATAAATAAATTTAGTGGGAGAATTGATGAATCAAGGACAAAAGTTACACTGATATGCGGAGATGAAGAGTTGCAGGAGAAGGATCATGTGGAATACAAATGATAACTGATGAGATGCTGAATAGGTTTTTTGTATGCTCCAGACTCAAGGCTCAAGCTAAAGAGAATGAGAGGAGATTCAATTGAGGTATGTAGGATGCTAAGGGGGGTCGACAAAGTAGATGCAGTTCAGAGATAGTAGGAGCTGCAGATGCTGGAGAATCTGAGATAACAAGGTGGAGAGCTGGATGAACACAGCAGGCCAAGCAGCATCAGAGGGGCAGGAAAGCTGACGTTTCGGGCCTAGACCCTTCTTCAGAAATGGAGGATCTAGGCCTGAAACGTCAGCTTTCCTGCTCCTCTGATGCTGTAGATGCAGATCAGATGCTTCCATATGTAGGGCAATTTAAAATGAGAGGTAATAAATTTAAGGTAAGGGACAGCAGATTTAAAATAGAGATGAGTGGAAATTACTTCTCTCAAAGGGTTGTGAATCTATGGAATTGACTCCCCCAGGGTGTGGTGGATGTTGGGGCACTGAATAGGGTAATGAGGAGAGAGAACAAAAACAAAGTTGCTGGAAAAGCTCAGCAGGTCTGGCAGCATCTGTGAAGGTAAAAACAGTTAACGTTTCGGGTCCGATGACCTTCCCTCAGAACAGAGGGACAGACCCTTCTAAGGAAGGGACACCGGACCTAAAACATTAACTCCGTTTTTTCCTTCACAGATGCTGCCAGACCTGTTGAGCTTTTCCTGCAACTTTGTTTTTGTTCCCGATTTACAGCATCAGCAATTCGTTTGGTTTTTATTTAAGGAGGAGATAGATGCTTTTTTAATTAGTAACCAGTTGAAAGGACAAAGAGAGCAGGCAGGAAAGTGGAGGTGAGGCAAAAATGAGATCATATTGAACTGCAGTGCAGACTCAAGGGGCTGAATGGCCCAAACCTGCTCCTTGTTCTTATGCTCTTATATTCTAAAGCTATCCCTTCCTTTCAAGCACCTTGTGTTCCTGAGCCAACATTCTTACAGTTACTAGTTCACACTGCAACGTTGTTAGCTCAGTTGGCTGAATGGCTGGTTTGCAATGCAGATAGCATTGGTTTGATTGGTTTGAGATTACCATGAAGGATTCTCCTCAATCCCTCCCCTCGCCTGAGGTGTGATGACCCTCAGGTTAGACCACCACCAATCTTGTCTCTTTCTCGAATGAGAGAGCAGTGCAATGGAGCTGTGGCAATCTCCTTTAGTTCACACCAAGACAATTGGATCCATATTGATTTAATGGGAATCTCTCAAATCACAGTCCATCTCATTATTCAACATGTTAATGGAAGCAATTAGTTAGATTTTGGAAATTACAATGTGCACATTTTTAAATGGAGGTTACTTCTGAGAATGTACCGCCACTGGCATGGGAGACACTTCTGTAGTTGGTCTGTGAAGGTGAAAGTGAACCTTATATTTGTATGTGCTGCCCTGTGTGTGCCGTAAGTGTTTTCAAACACAACATTTTGTGGTAGGAGATTGAGCACTCCAATAATGAGGAAGGAATGTTGTGATTCATTTGAAGAAAGCTGAGGATGCTATCAGGTTGAGGTGAACAAAGTACTGAGGGACCTAAATAGGACAGATAAGACCATAAGACACAGGAGCTGAAGGAGACCATTCAGTCCATCGAGTCTGTTCTGTCATTCAATGAGATCACGGTTGATCTAATAATCCTAAAATCCACTTTCCTGTCGTTCCTCCCATAACCCTTGTATCTCTTACTGATTAAAAATCTGTCTATTTTGTGCTTGAATATACTCAATGCTCCAGCCTTGAAAGCCTGTGGTAAATAACACCACAGATTCAAAACTTTCTGAGAGAAGAAGTTTCTCCTCAACCCGGTCTGAAATTTGTGATCCCTTATTCTGAGATTATTCTCTCTGGTTCATTACTCTCCCACAAGAGGAAGCAACCTTTCTGCATCAATCCTGTCAAGTCTTCTAAGAATCTTATATGGAGGCGAGACGGGTCGTGACCAGAGCCGGAGTGGGAGCAGGGTAAGCGCGGGCCAAGCCCTGGAGCAGGGAGCAGAGTGAGTCCCGGAGCGGGGAGGAGGGGGGCAAGTCCCAGAGCGGAGAGCGGGGTGAGTCCCGGAGCGCAGAATAGGGGGAGTCCCGGATGGAGGCCATTGTTTGGAGACAGGGTGGCCTCTTGTTCGAAGCTTGACGTGCACAGACTCATGTTGGAAAATGACTATAAGGGCTATAACTTGAGCACTTTAGCGACACTTTTTAGTTTACATTCTGGACTTTTAAACTCTGCACGTCCATGCTGATCGTTACTTTACTATTTGAATTCTGTGACAACACTTAAAGCATCTGTACGTAGGTACCTTGTACCTAAGATGGCGCCGAGAGGCGACATAAGAAACTTTTCATTGCCCTCAACTTAGTGCACGTGACAACAAATGCTATTCTATTGCGTGTTTCAATATGGTCGCCTCTCCTTCATCATATTCCAACGAGTAGAAAGTTTTCCCCTAGGAAAGTGGTCAATAACCAAGGGGCAGACTTTACAAGGAAAGGAGCAAAATGTTTTTAAGGAAAAAAATTTTCACCGAGGGAGTTCTGGGTCTCTAGAACTCAATGCACAGAAGGATAGTGGAGGCAGGAAATTCAAGGTATCCAGGGATAACTTAGATAAGCATCTGAAATACCACAGCATGCATGGCTATAGGACAAGGAATGGAATTAGGATGGATTTTTGATGACCAGTGCAGTCACAATGGGCTGAAGGGCCTCATTCTATGATGTTGAATGACTGGAGATAAGTTTGGATTTCCTCACACTGCTGTGTGTATGGTTTTATTGAAAGTTTTTGCTATCGAAAGGCTTATTAATAGTTCAATGTTAATAGAGTGATTCATCAGAGCAGGTAGACAATGATTGGTTAATGCCTTCATGGAAATGACATTATAAATATTTAAGGCATGGATAAGGCAGTTGGTCAGCTAAATATATCGATCAGTTTGATGAACCGGGAAGTCTTGAATAGAAATGGAAGCGAGTTCTCTCCAAACAACAGGCATGGAGCAGCGTACATGTGAGTTTTCAATGCAACTGTTGTGTGACACTCAGCTTCTGACTCTGTGACTCTGGGGATTAAACAATACAGATTAAATATTAACATTAGCTGTAAATTCTGGGAATATGTGAAACCCGATTCTTTCAGCTTGATTTTAAATGTTGCCCCCTCCACACTTCACATCAGTTCTGTAGGAGAGCCATCTATAATCAAAACGTTAGCTTGCTCTCCCTCTCTCTCTCTCCATGAATGCCGCCTGACCCACTGTGATCTCCAGCATTTTTTTGTTTTCAGCACAGATACCAGCCTCTGCAGAAATTTGCTCCTAGATTTTAAATAACATCTGCAACAAATAGCACTGCAACTGCAACTTCAGCTCATTGCCTTTAAGACACCATATATTAATTTATCAAGTCATTGCATTTTACGCACATTATTGTTTCAAAGTTATTTGAATGTTAAGTTAATTCCAAAAAGTGATATTTATCGTCTGATAGCAGTGGAAAAGCAATTTCTCCTGCTATTAAGAATAAAAGCCTGATGCCCAGTGTACTTGCTTTGTAGCTTCATAGATCAATTCCAGATGAACTGGTTTCTTGGATGTGCGAGCTGAACCAATTTATGGCAAGTTGAATAAGCACAAAAACTGAAATGAATCAATTCAAATTCGAAATGAATTGTCTCACAGTTATTTTCGATATTTATTCAGACAATGCTTGGGTAAATGCTCATATGACTCCTGATTCCTCAAATAACCTCCAATAACAGGACTCTTTGAGTAAAGGCTTTGGTGTGCAGCTTCGCAAGGCAGCCAGGCATTTGAATTACAAATCATGTAATTGCATTATTAGGAAACAAACACCACATTACTTATCACATTTGAAGCCTTTTCATATTTGGATTTGAGTGCATGTACAAATAGGCAAAAACAGGGTCCGAAAAGCTCTTGTATAAAAAAAACACGAACTTTTGAATGTTAGTTCTGATTGTGATGTTTCTGCACACTGATGACTTTATGTTTGTTTTTAGTTCTTTGAATGCAGGAGATAGTAAAGCGACCTCATTAAAATGAATATAAGAGAACAGCAGAAGTTGAGAAAGCAATACAGGATAGTAAAACAGCAAGAACGGAGGAAAGGTTTAAGGATAAACTATGCGTACTGAATGTAAACAGTTAAAAATAAGAAAAAAATAGTTTAACTAATTTCATTTGTTGCAATCAATTAATCTTTGTGTGCATGTAGGTTAATGTAGCTGCTACCCTTGGTGATAAAGCACTGTATATATTATACACTGTATTAACCACAGACAGCGATGCTATCAGTTGTTTTGAGGTTTATCTTCTGGACATCATAAAAATCATATCGCAATCATAATCCCTAGGATGGCAGGATTGTCCTCTGAGGGCACATTGAGGAGGCTGTGTCTACATTCCCTAGAGTTTTGAAGAATGAGGGCTTGTCCTCATTTAAGATGAGACAATTTTAAAAGGCATGATGGAGTTGATGTAGATAGGATGTTTTCTCTGGCTGGTGACTCCATAAACAGGATACATGATCCCAGGATAAGGAGCAATATTTAAGACAGTGGTTAGGAGAAGTACCATCATGGGGGAGATGATGGCTTAGTGGTGTTCTTGCTGGACTATTAATCCAGGAACTGAGGTAACGTTCTGAAGATGTAGGTTCAAAGCCCACCATGGTGGAATTTTCATTCAATAACTATCTGGAATTGACAGTCGATTTATGACCATGAAATCATTGTTGATCATCTGGCTCATTAATGTCCTTCTGGGAAGGAAATCGGCCATCCTTACCTGATCTGAACCACGTGCGACTGAAGACACTTAACTGCCCTCCAGGCAATTTGAGCTGAGTAATGAATGCTGTCCCAGTGAGTGACACCCACATCCTGGGGAAGAACCTTTGGAATATGCAGCTGCAGAGGACTGTGGAAGCTCAATCATTGAGCAGGTTCAAGACAAACATTGGCAGATTCCTGGAGACTGATGACATCGGGGGTGTGAAGAACATGCAGGAAAGTGCTGTTGATATGGGTCTAAGGTTTTGGAGTTGATCTGTAGCTCGGGTTGTGGGTGCTGAGGTTGGTTGGCTCGCCGAGCTGGCTTGTTGTTCTGCACACGTTTCGTTACCGTGCTGGGTAACATCGTCAGTGCAGCCTCTGATGAAGCATCGGTCTGTTTTCCCGCCTGGTTTTTAAACTCTGGAGTCCGTTGATATGGATATGGTCATTTAGAGCACGGAAGAGACATTCAGCTCATTGAGTCTGTGCCAATCCATCCACACTCGGCCCACTTTCCAGCACTTAGCCCACAGACCCGAATGTTATGCCATTCCAAGTTCTCACCCAGGTATATTTTAAAGGTTATGAGCCTTCCTCTCTCTACTACACTCCCAGATATTGCATTCCAGATTCCTATCACCATTTGGGTGAATCTAATTGAATGGTAGAGCAGACGTGATGGGCTGAATGACCTACTCCTGTTCCTGTATACCTAAATGTAACCCACAAACTGACTCTTCAAACTAAAATGGACAGTAAATGGTTGTATGGCCATTGTGCTGAACTAGGTTTAATGTCCTAATAGCTGGGGTCTCAGACCTAAAGGGAAATCTTCTCTTTGCAAAGTAGGCCTTAAAGGTGGAGATTACGAAAGAATCTTCAGTTCTGTTTTTCTCATGGCATTAACTAATCCCATCTGTGTAAGATTTAAAATGATTGATCAGGAATCACACCCACTAGAGCTGCAAGCCTGTCATTTTCCCTGATTGATGTTACATTGCTAAAATAGCCACTGTGCTCACTCCTTTGATCTTGTGTTTAATTTTGATTTATGGTTAAGGAGAAGGATGTAAGAAGAAGCTTCCAAACTCTAGGAGATCATCAAGGCTTTGTGGAGACTGAAGGTTGACTTCTTTTGACTTGCAACAGAATCTCAGTAGCTGCCTGTTCTGGCTGACTGCCATCGAGATCTATTTCTGGATTACCCCATTGGTCAAAAATGACTTGAGTCAGCTCACATTGGAGGATGCTAAAATTGGACTTTGTCCCTATTGAGCGCATCTGCTGTGATATTGTGTACTGTGGCAAAACATAAATGGAGAAGGTCTGCGAGGTTCTGCCAACGCAGGTACCAGATTTGGCTGGCAAATATGGACAAAGGGAGTTTTTAATTCCCTTTCTGTTTAAACTTTTTCTTCTTCTCATCGTAAGCTGGCAATTGGAGGAAGAGTGAAACATGCCAAATAATTTATAGCTCAAATTGGTTGAAGTGACAGTGAATGTGTGACTAGACCTAGTTTCCTTGGCTATTTGCTGTAGTATAGTGAGGGAAGCTGTGAGAGAAACATCAGCTACAAGGCCAAAGACAATAATGAAGTTATTTGGCAAAATGCAGAAAAAAACCCCGTATGTTGTTCTTGGGCTTCATAGAGTTAACCGCGGCTTATTTAACTGAGACTTCTGAAGCGTGCATTACGTTGTAGAAAATCTTTGATTTGCATACTGATTCTCAAGTACAATTTGTCTAAATCTTTCTGTTCTGTTAGTAACCACCTGGGTTATCTTTGTGAGGCATTTATTCTGGTTACATTTGCCTCCAGCAATACTTTGTTGTTAGACTACCAAAGAATGAGATCGACAAAGATTTTTTTTTGTTTTGAAATCCAACAATTCCCTATTGGGCATTAGATATTTGAATAATAAAGCAAATACATTTAGTTAAAAAGTACATTTGATTTCTATTTCCACTGAATACTTAATGTGAGATAGTTTTATGTTCGCAGTCTTGTTTGACTGTCATATTGAAAGGCTTCAAGTTTAGATTGTTCCAAAGATAGCCTTATTATAAACTTCACTCACTGTAAATGTTTAAAAGAATATTTTCCAATCAGTGAAATTCAGGTACAGCACCTGAAAGTAACTTGTGAGATTATGTTGGAGTAGGTATCTGAAGGATTAATGCATACATTAAAATAGGACACATTGGCTTGAGATGCAGATTTAGTCAAACATGGGCATCGCTGAATAGAAAATTAACAAACAGATCAATTTTGTGATCCAAAGCAAATCTGAAAAATCAAATACTTTAAAAAATAACATGCATTTATATCCCACAACCAGGATGTCCCAAAGTATTTACAATCAAGAAAGTAGGTGAAAACACGTTACTGTTTTAATTTGGAGCACAAAGCTGTCAACTTGTGCACAGCAGGCTACCACAAGCAACAACATGTCTCTAACAACGTGATAATGACCAGATCATGTGTTTTTGGTGGGATTGGTTCATGTTTAAATATTGATCAGGAAACATGGAGAGAACTGTCTTGATCCTCTTTGAACATTGATATGGGATGGGCCATCTCCAAGGGAACTACAATGCCCTGTTAAAAGGCATCACCAATGACAGTGCAGCTTTCCAGCAATACAGGTATACCCTGAAGCAAATACATTTTAATAACCTCAAAGTGCAGTTATAAAATGTTTTTATATTCTTTCTTAACTTTCATGAATTGACCAAAGTAATAGAAGAATTTTCTTTTGACAAGGAGGCAGTGAGCTGCCTCCTTGAACCGCTGCAGTCCACATGCTGTAGTAGACCCATAATGCCCTTAGGGAGGGAATTCCAAGATTTTAATCAAGTAATATTGAAGGAGCAGTGATATATTTCCAAGGATGGTGAGTGGCTAGGAGGGGATTTTGGAGCTGGTGGTGTTCCCATGTAACTGCTGCCCTCATCCTTCTAGATGGAAGTGGTTGTCGGTTTGGAAGGTGCAGTCTGAGGATTTTTGGTGAATTTCTGCTGTGCATCTTGTAGATAGTACACACTGCTGCTACTCTATATTGACAGTAAATGAAGTGAATGTTGGATGTGGTGGATATGGTGCCAATCAAGTGGGCTGCTTGGTCTTGGATGGCATCAAGCATCTTGAGTGTTGTTGGGGCTGTACCCATCCAGGCAAGTGAGGAGTATTCCATCACACTCCCAGCTTGTGCCTTGTGGCTGGTGGACAGGCTTTGGGGAGTCAGGTTTATGATGGAGAGTGGAATATGATCAACAAAACCCAGCTCAAAGTTTGAGGGTCATCCTTTTTTTCCCATTATTCATTCAGGGGATGAGGAGCATCACTGGCTAGGCACCATTTATTGCCCATCCCTAATTGCCCAGAGGGCAGTTAAGTGTCACATGTAGGCCAGACCAGTAAGGATAGCAGTTTCCTTTCCTAAATGACATTAGTGAAGCAGATAGGTTTTTCCGACAATCAACAATGGATTCACAGTCACCGTTAGATTCTTAATTCCAGATATTTATTGAATTCAAATTGCAACATCTGCTGTGGCAGGTTCACACCCAGGTCCCGAGGACATTCCCTGGGTCTCTGGATTAACAGTGCAGCGATAATACCACTAGGCCAATGCCTCGCCCGATTAAAACTATTTTCCAAGGAAAGTGGGTTACGTATTAGACCTCCATCATAATGTTAAAGAGTCTGAACAATGAAGGACAGGAGCACCATTTCACAATGAGTGTGCTTCATGGGCAGTGATCACAGCTACACTGGTACTAGGATGGTAGACAATGTGTGACAAAGTTCATGATGATTCTTGGTGAGCATGATTGGTAAAAATATTGATGGGTTTCCTCGACTGTCGTGCCTTTGCACACTTAAATCCAGCATACCTCTTAAAGATCATACTCAATATTGATATCAATACTAATCAGCCTGGCAACAGTAATTGGTTCGATCATAACTGTTGTGTAAGTTAATGGTTCTCAAAGAGTTAATGTTGGTTACTGCATTTGGCTACATCCATACAGTCATTGAGTCAAACAGCATGAAACAGACCCTTCGATCCAAACAGCCTATTGTGAACATAGTTCCAAACTAAACTTGTTCCACCTGCCTGCTCCTGGCCCATATCCCTCCAAACCTTTCTATTCATGTACTTATCCAAATGTCTTCTAAACATTGCAACTGTACCCACATACACCACTTCCTCAGGAAGCTCATTCCACACACGAACCAACCTCTGCGTAAAAAAAGTTGCAGCTCATGTCTTTTTTATTAAATCTCTCTCTTCTTACCTTAAAAATGTGCCCCCTCGTCTTGAAATGCCCCATCCTAGGGAAAAGACAACTACCATTAACCCTATCCATACGCCTTATTATTTTATAAACTTTTTAAGTTCATCTCTCAATCTCTTACACACCAGGGATGATATTTTACTGTCCTGGGAGGCAATGATGTTGTGATATTGTCATGGGACTGGTAATTTAAATACTCAGGTTACTTCTCTAGGGATGAGTTAGAATCTCAGCATGGCAGCTGGTAGAATTTGAACTCAGTTTGGAATTAAAAGCTAATTGAATCATGACCCACAAACCACTAACAAGTCTCATTAAAAAAGAATGATTGCGTTTTTCTTTTAGTGAGAAGAAAATAGGTCAATCTTCTCCAGCCTGGACTACACGTGACTCCAGACTGACTCTTAAATGCGCCCTGCAATGGCAGAACAAACTGTTCCATTCTATCTAACTGCTGCAAAAGGTTCGTTAAGTTTAGGCAGTGCATGTTAGTTCAGCAAAGACATCCTGTAAACAAATGAGAACAGAACCCTAAATGGATCAAAGGGCAGTCCAGTTTGAGATGTCGATGAGGTCAGACATGTGTTCCTTGTGATTGGGCTAGGGTTAACAATGGTTCCTAGTAGTTTAATGGTGCCAGGCCACATGTAATTAGTGTAGCCTGAAGGAGATAGTTCTTCATGTTTATTTTGAATGTTTTCACTTCCAGTCCTGATGTAGCTTCTTAAAAGGGGTTGCTGTTAAACTTTTGGTTGCAGTCCAGGCTCACACTCTTGATCTATGGGCATCCAATGAAAAGGGATTGGGTAAATAGGAAGATCTCCTCGTGAGCCTGATGTTGGGCCTAGCCCTCAACCAGTCCAGCCCACTCGACATGGAAGGCGTTGTGGATTCTGACTATCTGCCCCTCTTCCATCTTTGCTCAGAGACAGAGAATGGAGACCACACCAATAGAGTTGGTTAGGCACTGGTGACTAGTCTTCAGTGCTGGGAATTTTACTTAAATATGCAAGATAGCAACAGTGAAAAAAATCCTGTGAGCTGGGAGAAAAAGAATTCAGAAAACAAGTAACTTTCCTCTTTGAATAACCTCATCCTTTTAAGGCTATTCAACTGGTCACATCAGCACTCAATAGAACTTGTCAAAAGAACAGAAGGATGATGAGTCACCAGACTCACAACGTTAACTCTGCTTTCATCCCACAGATGCTGCCAGACCTGCTGAATTTCATCAGCAATTGCTGTTTTTTGCTTCAGATTTTCAGCATCTGTAGTTCTTTAATTTATATTAGCAGGGTGGAGCAGTATGAATGGCAAAAGACTTTCACTTTAAAGCTGGTAACAGTTCATAGTGTGAACTAGGTTTAGGGCAAAAATACTGATTACACTTAGCAGGCACAGTTATAGAGATATACAGCACAGAAGCAGTCCCTTCGATCCTACTTGTCCATGCCAACAAGATATCTGAAACTGATCTAGTCCCATTTGCCAGGATTTGGCCCATGGACTTCTAAACACTTCCTGTTCGTATACCCATCCATATAGATTTTTAAATATTATAACTACACCAGACTCCACCATTTCCTCTGACAACTTATTCCATACACGCATCACCCTCTATGTGAAAAAGTTGCCCCTTAGGTCCCTTTTAAATCTTTTCCCTCTCATCTTAAACCTATGCCTTCTACTTTTGGATTCCCCTACCCTGGGGAAAAGACCTTGACTATTCACCCTATCCACGCCCTTCATGATTTTATAAACTTCTACAAGGTCACGTCTCAGCCTCCGACACTCCAGGGAAAATAGCCTCAACCTATTTCGCTTCTTCCTGTATATCATATCCTCGCAACCCTGGCAGCATCCTTATAAATATTTTCTGAATCCTTTCAAGTTTCACAACATCCTGCCTATAGCAGGGAGACCAGAACTGAATGCAGTATTCCAAAAGTAGTCCAACCAATATCCTGTACAGCTGTGACAGGATCTCCCAACTCATTGGACTGACCAATAAAGTCTTTAGAGAAGCAGGACTTATAGGAGTAGTCCTGACTTGAGGTTTTCCCTGGATAACAATACTTTCAAAGCTCCAAGAATAAATTTAAAGATGCTGTAGCTAAGGAAGAAAAAAACCTTCTAAACTAGTGGCACAAGGGACCAGGCTAGGAAGGATAAGAATAAAAAGGAGCACTTAAAATTCACAGTGAGCATCACTATCATGATAGATGCATACCATCAGGCATGGCTACAGTAGTGAAATCAAGGAGCATTAAATTAATAAATATACAGAGTGCAGCATTCAAAATGTTGTGGTGCTGATTGAAGTTGACAAAAGAGCAGTTTAAAAGATTTAGAAGACAGAGTCTGCTAGGAGAACATAGAAAAATTTGAAGAACGTGATAAGATTGGGAGATACATAATTGAAGCCATGGTTCTGAAAGGAAGATTTTTTGAGGCTGCAGCCAAGGAGGGTTATTTGAAAATGTGGGGACAGTGACATCCATTGTGTTTTAGACTGGAGAAGTATCCATTTTGCCCTTAAGAAAACATCTACCCTTTTCCCATCCACCCTTCAGAAGGTGGGACAACCAACTTGCCTGCAGGAGGCGCACAACCACATTTAGATTGCAGAAGAAGGAGCAACCACCTCATTCAGACGCCCTCCTTAGCAAACAGTACAAGGATACAGAGAAAATAACAGTAACTATACAATTTTTTAAAACTTCAGAAAACTTTAGAACAATGTGATTAAAACTGCACTGAGATATTGAAAGATTCAAAGCTTAAAAACAGCCGATCACCATCAGTAAAATAATTGGGCTGAAAAGTGTCAATCACATACTTACTCACAACTCTCTACACTGTTTGTGTTTCTGTGTCACTTGGAGCATACTTTTATTTCTGAGTGTTGTTCCATCTGGATTTCGTAGCATTTACTTCCCTGAAACTGTCTCTTACTTTTGCACAGCTTCTGGACGTGATCTACAGTTTTACAGATTACTCACTTGTCATCTTGGGAAAACTGTAAGCACAGCACTGATGCTCACTCGTAGTATCTCCTATTGGTCTATGCTTTGAAAAATATACATATTACACAGGAGAAGGTGCTAGACCTCTTAAAATGTGTGAAGGGGATAAATCCAGGTGACCTGATCAGGTTTACCCTAGAACTCTGTGGGAAGCGAGGGAATTGACTGCTAGGCTGCTTGCTCAGATATTTGTATCATCGATAGACACAGGTGAGGTGCTGAAAGACTGGAGGCTGACTAATGTGGTGCCACTATTTAAGAAAGATGGTAAGGAACAGCAAGGGAACTATAGGCCGATATGCCTGTCACTGGTGGTGGGCAAGTTTTTAGAGGAAATTCTAAGGGACAGGATTTACATGTATTTGGAAAAGCAAGGACTGATTAGGGATTGTGAACATGGCTTTGTGTGTGGGAAATCGTGTCTCACTAACTTGATTGAGTTTTTTGAAGAAGTAACAAAGAGGATTGATGATGGCAGAGCGGTGGATGTGATGTATATGGATTTCAGTAAGGCGTTCAACAAGGTTCCTCGTGGTAGACTGGTTAGCATGGTTAGATCACATGGAATAAAGGGAGAACCAACTATCTGAATACAGAACTGGCTTGAATGTAGAAGTGAGAGGGTGGTGGTGGAGGGTTGCTTATCAGATTGGAGGCCTATGACTAGTGGTGTATTCACAAAGATCAGTGCTGTGTCCACTGCTTTTGATCATTTATGTAAATGATTTGGATGTGAACATTGGAGGTATGGTTAGTAAGTTTGGAGATGTCACCAAAATTGGAGATGTAGTGGACAGCGAAGAAAGCTACCTCAGAGTAAAACGGAATCTTGATCAGATGGGCCAATAGACTGAGGAGTGGCAGATGGAGTTTAATTTAGATAAACATGAGGTGCTGCATTTTGAAAAGGCAAATCAGGTCAGGACTTATACACTTAATGGTAAGGTTCTGGGGAGTGTAGCTGAACAAAGAGACTCTGGAGTACAGGCTCATAGTTCCTTGAAAGTGGAGTCCCAGGTAGACAGGATAGTGAAGAAGGCATTTAGTACGCTTGCCTTTATTGGTCAGTGCATTGAGTATAGGAGTTGGGAGGTCATGTTGCAGTTGTAGAGGACATTGGTTAGGCCACTATTGGAATACTGTGCGCAATACTAGTCTCCCTGCTGTAGGAAGGATGTTGTGAAACTTGAAAGGATTCAGAAAATATTTATAAGGATGCTGCCAGGATTGCGAGGATTTGAGCTATAGGGAGAGGCTGAGTAGATTGGAGCTATTTTCCCTGGAGTGTTGGAGGCTGAGGCGTGACCTTATAGAAGTTTATAAAATCATGAAGGGCATGGGAAGGGTAAATTGCCAAGGTGTTTTCCCCATGGTGGGGGAGCCCAAAACCAAGGTGAGAGTGGAAAGATTTAAAAGGGACCTAAGGGACAACCTTTTCATGTAGAGGGTGGTGTATGTATAGAACGAGCTGCCAGAAGGATTGGTGGAGCCTGGTATAATAACATTCAAAAGGCATTTGGATGGGTACATGGATAGGAAGATTTTAGAGGGAAATGGGCTAAATACTGACAAATAAGGCTATATTAATTTAGGATATCTGGTCAGCATGGATGAGTTGGACCGAAGGATCTGTTTCCATGCTATACAAATCTATGACACTATGACTGTGTTGGTTTCTCAGTTGTGCCGATAGAGTGTTCTTACCTTACAAAATGGATAGATTCTATTGCTCTCCTGTCATAAGATTACCCTTTTCCTCTCAGGATTTCACTGGGAGACGACCTAGTTTCTGTTTCCAACACAATTTGAACAGCTTCCTGCAGAGTCAACTCTTCATTGGTTTGCAATAAATATCAACTTCTGTTTTTGTTCCATTATCTCTGATACCGTGGGATACTGAACTCTCCCATTAAATCTAGTTCTTTCGTGAATTTTGTTTAATCTCAGGTTGAAGTAATTATCACAAGCTGATAAAACATCTTCAAAAGTATCAGCGCCTTGTTTTCTATTTTTTAAATTATATTATCATAAATTGTGGGTCTTATTGAATATGACAGTGCATTCACTTATTCAATTTACAATTTAGTATTTTGTTCAGAAACATTTTTGCATCTTATAAAGTGCTTTCCCCAAGATTCATGTCAAATCCTGTGTTCTGTTTTGTCAAACTTTGATGTTCAATCTTCGTGTAATTCTTCCTGCTATTTTAAAAAAATGATTACTTATTCTTCTTAATGATCTCATGTGTGAAGATACCCTAAGGTAGCAGCAAACACAATGCGATTCAATTCTACATCAGTTTTCAAGGGAGAAGGTTGGATATAAGACTAGCATTTTAAACCAAAATAAGAGCAACTATGGGGACATGAAAGCTGAGCTAACTCCAGTGAACTGGCATACTAGTCTATAGATGAATAATAGAGATGCAATGGTAGACATTTAAGGGGATATTCCAGAATATTTCAGTGCATGTATATTTATGCTACAAAGAACATTTTCAAAGGGAGGACTATCATTTATAGTTAACTGAAGAAGTAATAGAAAGCTGAAAGATGTAACTGCAGAAAAATGAAAGGCAGATCAAAACATAAAAAAAGGCAGCCAATGACAAAAAGATTAATCAGGAGGGCAGGAATTAGAGCTTGAGAAGTTGGATATATAAGAATGGATAGGAATAGTTTCTACAAGAATTTCAAAAGGAAGAGAGTAACTATAGTGAGTATTTTCACTTTAGAGAATGAAAATATGAAACTAGTAGTTGAGAATTAGCAGGGAAGAATTCCCCTACAAAGAAAAGTCAAGAGTCAAGGTATTCTTAGATATGCTAATGGACCAACTACCAGATTTAACAGGAATGATGAACATCCAAGAGGTAAAAGACCTTCCATCAGAGAAATGATTTGTGGAAAACCAAAACCAAGGTCAACAGTCCACAGGGCAAATACCAACCGATCTTCCAGCATCAAGGAGAGCACATTCTGAAAGAATTGTGCAACCTGCAGGCTGCCTGAATTTGTGTAAAAGGTCAGAAGTCACACAAAACCAGGTTATAGCTCAATAGGTCTATTTGGAGCTTTAGGAGCACTTCTCCTTCGTCAGGTGACCTTGTAGCATGAGTGAATACTACATGAGGTAATGGTCTCAAAGTGTTACCATTGAACTCTACATCAAACTCCACCCAATTTGATGGTGTTATTTGGTACAGGGTGAAGAATTAAAGTTAGACCATAAGATACAGGAGCAGAATTAGGCTATTTGGCCCATTAAGTCTACTCTCCATTTATCATGTCTGATAGGTTTCTCAACCTCATTCTCCTGCCTTCTCCCAATAACCCTTTGTCCCCTTACTTGTCATCTCTGGCTTAAATACACTCAATGACTTGGCCTCCACAGATCCTTCTGCGACAATGAGTTCCACAGATTTACCACCCTTCTGGCTGAAGAAATTCCTCCTCATCTCAGTTCTCGAGGGTCATCCCTTCACTCTGAGGTTGTCCCCTTGGGTCCTAGTGTCATTTATGAGTGGAAACATTTTCTCCTTGTCTGCTCTATCCAGGCCTCTCAGTATTCTGCAAGTTTCAATCAGATCCCCTCCTCATCCTTCTAAACTCCATTGAGTGCAGATCCAGAGTCCTCAACCACTCCTCATATGATAAGGTCTTCATCTCCAGGATCATGTTCATAAGCATCCTTTGGATACCCTCCAGTGCCAGCACATCCTTCCTGAGATACAGGATCCAAAACCGCTTATGATATTCCAAATGCAGTCTGACCAGAGCCTTATACAGCCTCCGCAGTACATCTCTGTTCTTATATTTTAACCTTCTTGAAATATATGTGAACATTGCAGTTTCCTTTCTAACTACCAACTGAAAATGCATATTAATCTTAAGAGAATCCTCAACTAGGACTCCCAAGTCAAAAGAATGATGCAAAGTATCTATTTAGTTCCCCCAAGTCTTTACTCCCCATTACTGCTTAATCAGCCTCAATTTCCAGTGGCCCTAAGTCCTCTCTTGCCTCTCTTTTACCTGTTAGATATCTAAAAAAAAAACCCTTGCACTCTTCTTTTGCATTACTAGAACTAGCTTACTCTCGTATTTGATCTTGTCCCCCCTTATTATATTTTTTCCATGTCCTCTGGCAGTTTTTAAAATCTTCCCAATCCTCTGGCTTCCCACTAATCTTCACCACATAGTATGCTTTTCCTTTTAGCATCACAGGAGCAGGAAGGCTGACGTTTCGGGCCTAGACCCTTCATCACGAAACGTCAGCCTTCCTGCTCCTCTGATGCTGCTTGGCCTGCTGTGTTCATCCAGCTCTACACCTTGTTGTCTCGGATTCTCCAGCATCGGCGGTTCCTACTATCTCTGATACTTTTCCTTTTGTTTTTTTGATGACCCTGACTTCCCTTGTCAGCCATAGTTGCCTCATCCTGCCCTTAATATTTTGCTTCTTTCTTGGGATATCTCATGAATTGGCTCCAGAAACACCTGCCACTGCTTCTCCACCATCTTTCCTGCTAAGGTCCCCTTCCAATCAACTCTTGCTAGTGTGTCCGTCATGTCTTTGTTGTAATATTTGCAATACTGTTACATCTGCTTCCAGCTTCTCCCTCTCAAACTGCAGGGTGAATTCTATCATACTATCGTCACTGCCCCCAGGGGCTCCTTCACCTTAAGGTCCCTAATCAAGTCTGCCTCTAATAGAGATCACCAAATTCAGAATTGTCTGTTCCCTAGTGAACTCCACCACAAGTTGCTCCAAACAACTCTGCTTTTCCAAAAGCCATTTGATCTTTTGTAAGCCATCAGTGAAGCAGCATAGTTCCATCCCATAGACATTTCACAAATTCCAGTTTGTGAGATCTGAGACCAACCTAATTTTCCCAGTCCACCTACATATTGAAGTCCCCCATGATTATTGTAACAGTGCCTTTCTTACATGCCTATTTTATCTCCTGATTTATTTTCTTCCTCATATCCTGACTGCAGCTGGGAGGCCAGTACACAACTCCCATCAGGGTCTTTCCTCCTTTGCAATTCCTCAACTCTACCTATACCATTTATACACCTTCTGACTTTATATCTCTTCTTGCTACTGATTTAATTTCATTTCTTACCAACAAGGCGACCCCACACCCTCTCCCCATCTGCCTGTCCTTTCGATAGGACATGTATCCTTGAATATTTAGCTTTCAGCCCTGATCCCTTTGCAACCTTGTCTCTGCGATACCCACAGCACCATATCTGCCATTTTGAATCTGCACTACAAGCTCATTTCCATTGTTTCGTGTACTGTGTGCACAGGTAGCATTGATATCTCTGCTTCAGTGTACTCCTGGGGGTTTTATCACCCTACTGTCTACTTTGAATCATTTGACCAATCACATTCCTGTTAATGGCCCACTCTCTGGATACATTGCTCTCTCACAGCCACAGGAAAGCAAACCCCTTGTTTGTGTGGGATTTTAACTTCAATAAAGTGAGTGGAATATAAGTGAGTTGTGAGTTGACAGGCCTAAAACATTGACACATCAAGGAGCCAGTTGTGTTCCAACCGTGTATATTTTTGGAAAGTTAAACTGGAAAATGGAAGTTTGGGTAATGCCAGTGAGGCAGAGACTTACCATGTGATCGTTTGGATCTCACACCTCAAAAATGGAACTGTATTATGCTTTACAAAAGATTAAATGATGTTTGGAAAAGCAGAGCTGTTTAGAGAGATGTCAGATGGATTTGTTACCTTTGCTAGACAAACTGTTGTAAAGACACTGGGCTGCAGGGTTTTTTTATTCATTCACAGGATGATGGCATCGCTGGCTAGGCCAGCATTTATTACCCATCCCTAATTGCCCAGAGGGCAGTTAAAAGTCAACCACATTGCTGTGGGTCTGGAGTCACATGTAGGTCAGACCAAATCAGGATGGCAGTTTCCTTCCCGAAAAGACATTGGTGAACCAACTGTGCTTTCCCAACAGTGGGTTCATGGTCATCATTGGATTCTTAACTCCAGATATCCTATTGAATTGAAATTCCACCATCTGCCATGATGGGATTCAAACGCAGGCCTACAGGACATTATCTGGGTCTCTGGATTCACAGTCCAGCAATAATACTATGAGACCATTGCCTCTCCCAGTTACCTAATAGTACGTTCTTGGACTGTTAGTTTCGGTTTGGCCACAGACTGGTGTGTGGTACAGTTGAAACAAAACCTCCATGTAGCCTGAAGCAAAGATAGTTCTGTACGTCTGTCTCTCTTTTGGAAAAGAGTAAATCCTTACAGTTATGGAGAAGTTTGCAAGGGAGCAGCTCTCTCTCTCTCTCTCTGTGAGTACACCATAGCACTTGAAGACTTTAGAAGCTGAGCTGCTAACTCAGTGAAAGATTTGAGTTTGAGTGACTGGCCGCCCAAACTGAAGATCTTCCATGACCTTGTGGCTGGCTGCAATGTGACCTCATTCATGGAAATCCTGCAGGTGCTGGAAATCTGAAACAAATACAAAGAATGCTGGAGAAACTCAGCAGGTCTGGCAGTGTCTGTGGAGAGAGAGAGACAGAGTTAAGTTTCAAGTCTGGAATGATTCCTGTGTAGAGCTGATGGATTTTCCAGGGAGTTTGCCAGGTGATGGGACAATGGTTGCTGAAGGATAAATCAAGTGACAGGCATGGCACATGCTCTGACTTCAGCCCTTTTTCCTTACCTTAGCTGAGGTAGATGGCTTTTTCTCTCAGGGCTTGTCCTGAGAGTCTAATTTAATGAGATTGTTAGTGATTTCTGTCACTTCAGAACAAAGATCAGCTTATAATAGCCATCAATTGTCAGTTGAGCCTGATGGGACAGTTTGTGTAACTCCTTCCTGGACGTTAAATGAGGAAGAAGAGGAGAAGCAATTCTCACAGAAGAAGTCTACCAGCTCCTCATGCCATCTGCCATTTAGAATAGGACAACAGAGGTGCTCAGAACTCCAGCTCACAGAATGTGTCATCCAGGGTTTGCAAAACAGAAAGCTCAGGGTTTGCTGAGGGATGGTCAGGTTGATTGTCACGGGCTGGAAACTTCAGAATATTCTTGAATTCACTGCTTATCTTTCCAATCCAGACTAGGACATTAAATCTCTTCCCAGATTGTACCACATAGCACTGTACAATAGAACGCTGGACAACAGAACACTGTATAACAGAGCACTGTACCAAAAGGCATAGTTCCATAGGACACTATCCCACAGAGCACTGCACTACAAAGTATAGTATTGCACTTCTGGCCTAATTAGGCCTTCATGTTCTCTGATGCAAACTACTTCTTCCTCTCTCTCGGAACAGAATCTCATAAGGGGACTACTTCCTGATTGTAGCATTGCCTCTTGGGAGCTACATTTTAAATCGGTTGTTGAGAATCTGGTGCCATTCAGCTTCAACTCTCATCTGGATCCCTCAAAATAACTGAAATAGAACAGATTGATCTAGGTCAATGTCACAACCACTCATTTGAATTGATTAGGAAACCTAGAAAGTTCCAGTTTCTTGAAATGCTAACAAGGTCCCCAAATCCCAAAGTGTCAAAAACTTAACACTTGTATAATTTACCCAATTAGATACATTTTTACTGTTGTGCAAATAGCCATTGCCTTTCTCTCTCTGCAATGTTTTTACAGCCGATAATTGATGAATTCAATGAAAATGAAAAAAGTGACTTTCTTTAATGTCATAGAATCCCTACAGTGTGGGAACAGGCCCTTTGGACCAACAAGTCCACACTGAACCTCAGAGCATCCCACCCAGACCCATCCCCCTATAACCCACACCTCCCTGAACATTATGGGCAATTTAGCATGGCCATTCCACATAACCTGCACATGTTTGGACTGAGGAAACCAGAGCACATGGAGGAAACCCACGCAGGCACAGAGAGAATGTGCAAACTCCACACAGACAGTCGCCTAAGGCTGGAATCGAACCCGGGTCCCTGGCACTGAGCCACCATGCTGCCCTCCAATATTTCTGATATGTCTCTCCAATATTTCCTTTGGATTACTCGTAGGGTTGAATTATGGAATGCAGTGTCACACAACAGATTTGTGAGAAACGTGGAATAAAAGGAACACCAGGATACCGATACAAAGCTGACTAAGTGATGAGAAACAGAGAGTAATGGCCATTGGATATTTTTCCCGTTGGATGAACGTTTGTAATGGAGTTCCACAGGGCTTGGTATTGGGACCCTTGCTATTCCTGCCAATACATTAATGATCTCATTCAAATTTTGCAGATCGCAGCAAAGCAATATCAAAGCATTGAAATCTGTGTGGAGCACAGTGTATAGTTCCAAAGGAACACAGAAAAGTTTGGGATAGGTGAGAAGTGTGAGATGATGCATTTTGGTGGGAAAGACAATATAAAGTAGAGGGTACAATATTTAAGGAGCTGCAGGAGCAAGGGGACCTGTGTATATGTGTGTATAGATCACTGAAGGTGGGAGGAGAGGTGGAGGCAGCAGAAAGTAATGTATATAGTCTCCTTGGATTTATGTGTTGGACTGGGCTGGACAAGATCAGAAATCACACGACACCAGGTTATAGTCCAACAGGTTCATTTGAAAACACAAGCTTTCGAAGCCTCAGTCCTTCTTCAGGTGTTAGTGAGAGAGGTAGTATCAGATACAGAATTGATAAGTAAAAGATCAAGGGGTCAACGGATGTATTAAACAAACCTCAGATGCTGTTAAATCTTTAATCAGTTAGTAAGATTTATTTGATTAATATGTACATGTAAATCTCCAAATTCCTTTCAAGTCACTGTCCTGAGAGAACTAAAGGTTTTATCAGTGTAAAGAAGAATTGGCTTTTAGGTCAAACAGTGCTTGTATTTGCAGATACAGTCTATTTTGTTCAAAAAGGACGCAATTTATAGAGAGTCAGTCAATGTGGTGTTTTATAAATTCCTACTTTAGAAACAAAAGCAGTCTGATTCCAAAACAAAACACGAACAGATTCTAAACAAGGCCTCACACCTAACGTGCACTGTCTGTCCTAAAATATCGCCTCTTCTTTACAGTGATAAAACCTTTAGTTCTCTCAGGAAAGTGACTTGAACGAAATTCAGGGATTTACATATACATATTAATCAATTAAAACCTTCTAACTGATTTAAAGATTTAACAGCATCTGAGGTTTGTTTAGTACATCCTCATCAATGGTGTGAACTTTGAGCTTTTACTTATAAATTCTGTATCTGATACAACCTCTCTCACTAACACCTGAAGAAGGAGTGAGGCTTCGAAAGCTTGTGTTTTCAAATAAACCTGTTAGACTATAACCTGATGTCATGTGATTTCTGACCTTGTCCTCGATTTTCGAAATAGAGGCATAGAGTTCAAGAGAAAAAAAGCAATGTTGAACTGGTACAAGGCACTTGTTAGAAAACAGCTGGAGTACTGTGTACAGTTCTGGGTGCCATGATATCAGAAAGATGTGAATATATTGGAGAAAGTGCAGAAGCGATTTACGAGAATGAATTCCAGGGATGAGGAATTTCGGTGATGAAGATAGATTGGAAAGGTTAGATCTGTTCTCTTTGGAGAAAAGAAAGCCACGAGGATATCTGATCAATGTTTTCAACATCACGAGAGGGGAAAATGTAGATAGGGGAAAAATGTCCCTGCTCATCAAAGGATTGAGAATGAGAGGGCAAACTTTATGGTGATTTGCAAATGTAGCAAACGTGATGTGAGAAAATGCTTACTCATGAGTGATTCAGATCTGGAATGTACCACCTTCAAGTGTGGTGAACGCAATGGAGACAATCAAAACAGCATTGGATGATCATCTGAAGGGAAAAGATGTATGAGGGTATGGGGAACAGAAAAGAGAATAGCATTAAGTTACGTTTGTTGGAGAGCTGGTGCAGACATGATGGGCTGAATGGTATCCTTCTGTTTTATAAACATTCCGTGATTCTGTAATAATACTTCATGCCTGGGAATTCCAAGATAATGCAGGATTAGTCTGGCATGCTCAGAGATACCCATATCCTTACTTGGCTTTGTATCTATTCCTGCACCACCTCCAGTCCTCTGCATTCTTACAATCTCTCCTCTTCCGCATTCCTGGTTTTAATCGCCACCATATACCTCTCCCTGTCTTCCCTACTTTAAGACACCTCATAAGCCAATCTCTTTATCAAATCATTGGCCACAGATATACATGTATGGATCAGTGTAAAATTTTGCTCGATAGGTCTCTGACAAAGCATTGTGAGACATTTCATGATATCAAAGGTGATTTATAGTTGCAGGCTGTTCTTGTTGTTCATATACAGTGTGACCTGTAACCATAACAAGCACTTCTCTGCACTAGGCTGAGAATAATCCAATCTGGTACAGAAGACCTTCAGGGGCTGCCGAGTAATGTAGTGGGACTAGTGTAACAATGATCCTGTTTTACCTTTCAGTCTAACCTGGATTAATACTCACTGACCTGTTAGTTCAGTGGATGTATCCTGTTATCCCCAGTCCCAGATAGATTGATGGAAATTAATTCTTCATCTCGATTCCAATTTGCCAGCTACTTGAGTAATAAAGCTGCTTTTGCTACTCCTGTTCCTTCCAAAAGGAAATGTTCTCTGGAGCACCTGTATTATCTACTCATTGAGAAAGCCCCATTATATCTGAAAAGGAAATATTTAAGGGCAAGAGTCTGTATTCAATAAAAGTACTTCTGTTCTCATCTCTTTGTCCAGACTCTTCATTGATTGATCAATGAGTCTTCCACCTGTCTATCTCTCTGAAAGAGATCTGTCTGAATGATGAATAGAGAGGGGTTTAAAGGAGTCCTGAGAAAAGGTAATTACTGGAAATAGCACAATGTTTATTTTAGGATGGATGAGCACATGACCATTTAACCTCAAATTTGCCTAATTTTGACATCAGTTGTTTCAGCAGCGGTTGTCGTACAAAGTAACATAACCCCTTAGCCAGCTGCAACAACTCTCCTATTGACCTTTAATATATTTCTTGACGTTAACCAGCTGAATGTAAACAAAAAAAAACAGAATCATTGAAAAGTAACAACAATATTAGTGCAAAGAGATATGACAGAGATGTTGAATGTAACTGCACAGAATGAGGCCATTTGACCTGTCATGCTATTTTCTAATCAACCTGTCGAGAGTTGTCATTACACACCTCTGGAGCAGGTGGGGCTTGATCCCAGGCCACCTGGCTCAGAGGTAGGGACAGTACAACTGTGTCATAATTCCGATAAATATTATCAATTCAACATTCTCACAGATGTTATTATACACTTCTGAAGCAGGTGAAATGATTCTGATAGAATTGGTCATTTAGTTCCAATTCTCTGCTTTATTCCTCATAAACCAGCAATTTTCTTTCCCTGTTTCGACAGTGGCAATTGAATATGCATCCAGTACCCTCCAGGTAGCACATTCATTCATATTGGGATCGATCATTAGCTGCCACATATGGTGTTAAACAGGTAGTTAAATTGACAGTGAATTTATTAGAGTAGTGGGGTGGATATTCATTCTGCTATCACCTCCCGGAGGCCCAGTGTCACTTGATAAAACTGGTATAAATACGAGAACTTGTCTTCAAGGATATATGTATGACATTAATGGCCATTTTAGTGTCACGGTTTGGGAATTGAACTGAAGGCAATTTGCTCAGTGATACAAAAATAACAGTTATGAAATGCTTGGTATTGAACTATTTCTGAGTTCAGGAGGAGTTGGAGTCTACAGGTTCATTCTCCTTGATCCCACTTCCTCCCACCCCTCTTCCTTTCCCTTGTATTTTCCTGCTTCTGCCCCCAGAATCCCAGATTTTCGACATTCATGGGTCCAAATTCTGTTGAAGTAAATTGGAGCTCCCACTGGCAGATGATGATAAACATCATCATAAAGTTATTCATGGGTCCACATTCTGAGCCCCACACATTATCGAATGCAAAACCTGAAATTTTTGGAGAAACTCAGCAGGCCTTGCAGCATCAGTGGAGAGAGAAACAAGAGTGAACAAACAAAAGTTCAGTGACCTTCTTCAGAATGGAGATACATTGTAGAATACCATCAGTCTCTTTCAAGGTATCTTAAGTACATTTTGAGGATCTAAAATTTCTTTGATCCAAACTTAAGGAGTTCAGTGTTGTCATTACAGCTTTCCTTGGCAGAAAGTTTGGGATGTGAACCTTCAACCAGATCTAAGGGGCTATATGAATTATGAAGGAACTCATTATTCTTGATGATAGAAACCTCCACAAGTGACTCAGAACTTATTCTCTCGATCTGCCTCTCAACTCAAACAGAGCTGGCTGATCTCACGAGTATCTTTGTTCTGATAATGTGTTATATGACTGAGGCAAAGATTGGTTCCAAGAGGAATTTGCCACTACTATCAGCACAATCCCTAGGTCAGAAATTCTTTACACATCAGGAGATTTCAACATGTTTGCAGATCATGAGACATGACCCTTCTGCTTCAAACATTATGGAAAGATAAATGAGAACGGATAGAAACTGTTTTAATTCTGCTGCTGCAACAAGCTTTTGTAATTAAAAGGCTTTATTATAGAATCCCTACAATGTGGAAGCAGGCTATTTGGCCCATCAAATCCACACTGACCCTCTGAAGAATATCCCACACAGACCCACTCCCCTCCCCCATCCCTAAAGCCCTGCACTTATCATAGCCAGCTCATTGCTGAACACTATGTCGACGATTTAACATGGCCAAAACAACACTATGTGGACAATTTAACATGGCCAAAACCACTTAACCTGCACATCTTAGGATTGTAGGAGGGAATCAGAGCACCTGCAGGAAACCCATGCATACACAGAAAGAGCATACAACACAGACAGTCACATAAGGCTGGAATCAAACCCAGGTCCCTAGCACTGTGAGGCAGCAGTGCTAACCACTGAGCCACCGTGCCATTCTTCTTTTTCAGAACAAACTATGCCACATAGTTTCCTTTAAACATCCAAGGTCAGGGCATTAGAACCAGCCTGATCTAATCTTCACCAGATATTTGGAACAGTATTCTCAACACATGCCATAGTGCTGACTATGGGACAGATCTTTGACCTGCCGTGTGTCTGGCTTCAGATTCAGCTCCCCAAAGTCTTTCAATTCAAAACAGAGATGCCATCCTAATATCACTATCAGGCACACTGCCTACCCAGATAATACAAAAAAAAATCAACTGGTGCTTCTTTAATTTCATAGAATAGATACTCTCTGGCATTCCCACACAGAGTGCAGGGGTGAAACGGAATATAATTCATGACACCATCACCAACATTGCTCTCTCTACACCTGGAAGGAAATAGCAGGAAAATTATGACTGGTTGAAGGTTTGCATTATTGCAATGAAACCTGTCATTCAAGCCAAGTAGGAGGCTCTCATTAATTATGAAAGAAAGGATTTGAATGGGAAGATGTCTGAGTGCACTTACAAACATTGAAGTAAAATGCAACAGATTGCTAAGTGGTGCACCAATAGCTAGTGGTTGCAACTTTACTAGATTACCCGCATATTTCATTGACATACAGAGTGTCAGAGGCAGGTATGAAGGGATCAAAAAGGCGACAGGTCCCTGAGTAAGAAAATGGTTCCATTGGAAACAAAGGCTGGGAGGTCATTACTGGGCGTGGTAAACACTTGATGATATGGGTGGGACACTTTCTGGAGTTGTACTCTAGGGAGAACGCTGTCACTAAGGAAACCAAAGATCTCATATACAGCTTGTCAGGCATGTCAGAACTGGATATCAAACCCACATTGAAGGACGTTAACAAAGCAATTGTTTCACTTGCCATGGACAAAATTCCAAGAGCTAACACTATACTACCTGAACTCTTCAAGCCTGACAAATCAACACTGTTCAGCATCAGCACAACATCCTATGTCTTTGCTGGTGTATGTATGCAACATCCCAGGAAATGAATGATGCAAGGATTGTGAATGTGTACCAAAGCAAAAGTAATTACCCAGCAGCTATTGAGCCTACCTTCTGAACATTGTGGGAAAAGGATGATCCCATGGTACTTTTGTTGGATACAAATCCTGGCTAAATGCATATACCTGAAATCCCAGGGGTGGCACTATGGCTCAGTGGTTGGCATTGCTGCCTCACTACAACAGGAACACAGGTTCAATTCCACCCGTGGGTGACTCTATGGGAAGTTTGCACATTCTCTCCATGCCTGAGTGCTCCACTTTCCTCCCACAGTCCAAAGATGTGCAAGTTAGTTGGGTCAGGCATGCTAAACTGTCCATAGCGTCCAGGATGCAGTGACTAGTTGTATTAGCCATGGGGGAAATGCAGGGTTACGTAGAGTGGGGAGTGGGCCTGGGTAAAGTACTCTTTAGAGTGCTAGTGTGGACTCAATGGACTGAATAGTCTGTTTCCATATTGTAATGGCGATTGAATTAGAGGGGGTGCAGAGGAGATGCACCAGGACGTTGCCTGTGATGGAGCCTTTTAGCGATGAAGGGAGGTTGGATAAGCTTGAGTTTTCTTTGGAGTTGAGAAGGCGAGGGGGAACCTGATAGAGGTGGATGAGATTATTAGGGGCATAGTCAGGGTGGATAGAAAGCAGCTGCTCCCTTCAGTTGAACAGTCAACAACAACGGGGCATAATTTTAAAGTGAAAGGCAAAGGGTTTAGAGGGGATTTGGGGAAAAACTTTTCACCTGGAGCAGGGCGTGTTGGTGTGGAATGTGCTGCCTGGGAGGGTATTTGAGGTGGAAAACCTCACAACGTTTGGAGGTTCGGATGAGCACTTGAACCATCATAATATTCAACACTTTGGGCCTAGTGCAGAAAAGAGGGGCATGTGTAGGTTGTAGTCTATTTCTGACACACAAACTTGACAGTCCAAAGAGTCTCTTCATGGTTCTATGAAATGATGTGATCCTCTCACATGGTCAAATGTCTTGGCAAAGATCAATTACCTTCTGAACAAGGCAGCTGCGAAAGGAATGTTGTGAGCAAAAGGGACCACCAGATATTGCTTTCATTATACTCACCAAGACATCCAACCATGAGAGCAGAGATGGTCTTTTTAAGGTTCTGGGAAAAAATAATTGGCTACCTTGCCCAATGGGATCTCCTCTTTCCATAAAAACATGACGGATGGGTCAGCTATGACAGGACAGAATCAAAATCCTTTCTGTGGAATCAAACAGGTTTATATTCTGGTACCAGCATCCTTTGGCATATTCCTCACCTTGGTGCCATCAGGTCACCTACAGAAGGGATGTTGATTTACAAACTAGGACTGCGTGCTTAGCCTTGCTCTCCTGAAATCCAAGATAAAGGTGCACCAGGCCCTCCCCATCTGCACTGATGATGCGGCGCGAGTATCTCATCCTGGGCAACATCAGCAGAAGTAAATGCACAGCCTCTCTCACACTGGGAAAGTTTCTGGTTTCACCATCTGTATCACAAACACAAATCTCACAGGCTGGTATGTTGCCATCCAATCATCTCTCAGCATTGACAATGTGACATTGTTAGCTTCACATAACTGTGCTCCACGGTCATCAGCAATCTGTCTCTTGTTGCTGAAAGCAATACACAGCATCACCGAACTATTACAGTGCAGAAAAAGCCATTCAGCCCATCATATCTGCATCAGCTCTTCGAAAGAACATCATTACCCAGTACCAATCTGCTGCTTTCCCCTCACCCCCATATCCCTGCACATTATTTTTATCCAAATTGTCATCCAATACCCTCTCGATCCCTCAATTGAACCTGCGTCCATTGTATTTCCAGGCAGTACATTCCATATCCCAACAACTCACCAAGTGAAAAAGTTTTTTATTTCACATAGCCCTTGCTTCTTTTGCAGATCACTTTAAATCTAAACTCTCTTATTGTTGTTCCTTTAGTGAGTAAAGATAGCTTCTCCCTATCCACTCTATCTAGCCTACTCTTGATTTTGGAAACCTCAATCAAATCACCCCTCACCCTTCTTCTCTCCAAGGACAACAGTCTCAGCATATTCAATCTATTCTCATCACTGACATGTCACAAAAACTGCCCTGTCACATCCAAGCTGAGTGAGAGATTATGAAACAATGGCCTGACTGAGAAAATCAAACTGCAAATTAACCAGGCCTACATACTCAGGCCATTGTTTAATAATAGTGAGACACAACAACATTAAGTGTAGGAGCAGAATTGGTCCATTCAGCCCATCAAGTCCACACCACCATTCAATCACAGCTGATATGTTTCTCAACCCCATTCTCCTCCCTTCTCCCTGTAACCCTTGATCCCCTTACTAATCAAGAACCTATCTGTCTCTGTTGTAAACACACTCAATTACTTGATCTCACAGCCCTTTGTGGCACTGAATTCCACAGATTCACCACCTTCTAGTTGAAGAAATTCCTCTTCATCTCAGTTCTAAAGGATTGCCCCTTCACTGTGAGGCTGTGCCCTTGGGTCCCAATCTCTCCTGCTCGTGGAAACTGCTTCTCCATGTCCACTCTGTCCAAGCTTCTCCAGTATTCTGTTAGCTTCAATGAGATACCTCTTCATCTCTCTAAACTCCATTGAGTACAGACCCAGAGACCTTAACTACTCCTTATATGACAAGCTCTTCATCCCCGAGATCATTCTTGTAAACCTTCTCTGGACCCTCTCCAAGGCCAGCACATCTTTCCTTAGATACGGAGCCCAAAACTGCTCACAATATTTCAAATGAGGTCTGATTATCTGCTGGGGAGGAGTGAAGGCTGAACTGTTTCCTGCATGATTACATTCATCAAATGGATGATCCTCAAAGATCTCTGTGCAGTTAAATGGAAATTGAGCCCTGACCTCCTACATGCCTGCTATAAGGACAGCTGCAAGTGAGATATAAACGTGATGAACATTGACCCTGCCAATGGAGTCAGTTGAACTGTTTCCTGCATGACTATATTCACCAGATAGATGATCCTGAAAGATCTCTGTGCAGTGAAATGGACACTGGGCAAGTGAGATATGAAGGTGATGAACATTGACCCTGTCAATGGAGTCAGTCGATGAGCATCATGAAAGCTGACAGTTTAGTAGGGAGATGAAAGGGGCAAGTGGACATGAAAACTTCAGCTGATGGAGAAGAGACCCCATTGATAATAGTGTCCAGTGAATCAAGTACCATCTCAGAGCCTATCATCTCTACAGATAGCTATCCTACTGTGGGGCTCCTGGGGGACACTGAGCAATGGCGAAGACACAGGCAACCACACTAATGCAAACCATTGTCCTCACGATGGGTGGTCACCATCGATTGATGCCTTTCAATGATGTGTTTCAACACACATTTATTAAAAAAAAAACATCAAAGCTCTGAGAATGATGATGAGACACCAATGTAAAAGAGTTTATTGATATGGAACAGATAGAGGAATTGAAATGCGTGTTGTTCAGGGAGAAATTCTTTCAGCTTGATGTTAGAAAGGTGTGTGTTCAAGTCCTACTTCCATTTAAAAGTCAGTGTTGACACTACACTATCAATGGTGACAATAAAACAATAAAAAATACTAACAGGAGTAGACCATTTGGCTCCTTGAGCCTACTCCACCATTCAATAAGATTGTGGCTGACATTTGGATGAAGCATCAAAGAGAAGGTCATTTTTGACTCTTCCATGTGGATATAAATTACACTATGACACTCACCTCGAAGTCAGGCAGATGAAATCTCCATGGTGTCCTAGCCAATAATATCCTTCACAGTGACTAACTTTGCTGGAGACAATGATCCTTATTTGTCACATTGTTTTTTGTGGGAGCTTGCTGTGCACAAATTGGATGCTGTTTACTATGCAACATTAACTACATGTTAATAAGTACCCCATTGAATGTAAAGCCTTTGGAAATATGCTGAGGATGTGGACGCTACAATATCAAGGCAAACCACTCTTTGAAAGTGGGCAAATGAGATAAAAAATATTAGTTTTCTATTCCAATTTAAATTAAAATACAATCCCACCAATAATGTATAATGGCTTTGGGAATGCTCCCTCCCAACATTGTGTAGATATGGGAACAATCGGAGGTTTAAGGATGAAACTGATAGATTTTTGTGAGGGTTAAAATGGCAACAGACATCCTGTGAAGGGGAATAAGTAGCGTTCAGACAATGGGGGAGTGGTGGTAGGTGCCATAGGATTCTATTTCTGATTTTAAGTCATGATTAATTTTGTATTATGTTCTAATGTGAGTCTCCAAGCCAGGCCAGGCTTGTATTTAGGCCAATCTCAGTCCAGATTGCTCACGTTGAATGATATTGATTAACAGACTGTAGCTGATGGTACAGCGACCGATGAGTGTGTGCCTGACACTACAGGATCCATTTCTCAGCAGATCACTAATAGCTGCTGGCTGAAGTCACACTGACATCAGAGCTTCCTTCAGAGTCACCGACCCATTCAATAAAATCAATATCTACAGGTAAGTTTGGATCACTATCAGGCAGCACTTTTTCATGCATGAGGTGATTAATAACTGGATTGGTCGTCTGGGGAGGGCATTGAAGAGAATCTCTGGGGTTATTGAAAGACAATTCAATGTTTTATGGGGCTATATAATTATATAGGACAGAAGAGGCCCTTTGGCCCATCAAGTCTGTACTGCCAAATGTTCAATGAAAGTGAGAGGTAGATAGGTGAAATATTATCCTCAACTCTGCTTTCCTTTGTAATAGGAGGATTGCAAAGAAGCTGAGTTCCTGTGCTGCAACCTTGGGGAATCACGTACGCTAGCAAATTTTATGCTGCTCTTAATGCGTATGAGGATCCAAACTGTTCCCATATGCCAACTTTCACTGCAGATAAGAAAAATGACATTTTAACAGCTGTTAAGACTGCAGATTGCTCTTTTCAAACTGCAGCAGTCTTGGAAGGTAAACAAAGATTAATGAAATGTCAGAAATGATATCTGTCATTCACTAGGCAGGAATTATTATTACCTTACAGATAGCAGAAAATGAACATTCAGACCCATTGGGGAGTTTTCAGTGTGGTGATGCTGATTGGGTACCAGTTCTATGCCAAGTTACATTTGGAGCCCTACAACAGCAACGTAATAATTATGTCAGCACAGCAATTTTATCATGAATGCATCTGTTATGTTGCCATATTATGTAACTGTACTCATTGATTGCCTCTGCATTATACATACCACTTTTAATTACTGACCTGTACAGAAGTATCTGCTGTTCGTCTCAGCACCAAATGAAGGGGTAAAGTTAGCATCAGCGCCTGTGTTGCTAAATAGCGAAATCAAAATCCACGTTGGTCCTGCTGCTGACTGTTACACACCAAAAATAATTTGAAATGTCAAAACTGGGCTGGGGTAGAGTTGGCGATAGTAGGAACTGCAGATGCTGGAGAATCCGAGACAACAAGGTGCAGGGCTGGATGAACACAGCAGGCCAAGCAGCATCATAGGAGCAGAGAGGCTGACGTTTCGGGCCTAGACCCTTCATC
>NC_063343.1:71710199-71752718 GCF_021869965.1 Rhincodon typus
CTGGACTGACCTATCCCCTTCCTAACTCCCTACCTACACTCACCTTTACTGGCTCCATCCCCGCCTCTTCGATCTGTTTGTTTCCTCTCCACCTATCCTCTCCTCTATCCCTCTTCTATCCGCCTCCCACTCTCTCCCTATTTATTTCAGAACCCCCTTCTCCTCCCCCTTTTTCTGATGAAGGGTTTAGGCCCGAAACGTCAGCCTCTCTGCTCCTATGATGCTGCTTGGCCTGCTGTGTTCATCCAGCCCTGCACCTTGTTGTCTCGGATTCTCCAGCATCTGCAGTTCCTACTATCTCTCATTCTTTCCACATATTGGGTCCTGTCTTCAATGGGAGCATCAAAGAGTGTGCCCTAGTTCTAGATTCTCCCTTAACGTGACATATTCTCTTCCCATTGACACTCTGAAGACTGTTCAGGATTTTACATTTCAATTAAATTATCTCTTGCTCTGCAAAGCTCCATCGGATGCAAGCTGAGACCGTTCAACCCTTTTTTAATGAGACAACCCACCCAGTATTCGTCTCACAAGTCTTTTATGAACTGCCTCCAACACATTTACCACTTTTCTTAAATCAGGAAACCAATACAATATACAATACTCCTGACACGGTCTCACCAGGGCCTTATTTAACTGAAGCATAACTCCCCTATTTTTGCATTATATTCCTCTTGTGGTAAATGGTAACAGTTTCTGGGTTTTCCTGATTAATTGCAGATTAACCTTTTGTGATTCATGCCCAAAGATACCCAGATCTCTCTGCATCACAGAACTTTTGCAATCTCCCAGCACCTCCAGAACATGTGTTTTTATATATTCTGCCCTCTAAAATGGATAATTTCAAATTTCCCCACATTATACTGCATTTGCCACATCTTTTTTGTAAACTTCTTGTGTCTTCTTTACAACTTACTTTCAAAATTGGCAATCATAGCTTTCAACCATTCATCCAAGTCATTTATATAAATGGTAACAGTTGATGTTCCGGCACTGTTCATTACATCTTGCCAACTTGACAAAGACATACTTACACCTACTGTTTGCATCCCGTTGGCGAGCCAATCTTCTATCCTTGCCAAAACGCTATCCTCTGAACCATGAGCTTTTATTTAATGCAGTTGTTGAAAGATGAGATAGCACAGCCTCTCTCTGCAGTTGTGATGTACTTGATGCTGATTTTCAGGCTGTTCAGTTCTCTTTAAGTTTGCAATTCAAGAGATTTGAGTTTCAGATAACAGATTCAATCACATGGTTTATGGTCATCAAGCCACAGTAGAAGGCAAGCTATGGTGTTTCAGAAGCAAAGAATTTGCTTCAATGACATGGTCAAAATTCATTGATTCAGTGCAAGGTAGCTTTTAACACCTCTTCTATTAACTAATCTCAAAAGCTTTGCATTGTTCGAATGCAATTAGAATCACAGAGTCTAGGAGTGTATTGTCTCTGTATTTTGGAGAGCTGTTTGACAATAGAAGGTGTGAGATTGCATAAAAGTCTGCAATTTAGGTATAAAATGAAAACCAAAAGAACTGCAGATGCTGTAAATCAGTTCTGAGGAAGGGTCACTGGACCTGAAACGTTAACTCTGATTTCTCTTCACAGGTGCTGCTGGACCCGCTGAGCTTTTCCAGCAATTTCTGTTTTTGTTTTCAATTTAGACATATTCATTCACAGAGAGATTCCTATTCAATTATAATTCAGTTTGGTAATTTGCAGAAGCTTGCAAAAGGTCACCTGACCCTCTGGGAGCCATCTTAATAAATCATCAGTGTCAATTTTAAACAGAACATTGTCTTTGTGATTTTTAAAATGTTTTCATGTGTGTACTGCCAAGGCACAATTAAAATCTGAAAGCATTAAGTTAAATTGGGGCATGATAACTGTGAGTGAAATGAGTTAAACTCTTTTTCAAAAACTAAGCAACTGTGGATGCTGGAAATCAGAAACAAAATCAGAAATTGCTGGGAAAACTCAGCAGGTCTGACATCATCTATGGAGAGAAAGCAGAGTTAATGTTTCAGGTTGAGTGACCCACCTTCACAAGCAATGCTAGCTGGGAAAAGGTAGGTATATATGGGATGGAGGAGGAGGAAAGAGTGAACAATAGGTGGAGATGGAGCCCAGAGAGAGAGAAAAACAGTTGGGCTACAACGGAATGAATAAAGGGCAATAGCTGCTAATGGGGACCGTTAGAAGCTGACAATGGTAGCTGCCTGGTGCGTGGGGATAGGGAGATGGGAGAAAGAGCTCAGGCCCTAAAATTGTTGAACTCGATATTGAGGCCTGAGGCTGCAGGGTTCCCAAGTGGAAAATGAGGTGCTATTCTTCCAGCTTGCACTGAGCTTCACTGAACCACTGTATGTAGCCCATACAGAAACATTGGCTAAGCAATATAGTGATATGTTGAAATGGCAGAACTTGAGAAATTCACCTAAGATCCTCAGACAGCACCTTCCAAACCCATGACCACTTCCATCTAGAAGGACAAGGTCAGCAGATACATGGGAACACCACCATCTTCAAGTTCCCCTGACTTGGAAGTATATCGCCATTCCTTCACTGTCACTGTTTCAAAATCCTGGCATTCCCTCCCTCATGGTATTGCGGGTCAATCCACAGCAGGGGGACTGCAGTGGTTCAGAAAGGCAGCTCACCACCGCCATTTTAACCAGGGACAGGCAATAAATGCTGACCAGCCAGTGATTACCCGCATCCCACAAATGAATAAATTTTAAAATTTAAAAAACTGGAAGCTCGGGGTCATATTTGCAGGCAGAATATAGGTGTTCTGCAAAACAATCATGCAGTCTGTGCTTTGCCTCCTCAATGTAGAGGAGACCACACTGTAAGCAGCAAATTGCCAGACTGATTCTGGGGATGGTGGGACTGACGTATGAGAAGAGATTAGGATTGTTTTTGCCAGAGTTCAGACAAATGAGGGGGGATCTCATAGAGAGTTATAAAATTCTAACAGGACTGAATGGGGTAGATGCAGGGAGGATGTTCCCGATGGTGGATGTGTCCAGAACCAGGGTATTGGGGTAGATGATTTAGGACGGAGATGAGGAGACATTTCTTCACCCAAAGAGTGGTGAACCTGTGGAATTCATTACCACAGGAAGTGGTTGATGCCAAAACATTGAATGTATTCAAAATGTGACTAGATACAGCACTGGGGATGAATGGGATCAAAGGTTATGGGGAGAAAGAAGGAATTGCGTTGGATGTGATGAATGGTGGAGCAGGCTCGAAGAGCTGAATGGACTCCTTCTGCTCTTATCTTCTATGTTTATATATTTCTATGAACACAATAGACTAGACTGCACAACCTTCTGGGCTCAATATTGAGTTCAACAATGTTAGGGCCTGGGCACCTTCTCCCTTGTCCTTACCCCAACCCCCACACTCCAGGCCTTGTTGTCACATGGGCTGCTACCACACACAACCCATTGTGTGTTACTGATAGTTCCCATTAGCAACTATTGATTCACCCAGGCTGACCTTTATCTAGTCATTTTTCACTCTGATTAAGCATAAGTGTGACATCGAACCATAGAACAATAAACCAGAGAAGGCCATTCAGCCCATCAAGCCGCTTTGAAAGAGCGTTCTAATTAGTCACAATCCCTTGCTTTTTACCCATGCTCCCAACTAATGTTCCTGCTTCAAGCCCTTTATCTAATGCCTTTTTGAAAATTGTCATTAAATTTGAATATTGAATGATTGATCTGTGTGTATTTTGTTTTCCTTTATGTCATGTCTGCCTCTTTTGTCAATTAACTTCTGATTTATGCTGTCACAATTCTTCATGCTTTCGAAAACCCCTATCAAATCCCTCCCTAATATAAGGAAAACAATTCTAGTTTCCTGACATTTCGCTGAAATCTTCCATCACTCACACCCCACCACACTATAAAACTTTAACTTCTTCCCTAAAATGTGTTCCCCTGGAATAGAGTTGATTGGGTTAGAGTTGATTTTAGTGGAGACATTGTGCCTTGATTATGGGCTGAAGAACTCTTTTATTTATTCATGGATGACGGCGTTACTGCCTAGGTTAACATTTATTGCCTACCTCTAATTGCCCAGAGAGCAGTTTAAGAGCCAACTACATTTCCGTGGGTCTGGAGTCACATGTAGACTAGACCAGGTAAGGATGGCAATTTCCTTCTCTAAAAGACTTTAGTGAACTAGGTGGGCTTTTCCAACAATCAACAATGAATTCATTAGACATCTAATTGCAGCAGTTTTATTTGAATTCAAATTCCACCAACTGCTGTGATGGGATTTGAATGCAGGCTATTACCTAGGTGTCTGGATTAATAGTCTAGCAATAATACCAGAAGGCCATTGCCTTCCCCTGGGACCTGGTAAAAAAAGCCATACTCTTCCCTCTAGGACGGCCCCTGGTATTAAACACCACTTGATAATTATGGGGAGCTTATGGGGCTTTACCTGGTTCCAGGATTAGGATGAGGGGGACCAATCAAAGGGACAACAAGCAGTCCAAGCAGGTCCTGTCATGGGTGAGACCCAGCAATGGTGGAGGCAGGCACTTAATTTCTCACTAATTAGCCACTTAAGGACCGCAATTGCAGGAAAGGCAGGTAAAAATGAACATATAATCAGGCAGTTCATCACCACCTCCTGAAGGGAAACTAGGGTTGGGAAATGAATGCTGGCTCAACCAGCGATGCCCACATCCCATAAAAAAAACCCTTTGAGCCTGCTCTGTTCTGTGCAGAGAAATCATGTTTGATCTGACCATAGGCATCTGTAACTGGCACTTGATTCTAGTGGTGGAGGGAGGCTATAGAGTTCAGGGCGCCACTATCCTGTCTAATGCCTTCCTGACTTAAAACATGCCACAAGGGAGGCCATAACCTTTTACCCAGTCTCCCAGCTCATACCAACCTGTACCTGGTAAAGATTTATCCATCCGCACTTTTTTGTCTCTTGAAGCCAATGATGCCATCCACCTTTTTAACAGCCTTCTCAACTCATCCTACCCCCTCAAACCCTCCCAGGTTCTTGCTCCACTGATTGGAGCAGGAAGGTGCATTCTGTACCGGGCCAGTAAGACTGTTAGTCAATAAAAAGGATCAAGTTTAAATAAACATACATTAGGAAAGCAAGAAAAAAAAACATAGTTCTCAGTCTGCAAACAGGTTTTGATTTTGTTTGTTGCTCAGCCAACCTTTTTACATGAGATTCTATCCATGTCTTGACAATTTTGCCTGGAGGACTGAAAGGATCAATAGGCTGTAATTAACACAAAGCAGCCAGTCTACATACAATAACAACAGAAGCTGAGTGAAGAGAAAATCAGCAAGTATGTTTTCCAGATAACAGCTAGCAAGAACTGCGGATGCTGAAGAGAGAGACAACACAGTGTGGAGCTGGAGGAGCGCAGCAGGTCGGGCAGCATCAGAGGAGCAGGAAAGTTGACGTTTCAGGTCAAGACCCTTCATCAGATATGGATCATTTCTGAAGATGAGTCCTGACCTGAAACGTCAACTTTCCTGCTCCTCTGATGCTGCCCGACATGCTGTGCTCCTCCAGCTCCACACTGTGTTGTCTCTGTTTTCCAGATAAGTTACTTTTAACCTCTGAAGGTGGAATAATGTAGCATTTAGCTCGTGCACTTGTCTAATTCCAGTCTTTGGGCTGAATTGTATCAGCCCTTTCTGAACAGACTGTGATGTGGGAAGGCGGGTAAAACCACTTTGAACTGTTTCATGAGGGATCCTCATTGGCCAGGATTCCCTGCGGCTCCTGATAAAACTCAACACCAATTAATAACATCTTCACATTTCTGGTGACCCTTCAGTAATGTCATAGGGTCTGTCCCAGTGTGGGTTGGGGGCCTATCAGCAAACCTGTCTCCAGCCACTCAGTGAGCTCCAATGGTGGGCACTTCTTGTGTGGCAGATGTTATGGATCTTCTGTGGCAATGCCCCCATAGTAAGTGACCCTCCTCCTCTTGCTGGAGGCTGACTGTCTGGCCCACAGGCCACTTAGTTGACTGTTAGGACAGAAAGCCATGGAGGTGACCTCATTCTCCAGACCTGCAACAATAACCATCACTCCCTATGACCTCTTATCCCTTTCTGTCTGTTTGTGTGTGTCCATGCGTGGGAGTCTGTGTATTTATGTATGTGTGCATGTTTATGGGTGTGACAGTGTTGTGTGAGTGTGTGTCTGTGTAAATGTGAGTGCAAATGTGTGCCTGTGTGCGAAAGTACAAATGTGTGTGTATATGTGTGAGAGTGCATGAATGCATGTGTGCTGTGTGAGAATATGTGTGTGTCTGATTCAAAGAATGTGTATGTGTGTGTTGGGGGGGGAGAGAGAGAGAAACTATGAGACTGTGTCTATGTGTGTCTGTAAGAGTGAGCAAAAGTACAAATGTGTGTGTATGTGAGAGAGAGTGTATGTGAAAATACAGGAGTGTGTGTGAGTGCATGTGTATCTGCATCAGCAATTGTGTGTAGCTATATGTCAGAGGGTACCTGTGTGTGTCTCTGTGACTGTCTGTGTCTGTGTCTCTGTCTCTCTTTTGGCCTATTTACAGCAAGTAATGAAAACATTGCATGTCAGAAAGAGAAAAGAAAAAGAGTTAATATTTCACCTCGACGCTCTTTCATTCAAATCCTGAGTTTTTTTTCTGGGATTTTATTTCAGATTTGTGGATCTGCAGTATCTATTTTCTTATTTCTGTCTCAAATGTATCTGCTTCTCAATCAATCCCAGTTGAACATGTAATCAATTCTAACATCTCATTGTTGAACAAAGGCCCTAAATTGCTGAGTGAAATGTTAGTGTGAATGACAGACTGTAATATTGTGCTTTACAGAGACGCCCATTTGTTTGGGATTAGCTGCAAAATGCACTGAACGTTGCTCAGTGTCTGGAGGGTTTCTTTTACAGAAAGAGGACACAAAACCAAGAGCCATTTCCTGGATTTTCAGTGGGTCAGTCCACGTGCTGAGATGATGAGTACCAAGTCTGCCAACTGGCGAGCTGATAGACTTCATTGTGTAAACTGTACCCAGCTCTCGGCCAGTGAGCCTCACAGGGCTGAGAATGAAGCTGCTTCTTGACCCAGTTACACCCAACTCTCACCCAATTCCACCCTATACATCGATGACCTTGTTTGGACATTTCCACCCAAAAAAAGACAGCCAAAATAATAGTTTAAAAACACAATATTGTGAATGCTGGAAATCAGAGAATCATGGGTTTGTTATAGAACAGAAGGAGGTCATTTGATCCATCGTATCGGTAAAGGCTGTCCACATGAGCAGTGCACCCAATGCCAATCACCCATCTTTTCCTGTAGCACTTCAGATTTCTCCTTTTCGTATAATTGTCCCGTTCCCTTTTGAATCCTTCCTTTGAACTTGCCTCCACCGTACTGTGATGCCAAAGGTTTTCACCTTGATTGTGTGAAAAAGTGCGAATGAATGAGATCGGACTTAAAACATTGACTTGTTTCTCTCTCTGTAGGTCCCTGTTCACCAGCACTGCCACATCACAAACAAACAGGGAAATATCAGGGACCTGCAGAAGGAATGTTGTCACACATGCTGAACTTTATCAGAAAGAACATGGATTTTGGGCTTAGATATTCATTAAGGAACAATGCTGTGGCTGTCTCAATATGCTGTGGATGTTTTGCACGCCTGCTCGTGTAAATAAGTCACTGAATAGTATTTTGTCCTACCCTTAATCTTCAGGAAGTTCTGAAGAGAGCTCAAGAACAACAAGAGACCAGGGGTGTGGCACAGGTTTTCAATATTTATTCTCAGGATGTAGTCAATATTGGCAAGACTGGCACTAAGGTTTTTCAGAGTGTAATTCTGCTGAGCACATCCCTCTGTGCTTTAGTGCCTGTAAAATAATTCACGTCTATTTTCTGCTTCATTTTGTTATTACAAATTAGATATATTTCAAAAACAACATGTTTCCTCACAGCTGGCTGGGCTATGATCCATATCCCAATGCTGAGTATAAGTCATTTGTAGGACGGGAGCATTGAGAAGATGGAAATGAGCTGCCTTCTTGAACTGTTGCAGTCCATTCAGAATGCTCAGACACTTTGATGAAGTTTTAGTTTTTCGTCAAATATTCAGCATTTAAAATGATTGTAAATTGAGCGGAAACATTTGCATTAATCTATTCTCCCAGGAAGTGAAGTGTTGTGGTATTTTGACCTTCAGACAAACTGTCTCATTTCAGATTAAAAAAAAAGGCAGCATCGGCAAATAAAACAGAGTTGATTTTTCCAGTTCTGTGGAAACATGCTCAGTTTGTCTCTCCGCAGATGCTGTCGGACTTGTTGAGTATTCCCAGAATCTCTGCTTTGATTTGAGATCTCCATCATCTCAGAATTGTTTCTGTTGCACTCACATTCTCTTTGTTCCCATGGCAGTGCATTGGAGAGATTGTGTCCCGTGTAATTGGAGAAAGGGACAGAGTTTCACTGTGTAATAAGGGGAAATTGCCAAATTAAAGTGTTTAATATATGGTCTTGCTGTGCCACAGGAGAACAGCAAGTTCACTTGTAAGTCAAACGTTAATTTTATAGCATCAATTTAAAAGTTGAACATACCATCCTTTGTCTGTGAACACACTTACTGCTTATGGCAGTCTGTCTCGAATGTTCTTTAAACAGACAGTATCTCAACTGCGACAAAAAAAGTTACAAAATAAATCAGATCACTCCATCACTGCTAATAGTAATTTGGGAAGTATTAGCAAGTGAGTGTGTTTGCCTTCAAATTGGTTTGGACAAGATTCAGAAATGCAGCAAAATTGTCTTGCTGCAATTGTACAGGGTCTTGGTGAGGCCGCAACATTTTGTTTATTCATTCACAGTATGAGGGCTTCACTGGCTAGGCAGCATTTATTGCCCATCCCTAATTGCCCAGAGGGCAGTTAAGAGTCAACCACATTGCTGTGGTCTGGAGTCTGGAGGGCAGTTTCCTTCCCTGAAGGACATTAGTGAACCAGATGGGTTTTTTCCTGACAATCGGCAATGGATTTTTGGTCATCATTAGATTCTTAATTCCAGATATTTATTGATTTCAAATTCCACCATCTGCCATGGCAGGATTTGAAGCCGGGTCTCCAGAACATTACCTGGGACTCTGGATTAACAGCCCAGCGATAATACCACTAGGCCATTGCCTCCCCTGGGCTATTGTGTGCTGTTTTGATCTCTTTATCTGAGGATGAATTTCCTGGCGATGCAAGGAGTGCAATAAAGATTTACCAGATTGATTTCTGAGATGGTAGGACTGATGTATGAAGAGATACTGGGTGATATCAGACTATATTCAGGGGGAATGTTCCCTGTGACCGGGAAGTCGAGAATCAGGGCTCATCGTCTCAGGAAATGAGGTAGACCATTTAAGTGAGAGGAGGAGAAATTTCTTCACTCAGAGAGCTGTGGAATTCTCTGTCACAGAAAGTGATTAAGATTACATTATGGAATAGTTTTAAAGGAATTAGATATAAGACCATACGATTTAGGAGCAGAGTTAGGCCATTCAGCCCATCAGGTCCACTCTACTGTTCGATCATGGCTGATATGTTTCTCAACCTCATTCTCCTGCCTTCTCCCCATAACCTTTGATTCCCCTGACTAATCAAGAACCTATCTATCTTTGTCTTAAAAACACTCAATAATTTGTCCTCCACAGCTTTCTGCATCAATGAGTTCCACAGATTCACTACCCTCTGGCAGAAGAAATTCCTCCTCTTCTGATTTCTAAAGAGTTGTCCCTTCAGTCTGAAACTGCGCCCTTAGGTCCTTGTCTTTCTTAGTGGAAACATCTATACCACGTTCACTCTATCCAGGCCTCTCATTATCCTGCAAGTTTCGATGAGATTCCTCCCTCATCCTTCTAAACTCCATTGAGTACAGACACAGAGTCCTCAACCGCTCCCATTATGACAAGCCCTTCATCCCCAGGATCGTTCTTTTAAAACCTGCTCTAGACTCTCTCCGAGATCAGCACATCCTTCCTTAGATACAAGGCCTAAAAGTGCTCAAAAAATGCAAATGCAGTTGGACCACAGCCTGATAAAATCCTCAGCAATACATCCCGCTCTTGTGTTCCAGTCCCCTTGAAATGAAAGCCAGCATTTCTTTTGCTTTCCTAACTGACAACTGAAGATGCATGTTAACTTTAAGGGAGTCCTGAAATAATGTTGTGAATCTTTGGAATTGTCTACCACAGGGGGCTGTGGACTTGAGTATGTTTAAAGTAGAGATTGATAGATTCCTGATTCCCAGGGTGTACAGGGTTCTGGGAATGAGGTGAATGAAATGCATTGAAGTGTTCGATCAGCTGTGATCATATTGAATTTTGTGCACGCATCAAATAGAGTTACTCTCCTGCTTATTAATTTAGACATGTCAGTTTGCCTGTAGTGTATCAATTGTAGCTCCTAGATCTGAACACAAATCCAGGCTAACAGATCTTCTCCCAATCTGAACACAAATCCAGGCTAACAGATCTCCTCCCAGATCTGAACACAAAATCCAGGCTAACAGATCTCTTTCCAGATCATTTTTTTTGACAGGGCAGACTTGATGGGTTGAAGGGTCTCCTCTCATTCTTGTGTCCCACGTTCCTATGTTCCCCATCCCCTGTTTTGCATATCTTCAATCCTGTTCCTGGTATGCTCTAAAAATAAAAAAAAATGCTAGAGATCACAGCAGGTCAGCCAGCATCCATGGACAGAGACCAAGCTGACATTTCAAGTCTAGATGACTCTTCATCAGAGCTCTCCTTTCTATAACCCAGAGAAGCATTTTGTTATGTTGAAGCCAGTTTCCAAGAACAATCAGTTAATCCTTTTGGTGCTTCTAAAGAAGAAAAGGAATCTTATTCAGAATAGCAGAACAACATCCTGCCTCCATTTCAATTCAAGCTGTGAGATCTTTAACATGTATCTGACAATATCTAAGTCCCACAGTTCTGAGGAAGGGTCACAGGACCCGAAACGTTAACTCTGTTTCCTCCTCCACAGATGTTGCCAGACCTGCTGCAACTTTGTTTTTGTTTCTAAGTCTCACACATCATGTTAAGTACAACACCATCTTTCTGCAATATTGCCTTATCATTGCATGGGACTGTTAGCCTAGGTTTTGTGTTTGGATCTGGGAGGAGATCTGTTAACCTAGATTTTTGTTCAGATCCGGGAGGAGATCTGTTAGTCTAGATTTTGTGTTCAGATCTGGAAAGAGATCTGTTAGCCTAGATTTTGTGTTCAGATCTGGGAGGAGATCTGTTAGCCTGGATTTGTGTTCAGATCTGGGAGGAGATCTGTTAGCCTGGATTTTGTGTTCGGATCTGGGAGGAGATCTGTTAGCCTGGATTTGTGTTCAGATCTGGGACGAGATCTGTTAGCCTGGATTTGTGTTCAGATCTAGGAGATACACTAGAGGCAAACTGACATGTCTAAATTAATAAGCATGAGAGTAACTCTACTTGATGCGTGCACAAAATTTAACTTGTTGCAATAAGTTTCCATTTTTCCGATTTTTTGATAATAACACTTAAAGTGACTGATCTCCACATCCATAATGATGTGTGCACTTTGCTTCTACCTGTGCATTGCTCATTCCACTCTCTGGAACAGTCATCATTTTTCAACTGCAGCTCACTCATCAGAGAGATCATTTCATGTCTGAAACCACTGATGTGACACTGGTGGAAACCAGTAATCTGCTGTTAATTGCTTTCTCTTTCGCCCACTCCCTGTCCCATAATGAACTTAATTGCTATTGCTTTGCCTCACTGTTAAACGACAACCATGAATCACTACGACCACTGAACACTGTTTGGTAGTCTGAGGGTGTTAGGCAGTCTTTAATGTCCAATCAATTATCTCTGTTGCCTAATGAGTTAAAATGATGCTCTGTCCTCCAAATGCATAACCAGATTTCATTTTCTTTTTATACAGTGATTGATTGCAAACAAGACTTGAGTGTTGGTTTATTATAAGAAGCAATTACATCACAAAGCCTTCCTTGGTGCCACAAGAAACAATTGACTATGCCATTAGTAAATGCAGTAGCGCAGCATGACTGATAAATCCAGGGGGATTAACATAGCTTTGATTCGTTTAGGAACCTGCTGCTTTGTTTGTTCATGTAACAAGAAATAATGTATGCATTACTCAGACATTATCAAATTAGTCTCTTGCAAGCCTGGACATTGGATAAAATGAAGAGTTGAATCATTAACTTTCTTTTTCATCTCTTTGAAGACAAAGTTCAGATTAGCAGGGAGTACCTCATGAAAGATATAAACTATAAACAGACCTATAAACTGGGTGGCCCAGTGGATGACTAGCAATGCTGCCTCACAGCAACAGGGACACGGGTTCAATTCCACCTTCAGATGACTGTCTGTGTGAAGTTTGCACATTCTCCCTGGGTCTGTGTGGGTTTCCTCCAGGTGCTCTGGTTTCTTCCCACAGTCCAAAGATATGCAGTTTAGGAGATAGTAGGAATTGCCGATGCTGGAGAATCTGAGATAACAAGGTGTAGGGCTGGATGAACACAGCAGGCCATGCAGCATCAGAGGAGCAGGAAAACTGACGTTTCGAAACAATTTTTCTGAAGAAGGGTCTCGACCTGAAACATCAGCTTTCCTGCTCTTCTGATGCTGCTTGGCCTGCTGTGTTCATCCAGCTCTACACCTTGTTATCTGCAGTTTAGGAGGATTACGCACAGTGTCCAGGAATGTGCTGGCTAGTTGGATTAGCCATGGGAAATGCAGAGTTACAGGGATAGAGTAGGGAAGGTAGGTCTGGATGGGATGTACTCTGAAGGGTTGGTGTGAACTGAATGGCCTGCTATCACACTATAGGGATTCTGTAAATTCAAAATCAAGTGTGAAGTGATGCATTTTGGGAAAGTACATACAGGAGGAAAATGTTCAGTAAATGGCAGGACCTTTAAGAGCATTGATATACATTGGGGTGCACATCCATAGCTCCCTGAATGTGACAACACACATGGGTAAGGTGGTAAAGAAGGTAGACAGCATGCCTGCCTTTATTGGTCAGGGCCTTGAGTCTAAAAATCAGAAAGTCATTTTGCAGCTGTATAAAACTTTAGTTGGGCCACATTTGGAGTATTGTGTGCAATTCTGGTTGCCTGTCTATAGGAAGGATGTAGAAGCATTGGAGAGGGTGCAAAAGGGGTTTACTAAGATGGTGGCTGGATTAGAGGGTATTAGCTATAGGGAAAGGTTGGATAAATTTTAAAGGAGATGTATGAAGCAGATTTTTTTTATGCAGAGGCTTGTAGGAGCCTGAAACCAGCTGCCAGGGGAGGTGGTAGAAGCACATATGATAACAATGTTTAAGAGGCATTTAGTCATACACAGGAGCAGGCAGGAAATAGAGAGATATGGATCACGTGCAGGCAGATGGGATTAATTGAGAATGGTATAACCAGTTGGCACAGACATGATGGGCCATTGGATCTGTTCCTGTGCCTGTACTCTTTTCAACCCTAATTCATCAGTGGCTTAATGTGTCTTCCATCTTGAAAATACTTTTCATAAATACTGTGTCTTTTTTATTTTCTATAATTTTGGGGGGTTTTGAACTGAAATAAGACAAAAACTGTTAAAAGCAGGGATTTCAAGGATGCTGCATGATTTGAATATAATTAACTTGATAGTCATTATGAGCACTGCTTAGAGAGTGCTGGATTACAGCAATGTTTGCAGGTGAACTGGAGCCAAAGGGTTGTGTACAAACCAAGCTTTGGCTGACAACAAGTAGTGGATTGTTTTGTGGGCTGGTGACAAGTTACTAATGATAAAGGTCTTCTGTTTATCAACAAAAATGTGATTTGCTCTCAGGTAGCTGATCACCTTGGTACTTGTAAATAAGATATAGAGAAGCCATCAGGTCTCTACCAACTCAGGAGCACTTCCACTCTGTTCTCTGTAGGAAAAGTCACTTCAAGCCTAAAGAACAATCAAAGAATCCCTACAGTGTGGAAACAGTCCCTTTGGCTCAACAAGTCCACACTGATCTTCTGAAGAGCTTCCCACCCTAACCCATCCCCCTACCCCTGTCATCCACACATCCCTGAATACTATGGGGCAATTTAGCATGGCTGATCTACCTAACTTGCACATCTTTGGACCGTGGGAGGAAACCAACGCAGACACAGGGAGAATGTGCAAACTCCACACAGACAGTTGCCCAAAGGTAGAATTGAACCTGGGTCCCTGGCACTGCGCGGCAGCAGTGCTAAACACTGAGACACTGTGCTACCCCAAAGAACAGTTCAACACAGGAACAGGCCATTTAGTTCACCGAGACTATGCTGAAACATGAAGCCTTTCTATACCAAAAACCTTTTGCCTCTATGGTATCCATATCCCTCATTCGCTGCCTATTCATGTATCTGTCAAACTGCCTCTTAAACATTGCTATTGTATCTGCTTCCATCACCCTGTCCGGCAATGCATTCCAGACACTTGCCATTCCTTGTGTAAAAAAAGCTGCCTCTCACATCTCATTTAAACTTTCCCCCTTTCTCCTTCACCTACATCCCCTAGTAATTAACATTTTTCCTCTGCAAAAATGACTATCTATTCTATCCATGCCTCTCATAGCTTTGTAAATTTCTATCAGATTGCTCATCAATTTCCAATGTTCAAATGACCAACTTTGTCCAATCTCTCCTCAGAGCTAATACCCTCCAAATCAGCCACATCCTAGTTATTTTATTCTGTATCTTCTCCAAAGCCTGCCATGTTGTTCTCATTTGTGAATACTGGTACAAAATGTTCATTAAAGACACCACCCACTTCCTCCAGCTCCACACATATATTCCCTCCTTTGTCCTTGAGTGTATTAAAGTTGTGAAACTGTAGCTAATAAAAAAACGACTCTTATTAAGTACAAAAACCTGGCCTGTGCTTTCTGTTAACTTGGGTCTGAAAATCAGATATATCGAGACATCTTTGCATGCTATTAAAATCTTTATTTTTTGTATTGACTCCAGGAATAGCAGGACTTTACCTGAGTGAGGTATTGTTTTTCAAATTACAGGTCATCAATTAGAAACATTCTGCTAACAGTTGCTTTCTCAAATATCTGCAATATTAGAACTAAATTGTCATGACTGTGTATACCTTCAGAAAAAGAGTATAACCTCTTATAATTTTATATAACCAAATTCATAAGGAAACAGAAACATTCTCAGCTCTAGCGGCCTATTAGTGTATTGAACAAGCTCAAGTGAATCACACATTTCTTAGGGACTAATCAGTACAAGTACAAAGAGAGCAAGCGAGACAGAAAGTACATCATGCAGAACCTTTAGCAAAAAACTTATTTAGTTGTTGTTTTCCTTAACAACAGAAAAACCAGAAGACTTGTTGCTTATGAAATCCAGACAGATAATGAAAATGATTAATGGCGTTTTTACATTCCAGGCATTTCTTATGAAAGTGATGACATAAATCATTTATTTGTGCAAGTGCTCATCCCAAGCTTATCCCATACAATTGTACAGAAACATTTGATGTTCAGCTGAAAGGTGACCCCTGGATTGTCAGACATTTCTGAATTCAAGCCCCAACCCAAGATTTTGAGCACGTAATCTGAGCTGACATTTCACTGTTGTGCTGAGAAATTGTGACCTTGTCAGAATTGCTATCCTTCAGGTGAGATATGAAAAACGGAGTCTATCTGTGTTCTTGTGTTTTACATGAATGTTACTCTGGTTACTCTGAAGTGAGCTGTACTTTGTCTGCTGTCCTGGCCAATATTCTTCCCTCAAGGAATATCAATTGTCTATTTATGTCATTGACGTTTCTCTGGTCTTGCTACACTTGCCTACGTGACATCCCATTCTCGGTAATTGATTGTGTTTGAAGCTTTGAAGTTATCTCTGAATAGTCACATGGCACAAGTAATGTGCACATTAAAAAAAATGTAAGAACATAAGAAATAGAGGCAAGAGTAGGCCATTCAGCCCTTCATGTTTGCCCAGCCATTCAACAATATCACAGTTGATCTTCCCAATGCCTCAATCCTCTTTTGTTCAGCTCATCATAGCCTTCAACTTCCTGATATTTCAAAAATCTATCTCCCTCGTTTATAAATCCATTTCTGATGAAGGGTCTAGGCCCGAAACGTCAGCCTTTCTGCTCCTGTGATGCTGCTTGGCCTGCTGAGTTCATCCAGCTCTACACCTTGTTGTCTCAGATTCTCCAGCATCTGCAGTTCCTACTATCTCTCATATTTTTCCTGCTAACATTTTGCAAAATAATGTCACTAAGCTTCATTTATATTTTGTGCTGTAAAAGTAAGACTTGACTTCTGCGAATATCTGAGACATAGCATCAAAATTCAACATCATCGCGATTACATTCTTGGTAAAAATGCAATCTCCACATAACTACTTCCTGCTCACATTCTAGGTACTGTGACATTGGTCATCATGACATGCAACACCTTTACAATCCAAATGCTTCGCAGGTTCCCTTCACATACTTTCTTACAGCAAAATCTACAGAGTTAATTTATTCCAACCATTACCTCACTATTATTTGAATAGCTCAATGAGTCATAGATTTATAGAAGTCTGGAAGGCTGGCAGAGTGGCTCGGTTGTGAGCACTGCTACCTCACAGCGCCAGGGACCTGGGTTCAATTCCTCAGGTGACTGTCTGCGTGGAGTTTGCACATTCTCCCCATGTCTGCGTGGGATTCCTCCGGTAACTCCGGTTTCCTCCCACAGTCTAAAGATGTGCAGATTAGGTGGATTGGCCATAGTTAATGTGGGGTTATAGGGATAGGTTAGGTGGAGTGGGTCTAGTTGGGATGCTCTTTGGAGGGTCGGTGTGGGCTGAATGGCCTTTTCCCATACTATATGGATTATATGACTCTATACAACCCAAAAAATGCCCTTCAACCCATTGTGTACATGCTGGTCAAATATAATCACCCAACGATTCTAATCTGATATTCTAGCAAAGCTTTCACATGTTCATCTGCCCACTCAACCAGAGACACTCGATGTCTGTCCCGCCAAGCTTGAGATCCACCCAGCCAATAAACCACTCAGAGCTTGCACCTGGACAGAGTAAGGGAATGTTGGGCTCGGTACCCACTCTTAAAGTATCTGGATTTATTCAAATTGAATTTCTTCCAATGTTTCTATCTATCAGTTCTCATGTAACAGACTGTTTGTGCAGACTGCTGGATTTCTATTGATAGTTACATTTTTACAAATTGATCCATATAGACCCAAATCGTTCTTTTTTACCAAGTCAATTCTTAATTGCTTTTAAACACAATTTAAAATGCAGTTCAGTCTATGCATTGCTATATCACAATGAGTAATTTAACAGAAATGATCAGTCACTAAGCAGTGGAAAAATCCAGTAAGGAGATTTCTGAGAATTCAGTGCAATATTGCACTGGGCAAAGTATTTCACTGATTAGCACCACATTCACTAGCATCCATTCCCTCCATCACTGGGGCTCAGTAGCAGCAATGCCTACCAGATGCACTGCAGAAACTCACCAAGTCTCCTTATACAGTATCTACCAAACCCATGACTATCTCCATCTAGAAAGACAAGGGCAGGAGGGAACACTGCACCCTGCTAATTGCCCTCCAAGCCACTCATGATTTGGAACTTTATTATGAATTCTTCACTGTCAGTGGGACAAGAAAAAGCAATTCCATCCTAATGTGCAACTTGGATGTACTGATGACCCAACGTCTGTGGTATATGTATCTAAATTCACCCCACTGTTAGGATGATCCACTTTATGATCATGTTCTACAAAACAATTTGAGCAGGTTTATTGCCATCAGTCAATTATCAGCAACATTGTGGGAAGGCAATTGTTATCTTGGTCTTTATTGCTTGAGGATTTGAGTTCAAAAATGGGGATCTCTTACTACAGTTATACAGGAACAAAAACGGAAGTTGATGGAAAAGGTCAGCAGGTCTGGCAGCATCTGTGAAGAAAAAAATCAGAGTTAATGTTTCGGGTCCAGTGACCCTTCCTCAGTTCCTCAGAGGAAGGGTCACTCGACTCGCAACATTAACTCTGATTTTTCTTCACAGATGCTGCCAGATCTACTGAGCTTTTCCAGAAACTTCTGGTTTTGTTCCTGATTTATAGCATCCACAGTTCTTTCAGGTTTTACACAGTTATACAGGGCCTTGGCGAGGCCACACCCAGAGCATTGCCTGCAGTTTTAGTCTCCATGCCGAAGAGAAAGTATACCAGACATAAAGGGAGTGCAGCAGAGAATCACGAGGCTGATACTTGTGGTGGCAGGTTTGTTGTACAAGCAGAGATCGGTTCGACTGGGCCTCTATTCACGACAGTTCAGAAGGTTAAGACGGAATATGATCGAAATGTATAAAATTCTAACAGGGCTGGGCAGATGAGATGGAGGGAGAATGTTTTCCTTGGTTGGGGAGTCCAGATCCAGGAATCACAATCTCAGGACACAAGGTAGACCATTTAGAACTGAAACGAAGAAAATATCCTTTGGTCAGAAGAAATCTGTGGAATTCTTGACCACAAAACTAATACACAAGGACAGCAGATAATTAGGAGGCAAATGGAAATTTGGCATTTATTGCTAAAGGAATAGGATATAAATGAGGGAAATATTACTGTTGGGGAGGCAATGACCTAGTGGTAGAGTCTCTGGACTACTAACCCAGAGACCCAGGGAATGTTCTGGAGACCCAGGTTCAAATCTTTGCCTCAGCAGATGGTGGAATTTGAATTTAATAAATATCTGGAATTAAAAGTCTAGAACCCCTCTGGTTCACTATGCCTTTTAGAAAAGGAAACTGTCATCCTCACCTGGTCTGGCCTATATGTGACTCCAGACTCACAGCAATGTATTTGATTCTTGTATACCCTCTGAGTAATTAGGCATAGGCAATAAATGCTGGCCAGCAACACCTACATTGCTTGAATGAACATAAAAAAACACTTTACAAGTTATTAGTGAGATCACATCTGGAGTATTGCATATAGTTTTTGCTCCCTTACTTGAGCAGGGATGTAGTTGTATTGGAGGCAGTTCGAAGAGAGATTGAGCAGTTTAGGCCAACATTCTCTGCAGTTTAGAGAAATGAGGGGAGGTCTTATTGAGGTCTATAAGTTGCGAAAAGAGATTGACAAAGTAGATGTAGAGAGGATGTTTCATCTTGTGGGGAAAACTAGAATGAGAGGTGATAGCTTCAGGCTAAGGGGGCAGCAGATTTAAAGCAGAGATGAGGCGAAATTATTTCTCTCAAAGGATCATGTATCTGTGGAATTCACCCTCCCAGAGTGTTGTCGATACAGGCACATTAGGCAAATTTAAGAAGGAGATAAACAAAATTTTAATTCATAATGGGGTTGAAGGGTTATGGAAAGAGGGTGGGAAAATGGAGCTGAGGCTGAGTTGAGATCAGCCCTGATTGTATTAAATGGTGGAGCAGGCTCGAGGGGCTGAATGGCCGACTCCTGCTCTTAGCTATGATGTTCTAAAAGGCTGTGGAGGTCAGCTAATTGAGTAAATTAAAGAAAGTGTTGTTTTTTAGATCTTAAATGCATCAAGGGGTACAGAGAGAGAACGGGAATTTGGCATTAAGATAGAGGATTATCAATAATCAAGTTGAATGGTAGAGCAGGCTGGAAGGGCCAATATGCCTACTCCTGCTTCAAGTTTCTATGTTTAATCCTTCATTTTGGTATTAATATGAGTTCCTGATCTCAGGATGCCCACAAAATGTTTTGGCAGAAGGCCATAATATCATAAGGAATAGGAACAGGGGTAGGCCATTCAGCCCCTCAAGATGAAAGTTTAAGACTTGATAAACAGAAAAGGTTTATGAAATAGTACTTTCTGGCTAGTCACAATACATGATAATCTCTTGTGAAATATCAACCTCCGCTGATAAGGAAGTGTATAAATTAACCCAAGTTGGAGTGCTGGAGCATAGTGAATACTTGCGAGCTGTCTACAGCAGATCTTATTCTTACAGATCTTATCATCATTCTGATCATTTAAAACTAAATTCTAAGTCTGTCAAAATTACTGACAAAGTTCTCTTAAATCTACATGCAGGTCTGAGGATCCTCCGATTGACCAGGCCTGATTATTGATGCTGGAAGCACAAGACCAAAGAGATCAGACACCTTCTAGCCCCTCGTCAGCCCGACATCATCATGGAAACCTGGAGCCAAAGCCTGACCAGCATGGGAGTGAGACTTGACCCCAATGTTGCTGTGAAGTAACATTGAAGAGAACCGACCAGACCGACCACAATACTCCTCGGAACACTCAAGGCCAGGACCCCATCAGTTACACCCATTCACTTTCTGGCGTGGCCGACATCCCTCTCTGATGTTGGGATCAAGTAGGAGCACCTATCTGCCCAGGAAACATGGCAGATGCGCTGGAGTTCAGGTGAGACTGAAACTCCAAGGTTTCACGCTGCCCTCCCCAGCATACTCCTGACAAATGTCCAAACCATTAAAAACAAGAAGGACAACCTTAAAGCGCGACTCACCTTCCAGAGGGAATTGAGAGACTGCTGTGTGCTCTGTTTTACAGTGACATGGCTCACTCCTGCTATGCCTGACTGTGCCTTACAACCTGAGGGTTTCTCAATTCACCAAATGGACCGTTCACTATCTCGGGCAAAGCAAGGAGCAGTGGGTCTGCCTCCTAATCAACACTTCCTGGTGCTCCGACATGGCAACTCTGGTGAGTCATTGCTCCCCGGACCTAGAATATTATCAGTGAAATGGCGTCCCTACTACTTGCTGCGCAAGTTTATCTCCACTATCTTGACAGCAGTCTACATCCCACCCCATTGTGGAAGTGAAAAGAGCACTTGCTGAACTACACAATGCTACAAACCATCTTGAGAGAGAACACCCCAAGGCCTTGTTCATCATAGCTGAAGACCTCAACTAGACCAACCTCAAGAATGTGTTAACAAAATATTATCAACATGTCTTCTGTCCCACCAGAGGTCTGAACATCCTTGACCATTGCTGTACAACCACAAAAGATGCTGACTGTTCCATCGCTGGTCTGCATTTTGGAAAATCAGATCACAACAGCTTGCTCCTGCTTCCCCAGCTGACAAGCAGAAATTGAAGCCTGAGGCCCAGTGAATGAAGTAGTGCAGGGTTGGTCTGGGGAAACAGAAGGGCTTCCATGCGACTGCTTCGAGTCAGTGGAAGGATCCATAATCAAAAACACAGCAGCCAATCGAAATGAGCATGTCACTACCGTTACCATTTCGTTAGTAAGTGTGCAGAGGACTGTGCGCCAAAGATATTAATCTGAATATTCCCGAAACCACGGAGGAACTGGGAGATCCACTCTGTACTGACGTCTAGGCCTGAGGCATTGAAGTTGGATGATCCTGACCTATACAGGAAATCCAGTAACCGCCTTCGCAAAACTATCAGTCACCAAGAGACAATGCCAAACTAAGCTTGAGACCCAGACCAGCCACACGGACACCTATCATTTGTGGCAAGGCTTACACAACATAACGGGCTACAAAGCAAAGTTGAACAGAATCATGTGCAACAGTACATCCCTACCCAACGAGCTCAAAGCATTCTAAGCTCACTTTGAATAGAGGGTCAGTGAAACAAAGTTACCGATCCCAACATCTTTGGGTACACCTGTACCCACAGTCATCACTGCAGATCGGCCTTCTTGAGAGTGAACCCATGGAAAGTGACTGGCCCAGATAGAGTTCCTGGTCATGTACTGAGATCCTGTGTGGACCAGCTTTTGGGAGTATTCGCTGGCATCTTTAAACTCTCCTTAGTACGATCTAAAGTCCCCGCCAGCTTCAAGATGACTACCACCATCCCTGTATCAAAGAAAAATCTCGCAGCATGCCTCAATGACGACCACCCAGTGGCCCTTTCTCCTATAATTATGAAGAACTTCCAGAGGTTATTCATGGTTCATACCAACTCCAGCCTCCAAAATTGCCTTGATCCTTTGCAATTCAGCTGCTGGTACAATAGGTCCACAGCAGAATGCCATCTCCCTGACCCTAATCTCATCCCAGGAGCATTTGGATAACAAGGATATCCATGTCAGCCTCCTACTTACTGACTGCAGCTCCACCTTCACCTTCAACACGATAATTTCAAACAAATTCATCTCCAAATTCTGAGACCTCGGACTCTGCTCTCCCCTCTGCAATTGGATCCTCAACTTCCTAACCCATAGATCACAATCAGTAATAGAACATAGAACATAGAACACAGAACAGTACAGCACAGTACAGGCCCTTTGGCCCATGATGTTGTGCTGAACTTTTACCCTAATCCTAAGGTCTATCTAACCTCCACCCCTACCTTATACTATCATTCATATGCCTATCTAATAGCTGCTTAAATGCCCCTAATGAGGCCAACTCCACTACCCTCTCTGGCAATGCATTCCACGCCCCGACCACTCTCTGAGGAAAGAACCTACCTCTGACGTCTCCCCGATATCTACCTCCACTCACTTTAAAACTATGCCCCCTCATAATAGCTACCTCCACCTGAGGAAATAGTCTCTGGCTGTCCATTCTATCTATACCTCTGATCATCTTGTACACCTCTGTCAAGTCACCTCTCATCCTTCGTTGTTCTAAAGAGAAAAGCCCTAGCTCTCTCAACCTTTCCTCGTAAGACCTTCACTCCATTCCAGGCAACTTCCTGATAAATCTCCTCTGCACCTTTTCCAACACTTCCACATCTTTCCTGTAATGAGGCGACCAGAACTGGACACAATACTCCAGATGTGACCAAACCAGGCTTTTGTATAGCTGGAGCATAACTTCACGGCTCTTGAACTCAATCCCTCTATTAATGAAAACTAACACACCATACGCCTTCTTAACAACTCTATCCACCTGGGTGGCAGCTTTCTGGGAACTGTGGACATGAACCCCAAGATCCCTTTGCTCCTCCACGCTGCCAAGAATCTTTCCGTTAACCCTGTATTCTGCTTTCAAGTTTGTCCTTCCAAAATGAATCACCTCACACTTTTATGTAATGATAGGCAAAGTCATCTCGTCCACCATAATCCTCAATACCGGTGCCTCACAGGCTGTGTACTCAGACCCCTACTATACTTCTTATACATTCATGACTGTGTGACCAAATTCTCCCCCCAACTCCATTTACAAGTTTGCTCATGATACCACAGTTATAGGCAAGATCTCAGACAGTGACGAGACAGAGTGTAGGCGAGAGATTAAGTGCTTAGTGGCCTGGTGTAAAAACAACAATCTCTCCATCAATGTCAGCAAAATGAAGGAGCTGGTCACTGACTTCAGGAGGGAGAGCGGAGGGCATGTCCCTGCTTGTATCAGTGGCGCTGAAGTAGAGATGGTCGAGAGTATTAAGTTCCTGGGAATGGCAATTAATTTCAATCTGTCCTGGTCCATCCATGTTGACATTATGGTCAAGAAAGTACAACAAAGTCTCTACTTTCTCTGGGGGCTAAGGAAATTTGCCAAGCCCACAAGGACTCTTACCAGATTTTATAAATGCACCAATGAAAGTATTATGTCTGGATGCATGACAGAACAGTATGGCAACATGCCCTTCCCAAGAGAGCAAGAAACTACAGAGAGTTGTGAACACAGCCCAGTCCATCACATAAACCAACATTCCATCGATTGACGCCATCCACACTTCTCGCTGCCTCAGGAAAGCAACCAACATAATCAAAGACCCCTCCCACCCGGCTTATACTCTCTTCTACCTTCTTCCATCGGGCAGAAGATACAAAAGGTTGCAGGTTGCGTACACATACAAATAAGTACAAGAACAGCTTCTTTCCCACTGCTATCGGATTTTTGAATCAACCTCTTTAATGTTAATGTTGATCTCTCTCTGCACCTTCTCAGCAACTGTAACACAGTATCCTGCACTCTGTTCTGTTACCCTAATGCACTTGTATAGCATGATCTGTCTGTAATGCATGTAAGACAGTACTTTTCACTGTACCTCAGTACATATGACAGTAATGAATAAGAAAATAAGAACATAAGAACTAGGAGCAGGAGTAGGCCATCCGGCCCCTCGAGCCCGCCCCGCCATTCAATAAGATCATGGCTGATCTTTTTGAGACTAAGCTCCACTTACCCGCCCACTCACCATAACCCTTAATTCCTTTACTGTTCAAAAATTTATCTAGCCTTGCCTTAAACACATTCAGCGAGGTAGCTTCAACCGCTTCACTGGGCAGGGAATTCCACAGATTCACAACCCTTTGGGTGAAGAAGTTCCTCCTGACCTCAGTCCTACATCTGCTTCCCTTTATTTTGAGGCAATGCTGTCTAGTCCTAGTTTCACCTGCTAGCGGAAACAACCTCCCTGCCTCCACCTTATCTATTCCCTTCATAATCTTATATGTTTCTATAAGATCTCCCCTCATTCTTCTGAATTCCAATGAGTATAATCCCAGTCTACTCAGTCTCTCCTCATAATCCAACCCTCTCAACTCTGGAATCAACTGAGTGAATCTCCTCTGCACCCCCTCCAGTGCTAGTATATCTCTTTGCATGTAAGGAGACCAACACTGCACACAGTACTCCAGGTGTGGCCTCACCAGGACCCTATACAGCTGCAGCATAGCCTCCCTGTTTTTAAACTCCATCCCTCTAGCAATGGCAGACAAAATTCCATTTGCCTTTTTAATTACCTGCTGCACCTTCAATCCGACTTTTAGCAATTCACGTACAAGGACACCCAAGTCCCTCTGCACAGCAGCGTGCAGCAATTTTTTACCATTTAAAACGTAGTCCATTTTGCTGTTATTCCTACCAAAATGGATGACCTCACACTTATCAACATTGTACTCCATCTGCCAGACCTTTGCCCACTCACTTAGACTATCTATATCCCACTGCAGACTTTCAGTGTCTTCTGCACACTTTGCTCTACCACTCACCTTAGTGTCATCTGCAAATTTTGACACACCACACTTAGTCCCCAACTCCAAATCATCTATGTAAATTGTAAACAATTGCGGTCCCAACACTAATCCCTGAGGCACACCACTAGGCACTGACCGCCAACCAGAAAAACACCCATTTACCCCTACTCTTTGCGTTCTACTGATCAACCAATCCTCTATCCATGCCAATACATTACCTGTAATACCATGCAACTTTATCTTATGTAGCAGCCTTTGGTGTGGCACCTTGTCAAATGCCTTCTGGAAATCCAGATACACCACATCCACAGGTTTCCCATTGTCCACCATGCAAGTAATGTCCTCAAAGAATTCGACCAAATTAGTTAAACATGACCGACCCTTCATGAACCCATTCTGGGTGTTCCCAGGAGGACAATTTATATCCAGATGCCTTGCTATTTCTTCCTTAATGATAGATTCAAGCATTTTCCCCACTACTGAAGTTAAGCAAACTGGCCTATAGTTACCTGCTTTTTGTCTACTTCCTTCTTTAAACAGTGGCGTCACATTGGCTGTTTTCCAATCTGCGCCCAGAGCCCTGTGAATTTTGGTACATCATTACTAGTGCATTTGTGATTTCCCCCATCACCTCTTTTAGTACTCTGGGATGCATTTCATCACGGCCAGGAGACTTGTCTACCTTTAGCCCCATTAGCTTGCCCAGCACTGCCTCCTTAGTGATAATGATAGTTTCTAGGTCCTCACCTGCTATAACCTTCTCGCCATTAGTTTTCGGCATGTTATTTGTGTCTCCCACTGTGAAGACCGACACAAAATAATTGTTTAATGCCTCGGCTATTTCCACATTTTCGTTTATTAAATTGGCGTTCTCATCCTCTAAAGGACCAATGTTTACCTATACCACACTTTTACGATTTACGTATTTATAGAAACTTTTGCTGCCTGTTTTCGTATTCTGAGCTGGTTTACTCTCATAATCTATCTTACTTTTCTTCATAGATTCTTTTGTGGCTTTATGTTGGCCTTTAAAGATTTACCAGTTTACTAGTTTCCCACTAATCTTTGGTTTTTTTGTATGTGTTTTTTTAATTTGATACTTTCCTTTATGAAATTTTTGCTCCCATTCTACCTTAGCTAACTCCTCCTTCATCCCATCATCGTCTCCTTTGTTTAAGCACGGGACATTGGTACTGGATTTAACCTTCTCATTCACCTTCTGTGTTTTAAATTCGACCATACTGTGATCACTCCTTCCGAGAGGATCCCTAACTGTGAGATCATTAATTATTCCTGTCTCATTACGCAGGACCAGATCTAAGATAGCTTGCTCCCTCGTAGGTTCCATTACATATTGTTCAAGGAAATTATCGCTGATGCATTCTATGAACCACTCCTCAAGGCTGCTATGACCGACCTGGTTTGACCAATCGATATGTAGATTAAAATCTCCAATGATAATTGCTGTACCATTTTTACATGCATTAGCTACTTCTATGTTTATTGCCCGCCCCACCATAATGTTATTATTTGGTGGCCTATAGACCACGCCTATCAGTGACTTCTTCTCCCTGCTATTCCTAATTTCCACCGAAATGGATTCAATGTTTTGTTCAGTAGAACCTATATCATCTCTCACTACCGCCCTGACATCGTCCTTAAAAATCAGAGCAACACCACCTCCCTTACCTTCCTGTCTGTCCTTCCAAACAGTTTGATACCCCTGAATATTTAACTCCCAGTCATGACCATCCTGTAACCATATTTCTGTAATGGCCACTAAATTGTACCCATTTACCATAATTTGCGCCATCAACCCATCCACCTTGTTTTGAATGCTCCGAGCATTCAGATAAAGTGCCCTTATGCCAGTTTTTGCATCTTCTTTTTGGGTCCTATTACCTCCATTATTAACAGCTCTTGAGTTCTCCTTCCCTTTAACTTTTTTCCTAATTTTCAATGTAGTTGAAGCTTCCTCATCACCTGCTAACCTGCTGCTTTGCCTTACATTAATTATTATTCTCCCTCTATGCTCACTTCTCCCTTCCCCCCTACTTACTAGTTTAAAGTCCTATTAACCACCCTACTTACTCTTTTCGCCAGAACACTGGACCCGGCCCTGTTCAGGTGGAGTCCATCCCAGTGGTATAGATCCTTCCTGTCCCAGAACTGATGCCAGTGCCCCGTGAAAAGGAAACTCTCTTTTCCACACCACTCTTTTAGCCACGTGTTTACTTCCTTGATCCTCACCTCTCTATGCCAATTTGCACGTGGCTTGGGCAGCAATCCAGAGATTATGACCATTGAAAACCAGTTTTTAAAATTTTGTTCCCAGCTTTTCATAATCCTGAAACAGGTCTTTTTTCCTAGTCCTGCCTATGTTGTTGGTACCTACGTGGACCACAACAACTGGATCCTCCCCCTCCCTCTCTAGTATCCTCTCAAGCTGGTCAGAGATGTCTCACACCCTGGCACCAGGCAGGCAACACACCATGCGGGATTCTCTATCCTGCTCGCAAAGGATACTGTCTATCCCCCTGATGATGGAATTCCCTACAACTACAATCTGTCTTTTTGCTCCCCCCTCTTGAATGGCCTCCTGGACCATGGTGTCATGGTCAGTTGGCTCATGCTTCCTGCAGCCCTGTTCCTCATCCACGCAGGGAGCAAGTGCCTCATACCTGTGGGACAATGTCAAGGGCTGCGGCTCCTGTGTTCCTGTCTGCAGGGTCCCTCTACCTGCCTCACTCGCAGTCACACACTGCTGTCCCTGCCCGCTGATCGAATTAACATTAGTTAATCTACCAGGTGTGGCTGCCTCCTGGAAGACAGCATCCAGGTATTTCTCCCCCTCCCGGATATGCCGCAGTGTTTGGAGTTCGGATTCCAGCTCATCAATTTTGAGCCGGAGCTTCTCGAGCAGCCAACACTTGCTGCAGATGTGGTCACTGCCGTTCTCAATGGGTTCAGCTCGCTCCCACATCATACAGCTACAACACATCACCTGGCCTGCCATCTCTACTTAGCTAATTATTTAAAATTAATTAGTTTTTTTTAGTTTCGCAGTGTTCTCTCTTTAAGTGTTCTCTGCACCAGTAAGTTTACTCCGTTATATACTCAAACAGACTCTGGCTTTGCTTTCCGACCCGCTCCCAGAGGATTAGGCATCTAGGTGACCACCCCGAAAGATAACAAAGAGATGAGAAAAAAAATGCAAATAGCTTACCTGTTACTTCCCAAATTTATTGGGTGAAAGATAACCATTACCCAGCCGACCACTCGCGCCTGCTCTGGGACTCCTCCTCCACTGAACAACTGAAGGCCGCAGTCACGCGAGGTAAGACTTTTATAACGAAAGCTTACCTTCCCAGGCTGCCCTCGCTCTTTCTCCTGGACTCCCTCCACTGAACAACTGAAGGCCGCAGAATCAAATCAAACATTACTGTTAGTTACATGGACCTCATAGGAGAACAAGAAACGAGAGAGACTTGGAAAGACTGGTTCATTCCTCCCAGGAACAGACTTTTAAATCCCAGTGAGTGATACTTAGCTTGTGATATGAATTAATATTTTTTGGTACTTACTACTGCCTTATGCGAATTGTGTGATAGGTTAAGATCGCAGCTCACTGCCTCCTTCCCAAGGGCAGTTAGGGGTGGGACAATAAATACTGACCCAGCCAGTGATACCCATGTCCCATGCCTGAATGAAAACATGGTTTGAGCACAAGTCTCTGGAAAGGGGCTTGAACCCACAATTTCTGATCAAGAGTACAGTTTCTGCACGGCAGAGTTAGCAATGAAAAGCATGGGGAAATGTTGTTCTGAAAGTAACCTCTCAGCCTGGGTTTTAATTGAATATTGCTTCCTGCATTCACTCTCCAGCATTGTTTCCAATGATCTGAAAGTAAAGATTGATTGATCAGGGGCAGTCTGTGGTATTCATGCTTTGTATAGAATCTTTGATCTTGCACTCACTGCCATTGTTTATCACACCTGAAATCCTTGCTCGTGCTTCACTGAAATTATCAATGTTTTTACAAGTTTAATACATTTATGACTGTTTTTCATTTGTCTTTGTGGTGTGAAGCATAAGTGCTTGTTTCTGATGTCTCTCACAATAATGGACTATTGATCAAGAGCTCAAATCTGAACAGATAGATTTGTAGATGTAAAATGAAATAAAAGCAGTGAATAAAATTGATTGCAACTAAAAGCCAGTTACAGATCTAGAAAGCTATTTAAGTCATCTTACTTATTAAAGTAAATCAATGATTTTCTTTTCGCATGTGAACGTTTGCAGACTGCTCATGGACTGGCCAATTAGGGAGAGCTTCTCATCAACACAGATTGGTTTGATTTGATATAGTTTTGTCACTGTTAAGTGAAGCTTCAGGTTCTTATTATATTACCAACACAAATGTGGTCATTTCTTTGGAGAACCGACATGAAGGCCCACAGCCCCATGAAGGTTGAAAAGAAGAGAGAAAATAAGAGGAATGGAAAAACAATAGTTTGAAAAAAAACTAAGATTCGATGTTAAATATTGCAGATTGTGGAAAAGAAGGGAATGATGGACAGCACAGCCTTTTCTTGTAAAAGTAAAATCCTGTGGAGGCTAGAAATCTCAAATAAATACAGAGAATTCTGGAGAAACTCAGCAAGTTTGGCAGCATCTTTGGAGAGAAACGTAGTTAACATTTTGAGTCCAGAATGAATCTTCTTTGGAACTTTTCAGTCACAAACTGTTACAGGATGCCACTTCCTTCTCAAATGTGTCCAACATCCACAGACTATAAAGTAAATTAATATTTAATTGTCACTATTTGCCAGATATTATGTCACTGTTTCCTCTAGGCAAAAGCCTTTTCTGCTTCAACTACTCTCAAGAGGGCTGCCAGCTGTAAAGAATTGGCCTGAGGTTCTAAGGAATTGAAGATCAAGCTCCAAGACAGGACTGTGGGCAAAATGATCAGAGGTATAGATAGAGTGGACAGCCAGAGACGTTTTCCTAGGATGGAGGTAGATATTACGAGGGGGCATAGTTTTAAAGTGAATGGAGGTAGATATAGGGGAGACGTCAGAGATAGGTTCTTTACTCAGAGAGTTGTCGGGGTGTGGAATGCATTGCTGGAGAGGGTAGTGGAGTCAGCCTCATTAGGGGCATTTAAGCGGCTATTAGATAGGCATATGGATGATAGTATAAGGTAGGGGTGGAGGTTAGATGGACCTTAGGTTTAGGTTAAAAGTTTGGCACAACATCGTGGGCTGAAGGGCCTGTAATGTTCTATGTTCTATCTCCAGAAAAGAGTCATAACAGTATTAAAGAAAACTGATTTCTTTGAACATTTCTCGTTACTAGACATTAAAAAAAATGAAAATGGGGACAAGAAAGACCATTTGGCTTCTCTTTCAAACTTAATTCACATGGGCACAACTGACAAGGCCAACATTTCTTACCCTCATTGCTTGTATGCCAGACCAGGTAAAGACAGCAGATTTCCTTTCCTGAAGGATGTTAGTGAACCAGATGGGTTTGTCCCCAGTAATCAATAGTGGCTTCATGGTCATCAATAAACTCTTAATTCCAGATCTTTTAACAAAAATTATATTCAAATTCCACCATCTGCAAGGATGTAATTTGAACACCAGTCCCCAGAACATTCCCTGGATCTCCGTATTAATAGTCTTGCAATGATACCATTTGACAACGCCCTCTCTTGCTGATGTATTGTCTAATTGCATTATAAGCGATTTTACTTTTCAATCAGTGTGGAAAGCCAGCTTGTCAGAAGGTTGGTTATGCTGGTCAATTAATGGCTGGAGACTAGGACAGGCCACATGATACAAACTTGCAAGAAATACTTAACTGCATTTATAACTTCAACTTTTTTATTCCCCAGCGGATACATGGAAACAACACCAGGGTTCCCCTCCAAGCTACTCACTATCCTTACTGGGAAATATATTGCCATCCCCTAAGGGTCACTGGGTCAAAATCCTGAAATTCCCTCCTTAAGGGCATTATGAGTCTTACTGCAATATATGGATTGCAGCGGTGCTAGAAGGCAGCTCACCCCCACCTTCTCAAGGGGCAGCTAGAGATGGGCAAGAAATACCAGCAGCACCTATATTCTATGAGTGAATAATTTAAAATAAACTTCCAGTGGACCTTCCAAATTTCAACCACATCATGTGAATCTCCCAGTTTCTGTCCCAAATTGGAAACTAGCATGAATCATGGGGTGATGGTGCAGGATAATGCCACTGGACCAGTAATCTCGAGATCCAGGCTAATGCTCCGGGGATATGGATTTAAATCCGGAATTGGCAGCTGATTAAGTTAATTTCATTTAGTAAATCTGGAATTGAAAGCTAGTCTTGGTAATGGTGACCATGCAACCATCATCAGTTGTCATAAAAACATGTTCTTCAGGGAAGGAAATCTGCCATTCTGACCTGGTCTGGCCTATATATAACTCCAGGGCCAAAGCAATGTGGTCAACTCTTACCTGTTGTAAGCACTCAGTTCATGGGCAGTTACTGATAAAAAACCAAATATTGACTTTGCAAGCAACACCCACATCCAATGAAAGAATAAATTCTATTTACACGCACAGTCATTAGGAGTTAGAGAGGCTGAAATGATTTAGGTTAAAGTATCAAAAGGGAATATCGTTTTCATAGAATCCCTACTGTGTGAAAATAGGCCATTGGGCCCATCCAGTCCACATTGCCTCTCCAATGAGCATCCCACCTAGACCCACACCCTGATTCTATCCCTGTCACTCTGCATTTCTCATGGCCAGTCCACCTAACTTGAATGTCTTTGGACTGTGGGACAAAACTGGAGCACCCAGAGGAAACCCAATCAGACATGGGAAGGACATGCAAACTCCACAGAAACAGTCACCCAAGGATGGAATCGAACCTGGTGCTATGAGGCAGCAGTGCTAACCAATGAGCCACCATGCTGCCCAGTTCTCAGTTTTCATGATTGGCTCAATCAGCATTACTTTCAAAATCTGAGATGGCACATGCACCATCACACCGAGGGGAGTGCCGTGTTGTTGACCATGTCGTTTTTGGAAGATTCATTATATGCTGTTCCCCATCTGCACGCTCAGGTGAATATCAGAGATCCCTGGACATTCCACGCTGCCCTGTTTACACCTTACAAACATTTCATTGGCTGTTGAGCATATCAGGTTCTCTGGAGGTCATGGGAATGCAAGGTTTTTCTCATTTTGCGTTTTATCATCTATGAACAACTGATGAAAATCATTTCCTCGTTACTTGAATGCTTCTGTCATTTACTCATTTGCCGATGACTGTGTTCACAATTTCTGCAAACACCATTAGCCAATGCTACTTAGAAGTGATTAAGCAGAGGAGGTAATTGTGCCTTTAATGATATGCAAACAATTCATTCGACACCTGTTTCTGCCCAAAATAGCCAGCGGGCTAAGTCACTGAAATTGACTATTTTGTTAAAGGTGGTATTGAAAAGATTACCACATCTTCGCATTAAATGTGGACTCCTTTAAGTTTCAAAGAAGACACAAATTTTTTTTGTTGAAAAATAGCTTTCCATGCTCTTTTGTGATGAGGACCTTGATGACATTGCTGAAACTAATGGAACATGACAGGAAAAGAGCAAACCTATACACTTTAAACTTTTTCATAAAGTCGTGGTAGACAGAAAAAGAACAAAAATGTCTGGAAGCAGCTCTCTCAGAGCTAGAGTTAGGATTGACTGAGACCTTAATTATCAACTGACAATCACTGTCAACCTTGGTGCTGAAAATGGACAAAAGATCCTGAGATACTTATTTTTTTCTTGTTATTTGCTGAATAGCTCCTTTTCTTTTACAACATTAAAATATTCTTTTCTCCATCTGTCAGAACCTAATTTGATTTAACACAATGTGTCCTATTTGAACAGTAAATTAGTTTGCCCAATTTGCCACTTGTGTCAGATTAAGTTTTTGGATCCAGTGAACAGATCTCAGGAAATCCATGCAAATTAGAATAAGCTCACAGAGCCATGTCTGGGATTCACAGTGATGCAATCACTGGAGGTGCTCACTGCTAGCTACTGGGAATGCCGAACTGCTCATGTGATATGACCAGGTGTAAAACCAATCTAATACTTTGAACCTGGAACCAGACATTTTGGGATAAATTCGCAATCCGGAGCACTTAATCTTGACCAACACCAGTTCTATGCAACAACTTGCATTTATATTGCTCCTTTAATGTAATCAAGCATTTGCATGCAAAGTCAAACCAAGAATCCACATCCAACCTGTCTTGTCAGAAATTACAGGAATGGCGCTGTTGTAAAGGGAATTGGTGAGACCGTGTCTGGGGTACTGTGCACACCTTCTGTCGTCTTATCTGAGAAAGTCAGAAGCCACATGACAGCAGATTATAGTCTAACAGGTTTATTTAAAATCACAAGCTTTTGAAGCACTGCTCCCTCTTCAGGTGAAGTGAAGGAAAGCCGAGATACAGTGAAAGAGAGACAACAAGGTGCAGGGCTGGATGAACACAGCAGGCCAAGCAGCATCATAGGAGCAGAGAGGCTGACGTTTCGGGCCTAGACCCTTCATCAGAAATGGGGGAGGGGAAGGGGGTTCTGAAATAAATAGGGAGAGAGTGGGAGGCGGATAGAAGATGGATAGAGGAGAGGATAGGTGGAGAGAAAACAAACAGGTCGAAGAGGCAGGGATGGGGCCAGTAAAGGTGAGTGTAGGTGGGGAGTTAGGAAGGGGATAGGTCAGTCCAGAGAGGACAGACAGGTCAAGGGGGCGGGATGAGGTTAGTCGGTAGGAGATGGAGGTGTGGCTTGAGGTGGGAGGAGGGGATAGGTGGGAGGAAGAACAGGTTAGGGAGGCAGGGACGAGCTGGACTGTTTTTGGGAAAAATGTTGTTTTGCTTGCTATACAAAGTGCAACAGGGAACAGAGTGCAAAATACAGTGTTGCAGCTACAGAAAAGGTGCAGAGAGAGAGAGATCAGAATTAACATTTCAGAGGTCTGTTCAAAAGTCTGATAACTGAAGGGAAGAAGCTGTTCTTAAATCTGTTGGTGAGTGTTTTCAAACTTTCCTATCATCTGTCTGATGGAAGAGGGTGGAAGAGAGTATAACCAGGGTGGGAGGGGTCTTTGACTATGTTGGTTGTTTTCCCGAGGCAGTGGGAAGCATAGGTGGAGTCAATGGATGGAAAGCTGGTTTGTGCGATGGACTGGGCTATGTTCACAACTCTCCATAGTTTCTTGTGGACTTGCCATACTGTCCTGTGATGAATCCAGATAGGATGCTTGCTATGGCACATCTGTAAAAATCAGTAAGAGCTCTTGTGGAGTTGCTGAATTTCTTTAGTGCCCGGAGGAAGTAGAGATGTTGTCGTGCTTTCTTGACCATTGCGTTGATGTGAATGTTCCAGGACAGATTGTTGGTGATCATCACCCCAGGAACTTGATCATCTCCACCTTAGCAACATTAATGTAGATAGGGGTGTGCTCTCCACTCCACTTCTTGAGATCAATGACCAGTCCCATGTTGATAGAGAGATTGTTATCTTTACACCATGTCGCTAAACTCTCTATCTCTTTCCTGTATCCTATCTCATCGTTGTTTGAGATCTGACCTAGAACTGTGGTGTAGTAGATAGATTCCTGACTAAAAAGGATGCCGCAGATAATTTGTGACTAACTGTGTTGGGTTTAGTCAGAAAAGGAAGTTGAGATCAGAAACAGATAACAGAGAACAAGGTGTTAATGAGGGGAGGCAGTGGCCTTGTGGTATAATCACTAGATTATTAATCCTGGGACCAAGGTATGTTCTCTCCATTTTACCGTCTCATGGTTAAACCCACCTCTCCAAAAGTTACTGCAACATGTGATGTGGTCAGTTAACTTCCTGGGGGATTGTCCACAGGCTAACTGCTGTCCTTCCACCATCACAACAGTGACTCTGCTTCAAGAATACTTTATTGCCTGTCAGGCATTTTGGGATGTGGTTACATTGCAAATTTGTCACAGAAATTTGAGTCTCTTATTTATAAAACCATAAGGTTGCTCTATTTCCCAGACTTGTCTTTAAATTTGGCTCAGATGATCAGATCTCTTACTCATATGGCCTTGAGGATGAATTCTAGAGATTAAAGCCTGGCTACCTAAATGTAAATGGAAAATCTTAGGAAAAAGACGATAGCTAAATAAAGAAAAGACACAAGGGCTGAACTTTCCCACTTTTTGATAAAGTATTATTTCCGCGGAGTTTCATGGAGGGATTGCTGTTATGATGTACAACAACTTATCTCACGCAGTCTTCCAGTTCTGTCCTCGTGAATGATATAGTCAGGTACTTAGACAGGCATGTCACGCACAATAGTTACAAGATTGTTCAGTGTTGGTGGGGCAATGTGGCAGGCTCTCTGCTGGTGCCATGTCTAACCTCATGTGCACGTCACCTGAAGTCAGGAACTGGCTTTCCCACTCTGTCCCTGGACCACTTCAGGAAAGGACATGTCCCAGGAAGGGGAGCTGGCACCCTGCCTCAGTGAAAGAGACTTGAAGGTGTGAGAGATCAGACTGACAGAGAGGAGGATTCTCTTCTCCCTGAAACCATCAAGGGAGAACATGGCAGCGGATACAGCCAGTCATAACCCAGAGGGTGCCCTGGCTCGGTGCTGCCTCACTTTCCAAGAGAAATGCCTAGAGGTTCCTAAAGAAGGTTAATGATCTTCTGTTCACTTCAAGGCTAAGTGCTAATATCATCTCTCTCCTTCCTCACACTCACTCGAAATCTGCCATTGAACAGTTACATCACCGTGACAAACGAGCTATTCTGAAGAAAAGTCATACCAGACTCAAAATGTTTACTCTGTTTCTCTCTCCAGACATGCTCAGACCTGCTGAGTTTTTCCAGGATTCTCTGTTTCACATTTCCAGCATCTGCAGAATTTTGCTTTAATTCACCAAAGCTAATGGTCTAAACTCTCACTACTGCATGCAGCATCTACACTCAACAGCTCTCACTCACTTCACCCTCCCAGATTATTAACCCTTGGATACAGAATAGATACGGAACTTACTTTGTCATAGAAAGCAGACGGTAGCAGTGGGAAGGTGTTTTCTAACTGGAGACCTGTGATTCATTGGTGTTCTGCAGGGATCAGTGCAGGTATCCCTGTTGTCTGTAATATATATAAATGATGTGGAGGAGAATGTAGGTGATCTGATGTATAAATTTGCAGACAAAGACTGGGTGGAGCTGCGGATAGTGAGGAGGATTGCCAGAGGATACAGCAGGATGTAGATAGGCTCAAGACTTGGGCAGAGAAATGGCAGATGGGATTTAATCCAGACAAATGCGAGGCAGTGCATTTTTGGAGGGTTAATGCAAGAGGGAAGTATACAGTAAATGGCAGCACTATTAGAAACAATACTTATGAGGAGGTAGGTATACTGGTCCACATTTCCCTGAAAGGGGCAACACAAGTGGATAAGCGAGTCAGGAAAGCATATGGCATGCTTCCTTTCATTGGTCAAAGCATAAAAATTGGCTAGTCATGTTGCAGCTATATAGATCTCCAGTTAGACCACACTTGGAGTATTGCATATCGTTTTGGGAGTCATCACATTACCAGACGGATGTGGAGGCTTTGGAGAGGGTACAGAAACAGTTTACCAGGATGTTAGGTAACAAGGTGTAGAGCTGGATGAACACAGCAGGCCAAGCAAAATCAGAGGAGCAGGAAAGCTGACATTTTGGGCCTAGACCCTTCTTCAGACATTTCTCACCACCTCTCCTGTTCCTGTATCACTGAATTCCCCCTGTTGTCTCGTTACAGGAGAAAATGTCTCACAATCAAGGGGAGAGGGCTCGGACATGTGGAAATGTGGCCAACCTTCTGGTCCTCAGCCCCTGTGAGAATATCTTCGAGATGGTTGGAGCAGATTGAGTCGGCTCATGAGGACACCCTGAGAGCTCCAGGTCGAGAGACCTCAGTTAGCTTTGTTGAGCTGCACTGAGCTGCTCTCCCATAACTGCCATCAGACCATCGTGTTAACTTCTCTAAAAGTGTTTAAGCTCTGACCACTTTTGCACAACCAATGACCTTTCTTTCCTTATGCAGGCACTAGCAGCATCCAGATGATATTCACTTCCTAAGAGGCCAGCACCTCAGCCCATTATCTCCTCTTCCCCTTCTAAAGAAGATACAGACTCCTCAGAACATGCACTAGTAACGCTGCCTCTTACACCCTGCACTAAATCAGAGACTTTTACCTCAGTTTTTGTGCTACCAACATTAGAGACAGGAGCACATTCTTGTGAGCTCATCACTGACACATCTGCTTGGCTGGTTAAGGAACAAATATCCAGGTCACTGGCACTCAGAGGCCAACCAGAGAACGGGCTCAGTGTTCTGATCAATTTTTAAAATTTTTCTTCATTTTGGATTGTGTAAAAAATAAGAAATGGACTGCCTTAAAGCAAGGACTGTGAAAAGAATTGATACATTTTTAAAAACATGTTACAGGAGCTCATTGTGAATTGTGTCCTGCCTTTAACTAATGACTGAAGAACTGAACAACTCGTGAGCTATTCACCCTTTGTCTACAGTAAAGAACCAAAAGAACTCAGAAACAGTAAGAAGCTCAGAGATGAGACAGACTTGGGAAGCAAAAGGGATGTTTCATAATAACCTGTGAGAAGAACATTTACCCAAATGCATGCTTAATCAAAATTAAATATTGTACTGTGGACATAATTTGTGTCTCAAACTCCTCTAAGCAGAAATTGGCCTAAAACTGGAACTTGCAAAACTGCTTTCTGGATTTAAATAATTCTGAGCTATTTCTATGGAAACAAATCAGTCATGTTGAAAACAAGATTGGCATGGTGGGGGATTTGAACCTGGGTCTCCAAAACATTATCTCAGTCTTGGCATTAACAAACCAGTGAGCATACCACTGGGCCATTGTCTCTTCATCCCATTTGCCAGTGATGCACAACTTCAGCTGTTGTGTGTCACATGCACATTCCATGAAAATACTAATTCTCCTTTGACATACTTTCCAAGCCTTTGCTACGTAAAGGACAGAGATAACAAGTTTGTATGAACATCAACAGCTCCAAGGTCCCCCTGTAGAGGAAATGTTGTGGTGGCATTGATAATAGACTGGTAATACAGAATTGCCCAGCAAATATTCTGGAGATAACAAGGTGCAGAGCTGGATGAACACAGCAGGCCAAGCAGCATCAGAGGAGCAGGAAAGCTGATGTTTCGGGTCTAGACCCTTCTTCAGAAATGGGGGAGGGGAAGGGGATTCTGAAATAAATAGGGAGAAAGGGGGAGGCGGATAGAAGATGGATAAAGGAGAAGATAGGTGGAAAGGAGACAGACCTATCTTCTCCTTTATCCATCTTCTATCCGCCTCCCCCTTTCTCCCAATTTATTTCAGAATCCCCTTCCCCTCCCCCATTTCTGAAGAAGGGTCTTGACCCGAAACGTCAGTGTTCCTGCTCCTCTGATGCTGCTTGGCCTGCTGTGTTCATCCAGCTCTACACCTTGTTATCTCAGATTCTCCAGCATCTGCAGTTCCTACTATCTCTCTAATATGCTGGAGATAAAGATTTGAATCCCATTCTGGCAGATGGCGAATTTGAACTCAATATAAATCTGAAATTTTAAAAAAATCAAAACTCATGGTGACTAAATAATTACTTTGCTTGTCATGAAATCTTACCTGATTCACTAATGATCATAAGGGAAGGCGACAGATTCCTTACCTGGTCTTCATCTGACTCCAGGCATATGACAGTGTGACTGACTCTTAACTGGCCTCTGGGAAATTAGGGAAAGGCAATAAATATTGGTCTGGTCAGTAATACCCACATCCCATGAACAAATGAAAAATAAAGCCCCAGAACATTTGAGTGGACATGTATTGCTGCTTTTCCATTGTCACTGGGTCAAAAACATGACTGCCTGACAATGGGAGCATTCTAATCACAAAAATCCCTCGTGTTCAAGGATGCAGCTCACCTCCACATTTTCAGGGGCAACTCAGGATAGGTAATAAATTCTACTGATAGCAGACATATTTATCTGTCACGATTTTGTTTTCCTTTGAAATACCTGTGATATGATTAACCCCATTAGTTAAAATTAATGCTATTGCAGATCTGTTAATTCTGAGAGTTTCTTCTAATAAATTTTAGTGGAATATTCACATCCCAATAGAAATTTCTGCTCAAGTTACTCTTTGTGCTATAGTAATGATCAGAGGAAATTCACCTTTGTGCTTCTATTGTCTCTTCTGTGTTTTATTTTTCTTTTTTAATTTTGTATCACTGGACAGAAATTTAGAATCTGTTGATTTTAATAAAGCAAAACTTGTTTGGCCTGTTTTCCAAAAGCACATATGAGACACAATGACATTAGGAGCTGCAATAGATGGAGAGACATGAAAATACTGGGCATCGAAGTCAATCCATTTCCAGACTCTGATTGGAATAACTCAGAAGCACAGCTGTTGTCAACCTGGCAGTAGGAGGTGGACATTTGTACTGAGCAGGAACAGCAGAGTAAACAAGTTCACATGATTAACAGAGTGAATTTTAATTTGCAACAGCTGCAGAACACAAAATGAATTAGCAGCAGACATTTGTGGAAGTGGTGATGGATCTTGTCAGCATTCAGGCTAACATAGTCGTACACAACCATTATCAGTTCAGCATTTATATTTTTATTTCCTTCAAGATTACACAATGACCAGGCACTTTTGGGTAAGAAACATCAGGTGGCTTTTCCAGCTTATCCAATCCTGTAGAACCTCTGCCACCGACCTGTTAAATTATGAGAAGGTTCTCTATTCTGTTACTTGACCAAAATGACCAGTACAAGTGTTGGGTAGTTTTTGTGTTCTATATCCTTCAACTGGAGCATTAGGCTGTTCACACTGTACATTCCTGCCAGGTCAAAGATTTGGAAGAATAGTCACTGAGGAATGCCATAAGATATGGGAAGGTGGTGCATATTGGTAATGCAACTGGACTAGTAATCGGTTACCTCAGGCCGATGGATTGGGAAAAGTGGTTTGAGTTCAATAACATGTGGAATTAAAAGTTAGACTCATAGCAATCATGTAGCTAATCACTGTCAAATGTTGTAAAAACCTTAATGCACTTTAAGGAAGGAAATCTCCCATTGTTACCTGTGACACCTGATTCACAACAATGTGGTTGACTCATAGTGGTGGGATGGGCGATAAATGCTGATTTGATCCCTGCCCTTAGATAGTTATTGACTTTACATGACAGCATAGGACTATACAGAATGGAACAGGCCCTTCAGCCCACAATGTTGTACCCAACATGTTCCAAATTAAACTAATCCCTTCTGCCTGTCCTTAGTCCATATCTCTTGTTTCCTTGCATATTCATGTGCTCATCTAAAAGTTTCTTAAACACCCCTATCATATCTGCCTCCACCACACCCCTGGCAGTGCGTTCCAGACTCCTACCACACTCTGTGTAAAAACGCCCCTCACAACTCCTTTGAACTTTCCCTCTCACATCTTCAAAGCATGCCCCCTAGTATTAGACATTTCAACTCCAAGAAAAAGATTCTGACTGTCAACCCTATCTATACATGTCATAATTTTATAGACTTCTATCAAGTGTCCCCTCAGCCTCTGCCACTCCAGAGAAAATTACCTGAGTTTTTCTAGCCTCTCCTTATAGCTCAGACCCTCTAATCCAGGCAACATCCTGATAAACCTCTTCTGCACCCTCTGCAAAGCCTCTACATCCTTCCAGTAATGTGGCAACCAAAATTGAATGCAATACTACAGATGTGGGGCCTAACCAAAGTCTTATAAAGCTGCAATATGACTCTTTTATTCAATGCCCCAACTAACAAAGGCTAGCATGCCATATGCCTTCTTTACCACCCTATCTACTTGCATGGCCACTTTCAGGGACCTATAGACTTGAACCCCAAGATCCCCCGTATATCAATACTGTTCAGGGTTCTGCCATTAACTGTATACTTTTCCTTAACATTTGATCTCCCAAAGTGCAGCACCTCATATTTACTCTCCCAAAGTACAGCACTCACATGTACATTGTAGAGTAACCTTCTGTCTGAATAGGTTACTAGTCCTGTCTCACTTGCATCCTTCCAATATTGAAAAGCCAAAGTTTGTTCTGCCTTTCATTTCAGTGGAAAAAGTGATCAATACTGAAATAAATCAATAGAGATTTGTAGAAAGAAAATGCTCACAGTTTGAAGAGGCTTACAGCAATCATTTGAAATTTGATTATATTTTTGTGAAGTACATTGAGACATTTCAATGTTAGCTAACTTTAATAAATGGATGCAGTTGTTGATTTTGGAATCACATCATTAATAAAATATATTTCCATGTGGCAACTTTTTCACATAGAGTGTGATGTCTGTATAGCATGAGCTGCCAGAAGAAGTGGTCAAGGCTGGTACAATTACAGCATTTAACAGGCATCTGGGTTGGAATATGAATAAGAAGGGTTTAAAAGGATATGGATGGGATTAGATTTATTTAGGAATAACAAAGTATGGAGCTAGAGGAACACAGTAGGCCAGGCAGCATCAGAGGAGCAGGAAAGTTGAAATTTTGGGTTGGAACCCCTCTTCAGCAAATTAATTTAGGATACCTGGTCAGCAGTGACAAGTCAGACTGAAGGGTCTGTTTCCCTGCCGTACATCTCTGTGACTTTATGACTCTATTTGAATTTACATAATAGAGTATTTCCCCATTCAGACACCAAACATTGACAGGGACCCAGATTCATAACGAAAATTGAGTTCCAATTGAACAAAAACTGGTCGCTACATACTGGAAGAAAATGTGAGGAAGATGTTGACACATACTTCTCAGGAAGAATGGAATTTGCTGAGGGGAAGCTGAAAGAGACAAAGGAGAAGCTTAGCCGAACTCGTCCTCACACTCAACAACTTCTCTTTCAATTCCTCCCACTTCCTACAGACAAAGGGGGTAGCCATGGGTACCCGCATGGGCCCAAGCTACGCCTGCCTCTTTGTAGGTTACGTGGAACAATCCCTCTTCCGTACCTACACTGGCCCTAAACCCCACCTCTTCCTCCGTTACATTGATGACTGTATCGGCGCCGCCTCGTGCTCCCACGAGGAGCTCGAACAGTTCATACACTTCACTAACACCTTCCACCCCAACCTTAAATTTACCTGGACCATCTCTAACACCTCTCTCCCCTTCCTGGACCTCTCTGTCTCCATATCGGGCAACCACCTCGAAACCGATATTCATTTTAAGCCCACCGACTCCCACAGCTACCTAGAATACTCCTCCTCCCACCCACCTTCCTGCAAAAATGCTATCCCCTATTCCCAATTCCTTCGCCTCCGCCGCATCTGCTCCCAGGATGAGGCATTCCACTCCCGTACATCTCAGTTGTCCTCGTTTTTCAAGGACCGTAACTTCCC
>NC_063343.1:71753118-71786375 GCF_021869965.1 Rhincodon typus
ATTTATTTCAAAACCCCCTTCCCCTCCCCCTTTTCTGATGAAGGGTCCAGGCCCGAAACGTCAGCCTCTCTGCTCCTATGATGCTGCTTGGCCTGCTGTGTTCATCCAGCCCTGCACCTTGTTGTCTCGGATTCTCCAGCATCTGCAGTTCCTACTATCTCTGAAAGGAGAAGCACACACCAGTCTCCAACTCAATGTGAAAATGCAAGAAGCAAAAGGAGATTAGATGCTGAATTTCATCATCAAGATCAAAATCACCAAGGTTTTGTAAAAGATGGGACAGCCCTGGTCAGTCCTCACCAGGATTACTCTGTGTAGTTCTCAACCTAACAGGAGTGCAGAGAACAATAGTGAGATTGATCCACAGTGTTAGATGGATAGAGGATTGGCTAATTAGTAAAGACAGAGAGTAGGATTAAGGTAGTGGGGGGTGGGGGGGTTTGCTGGGTTTAAGGCTGACAACCTGTAACTAGTGGAGTGCCACAGGATGTTACTGCTGATGCCACAGTTATTTAAAATGTATATCAATGACTTCGAGGGGAAAAGTAAATGTACTATAACCAAATTTGTGGATGATTCAGAAATAGTTGGGATGATAAATAGTGAGGATGCCACAAAGGCTCTGCAGTGGGAAATAGACAAGGGAAGTGAGTTGTCTAAAACCTAGCAGATGGAATACAATGTGCAGAAATGTGAATTCATGCACTTTGACAGAAAGAATAGAGGAACTGAATACTAGAAAGGCCACAGAAAGGTACAGAAGAATTTGGGAGGCTTATGCATTAATCACAGAAGCTAACATCCAAGTTCAGCGAGTAATCATAGAACAGAAACATAGAATTATACAGAACAGAAGAGGCTCTTCAGCCCATTGGTTCCGCACTGACAAAGAAAAAAACTTTACTAGAAAGTCTAGACTAGTGCCTAGCACTTGACCCATACTTGAATGTTATGGCATTTTGAGTTCTCGTCCAAGTACTTTTTAAAGGTTTAAGAGGGAACACAAATGGACTTTTGGCCTTTATTTCAAAAGGAATGGAATATGAAAGTCAGGAGTTTTTTCGAGATTGTAACACGACCCCAATCAGATCACAGGTGGTATATTGTGAACAGTTTTGCTCCCTTATCCAAGGAAAGACATGTCAGCATTGCAGGCAGCCCAGAGAAGTTTAATTGACCTGATATGGAGGGATTGTCTTAGGAGGAGATGTTAAGTAGGTTGGGCCTGTACTCAGTGGAATGTTGAAGAGTGAAAGGCCACTGTATTGAAACATATAGATTCTTAGGAGACCTTCAGGGTAGTTATGTAGAGGTTATTTCCCCTTGTGGGAGAATCAAAGATCAGAGGACATGATCTCAGAATAATGTTCTCAAGAAGGGTCACTGGACCCAACACATTAATTTTACTTTTTCTCCACAGATGCTGCTACACCTGTTGAGTTTTTCCAGCAATTTCTGATTTTGTTATCGTAGAATAAAGGTTGCATATTTAAGACAGAGATAAAGAAGCATTTCTTCTCTCAGAGGGTACTGAATCTGTGGAATTCCTTATCACAGAAGATTGTTCATTAATATATTCAAGGCTGAAAAATACAGATTTTTAATCAGTAAAGGTATCACCAGTTATAGGCTGGAAAGTGGAAATTGAGAATTATCATATTAGCCATGATTTCATTAAATGGTGGAGCAGGTTTGATGGGCTGAATATCCTATTCATGCTCCTATAACTAATGGTCTTAACTCTGAAGAGCAAATTTCAAGCCAAGAGCCATCTACTTCACAAAAAATTTTCTAAATTAAACAAGGAATCGCATTTACAGTAAACAGTACCTTTCACAACTCCATGGTACTTTGCAGCCAATGGAATACTTTCTGAAGGGTGCTTCCCCAGGAAAGTAAAAATACAGCATGTCATTACTGCTCCATGAACAATAATGAGATAATAAACAGACAATCAGTTTTAGTGATGCTGATTGAGGTGTAAATGCTGATTAGGGTTGTGGAGATAATTTGTTTGTTCTTTCTTCAAAATGGTACCATAGGATAGTGTAATTCATGTAAGCAAGAAAACTAGAATCAGTTTGACATCTCATCTGACAGACAGCACCCCCAGCAATGCAGCACTTCCTTTATATGAAGGAAAAGTAATGCAGATGCTGGAACTCTGAAATAAAAACAGAAATTGCCGGAGAAACTCAGCAGACCCACATGTGCAGTGAGTTGACCCACAATGCCCTTTGCAAGGGAATTCCAGGATTTTAACCCAGCGCCATTGAAGGAATGGCAATATATTTCCAAGTCAGAATAGTGAGTAGCTTGGAGCAGAATTTTCAGGTGATGGTGTTCCCACGTTTCTCCTGCCCTTGTCCTTCCAGATGGGAGTGGCCATGTGTTTGCAAGGTGTTGTCTAAGAAGCCTTGGTGAATTTCTGCAGTGCATTTTGTATCCTGCTGCTATGAAGTAGTGGAAGTGGAGGGATATTTGCGGATGCGGTGTCAATTAAATAGCTGCTTTATCCTGGATGATGAAAGCTTCTTGAGCATTGTTGGAGCTGCATCCATCCAGGCAAGTGGGGAGTATTCCATCACACTCCTGACCTGTGCCTTGTTAATGGTGGACAGGCTTTAGGGAGACAGGAAGTCTGGCAGTGTTAATGGAGAGAGAACCAGAGCAAACACTGAGTCCAGTATGACCACTGAGTTCCACCAGCACTTTCTGTTTTTATTTCTGTGACTGTGATTCTGCACATAGAGGAGACTCTTGAGAAATTAATCAATTTTCATAGTGTAGAACAAATGCTATTTATTTCTCCAACTGACAATAGACTTTTCATATAAGGTCACTTTTGTCAATGATGTGATAAGCATTTATAACGAACAAAGGTCAGACATTTGAGCCCTCTCCATGGACATTAGTTAGAATATGTCAGAAAAGTACAACACACATTGAACATCCCACTGATTCCAGATAATCCAATAATGTAGGACCATCAATATTTAATGTCAGGGTCAAATACTTGGAGGAAAAGTAAACTGGTCCTGGTCAAATATCTTTGCTCTCAGCAGGTTGTAGCTACTCTGCAATTCTGAGACTCAACTGCTTTCCCCACAGTGAGAAGTCTGGCTGAGCTTTTTGCACATTACATACAACTACTCTGCAGTTGGAAAGGAGCTTTCATATTATGGACATGCAGACATTTGCCAAATGGAAAGAGGTTTGGAGGAATAATTCCATTTCTTAATCCCATTCAGATGTAAATAAATGAAATCAATTAACATCATACTTGAAACACATCAACACCATGCTCTAAAATGTAACTATTTATTAAACACAGTTGCATTGCTGTTGCTTAAATTATAACCTTTGAATTAACAGAAATATTATCAGTGGGAGGACTCAGTGGGAGAACATTCAAGACCCAAGTGTGAGTGTCTTTAAATGATTGAGAATATTCAGACTCTTGTTCCTTTCAGGCTGCAGTTTTGTTGCACAATCTTCCTGTCTGAGTAAAAGCAATCCAGCCTGACCTAATATAAAAGCGAGATATTGCAGTTGATGGAGATCTGAAATAAAACACAAAGTACTGAAGAATCTCAGCAGAATAGGCACTGTTTGTGCAGAGAGAAACAGAATTAACATTTCAAATAGAATATGACTCTTCTCTGGAAATGTTCCAGAGGTGAAATTTGCCACATGATAAAAAACAAAAAGACTAGCCAATTTCTAACTTCTAGAATTTACTGCCTGTTGCAATAGGAACCTCTTGCTGGATCTGCCCCCTCACTATCCGAAGTTGTTGAAACTATTTGTCATACTCTAAGCCATGCCACAGGTCAGACAACAATTGACACTTCTGAAGAGTTGCATCAGGCTCGAAAAATTTCTCTGTCTCCACAGATGCTGCCAAACCTGCTGAGTTTTTCCGACATTTTCTGCATTTTTTTCAACTTTCAATTGTGTTCTCAGCAACTGCAGTTCCTATGTTGCTTCACAGTGATGTGCAAACAAAGCATGGGTGATGTGAGAAAGAGCCCTCTTCACTCAGCGAACAGTTAGGGTGTGGAATGCAGTGCCTGAAAATGTGGTGGAGGCAGGTTCAGTTGAGACATTCAAGAGGATATTGGATGGTTATTTGGATAGAAATAGTGTATTGGGAAATGGAGGAAAAGGCAGCACATTAGCTGTAGGTAATAAACTGGTGCAAACACAAGGGGCTGAATCACCTCCATCTGCACTATAACAGTTCTGTGATCAAAGAGTGTGAAGCGATTCATTATGCGTAAGGTATTTTGGGATGTCCTAAGGTTGTGAAAGACGTTGAAGAAACGCAATATTTTTCCATGTAAGCCAATTTATTACATTGAACTCTTTCTCTCTCTGGTTCTCTCTCTCCCACCCAACCCTATCACCCACCACCTCAGCAAACTTTCTTCCTATTGTACCTACTTCCCTCCATTCGTGAGCAATACTCGGGGCATTAGATTATTTTATTGTTGCTGTCAGTGATACTTCATAGGTTACCAGCAGGACATGCAACACAAGCTGAAAAATGTCAATTCTTCTTCCTTTCCAGGTTGGAATGGCTCACCCCATATAGAGCTTCCACTAACTATCCAGCTGAGAAGTGACAAGTGCATGCAACTGAAGCTGATAGGATTGAATGATGGACAGCCCTGGGGATTGCAGTTCACAGCTTTCATGGTCAGGAGTCAAACACTGGCATGTGTTAGCTACAAAACGGCTGCCCAGTTCAATTTAAAAGCACACAGAGAGCTGCACATCACATTACAGTCCTGGCAGGAGATGCTGCAAGAGGAAAAGAAATTAAACGGGCCTCTTATAGAGGAAACCCACCCCACTGGGTTTGTTCTCAATTTTCGATGATGTATAATGTCCTGGATCATATCTTAACCAGGCAGACAATGCTTCAGTGCCTCCAGGAACTAATTCACAGAGATAAATATTTTTAAAGGTTGCTCATTGTAGCTTGGCTTACTTCAAGTGTAAATAAATAATAACCCCAAACAACAGCAAGTACACATGCCATATCAATGAGGAGAAAAAAAGGAGTGCTGAATTGTTTGTTAGAGAATTATGTTACTGTCAAACACATGGAACAACTAATTAAATGTGAGGAATTGTGGACTGACATTGACCTAGGCAGAGATTATGGAGGGTCATCAATTTGATTCAGTGCATCTAGTTTCAGAGGTTTTATTGATAGATGTAAATGTCTTATACAAATTGCAAGTAGAGATAAGCGAGAATAACCTGGGCTTCAGAACAACTCAATGATAGAAGTATGGTACAACTAGGTTGGTGTCTCACAAATCAACTTGGAAACATAGAAATGTCGAAGATCGGAGCAGGAGTAGGCCATTTGGCCCTTCAAGCCTGCTCCATCTTTCAATATGATCATGCCTGATCATCGAGCTCAATATGTTAATCCCACCCTCCCCCATATCCCTTGATCTCTTTTGCTACAGGATCTATATCTATATCTATTTTCCTTTGTGAAAACACAATGTTTTGGCCTCAGCCACTCTCTGTGGTAATTAATTCCACAGGCTCATCACTCTCTGGTGAAGAAACTTCTCCTCATCTCAGTCCTGAAAGTTTTACCCCATATCCTTAAACTATGACGCCCTAGTCTGGACTCCCCCTCTAGTGGGAATATCCTTTCAAATCTAACCTGTCTAAGTCCTGTTAGAATTTATATGTTTCTATGAGACCCCTCTTCATTTTCCTCAACTGCAGTGAATACAATCCAAATCAACCCACTCTCTCTTCATAAGTCAATCCTACAATCCCATGAATCAATTTGATAAACCTTCTCTGCACTCCCTTTGTAGAAAAAAATCCTTCCTCAGATACGAAGATCAAAACTGCACACAATACTCCGGGTGTAGTCTGACCAATGCCCTATATAATTGCTACAAGACATCTCTGCTCCTGTACTCAAATCCTCTTGCTATGAAGACCAACATACGATTTGTCTTCACCGTCTACTGCACCCGCATGCTTACTTTCAGTGACTGCTGCATGAAGACACCCAGGTCTCATTGAATATTCCCCTCTCTCAATTCACAGCAATGCAAATAATAATCTGCCTTCCTATTTTTACTAACAAAATGGATAACGTCACATTTTTCCACAATATACTGCATCTACCATGCATTTGCCCACCATTCAGCCTGTCTAAATCACACTGCAACATCTCTGCATCCTCCTCACATCTCACCCTCCCACCCAGTTTTTTGTCATCTGCAAATTTTGAGACATTACATTTAGTTCCCTCATCTAATTCATTAACACATATTGTAAATAGCTGGGGTCGAGTATCAAACGCTATGGTATCCCACTAGACACTCCTGCCATTCAGAAAAAGATCCATTTATTCCAATTCTTTGTCTCCTATCTACTGACCAATTTTCTATAAATCTCAATACACTACTCCCAATCGTATGTGCTTTAATTTTGTACATGAGTCTCTTGTGTGGGACTTTGTCAAAATCCTTCTGAAAGTCCAAATAAACCATATCCATTGGCCCCCATGAACAACTCTGTCAGTTACATCCTCAAAGAATTCTAGCATATTTGTCAAGCATAATTTCCATTTGTCAATCCAAGCTGACTGTATTTGATTCTACTGTTGCTTTCTCAGTGCTTTGCTACAAAATCCTTGATAATGGGCTTTAGCATCTTCCCTTTTATTAATTACAGATTCACTGGTCTATAATTCCCTGTGTTCTCTCTCTCTCCCTTTCCAAATAATAGGGTTACATAAGCTATGCTCCAATCTGTAGGAACTGTTCCAGAGTTGATAGAATCTTGGAGGATAACCATCAATGTATCCATGATTTCTAGGCCCACTTCCTTAAGTACTCTGGGATGTAGGCTATCAAGCCTTGGGCACTTACGAGCCTTCAGTCCTATCTATTTTTCCAACACCATTTCCCTACTAACACAGATTTGCCTCAGTTCTTCTTTCTCAGCAAGCCCTGTGTTCCAATCGATTCTAGTACATTACTTATGTCCTCCTTTGTGAAGTCAGAAACAAAGATAGTTCATGAATTTAGTTCATCAGCCATTTCTTTGCTCCTCATTGTGAATTCATCTGTTTCTGACTGTAAAGAAACTACATTAGTTTTCACCAATCTTTTTTCACTTTACCTATCTGTAGAAACTTTTACAGTCAGTTCTTATGTTCCCTACAAGCTTACTCTCACACTGTATTTTACCCTTAATCAATCTCTTGTCCTCCTTTGCTGACTTCTAAACTGTTTCCAGCCCTCAGGTTTATTGATTTTTCTTGCCAATGTGTGTGTCTCTTTATTACATTTAAGACTATCTCCAACTTCCCTTATAAACCATGATTTGGCCACTGTTCTCTTGCTACTGTTGTGCCAGACTGGAAAGAAAAACACTTTTTGTGTTTCACCCATTCACTCTTTGAATGTTTGCCATTCCCTATCTGCTGTCATTCCTTTCAGTAACATTTCCCAATCCATCCTAGTCAACTCACACCTCACACCATCATAGTTTCCCTAATTTAGATTCAGGACCCTAGTCTCAGAATCAATGATCTCATTCCAATCTTGATGAAGAATTCTATCATTTTATGGTCACTCATCCCTAAGTGGTTTCTCAGGGAGCCCTAGCTGACATATAAGAATAGGAGTGTCAGAGTTTCTGTTCACTCTGAGAGTTGGCTTTGAGGGAACTGGCTCAGTGTCAGGGACATCCACATGTGAATAAAAGGGGACTTGGTTATGGGATACTGGCCTCTGTGGAGTTATTTCAGTAGGGCAAGATCAAGGAGTAGGAATAAAGGATTAGAAGAAACTATTACTTTAGTTTGACGCTCTCATAACATGTTTAATAACAAAAAGCATTGAGTAAAATTCTCAACAATCAAAGGGATGGATGATAACATTGTCAACAATTGGCAAGGTCATTAATGATTCATTGCTGCTCCGACACTGCGTCAAAATCTCGGATTTCCCTCCTTGACAGCCCTGTGTGTGTCCCAATATCACATCAACAATAGAGGATGAAAGCAATACCTTCCCAACTTCTTCTCCAATTCAGGATGGACAATAAATAAAGGCTTGCCCAGCTAATAACGCCCACTCCCATAAATAAATTTTAAAAATGAAACTCAATCTCAGTGGTTATCTTCCCTATGAAATGTAGCCAATCACATCCGTTTATTGGCCTTCCTTATGAGACTTTGTTTAACCTTTGTTTAAAATCTTCTCTTAATACCCTTTGATTAACTACATCTGTTCACCTTGATTTTATACATTTAGCTAACAGGAACCTACTAACCTTAGTTTCAAAACTTTCAATTGGCCCCCAGTGTTAACAGAATTTTGGAGGTGAAATTTTGAGTATTTCACTTCCCTTTGTGTGATGACATGTTTTCTGATATCACACCTTAACATCTGAGCTCTTATTTTAAAGTTATTCCACCTTTTTTGTTGGAATTCTCCCAGCAGAGGAAATATTTACGTTTATTTACTGGAACAAACCCATTAATAATCTTCTCAAATATTTCAATTAAATCACCCCTATTTGGCTGTATCCCAGTGAACACAAATCTATCCCTTGTAACCAGCTCTTATTATTAAATCCTATAGCCCCAGTATAATGTCAGTGAATGTATGGTGCACACACTAAGGACCATGAAACCCATCCGAGGCATGACACTTGAATGTCAAAACATTTTAAAGATACAGTCCAATTGGAGCTGCCAGCCACTGTAGTTTAAATTTAAACATATGTTATCCTTATTTAATAAGCAATAATTCCTCAGTGTAAAACATTCGCTGAAAAATTGAAGCCGTATTTAGTAGTAATAAAAAACTAACACCAATTTCTTTGCATATCTCTCACATTTGAAATGAGAAGATTAATGTTTGTGTCAAAATTATGGACTATTGTTTTACATGGATACACATTTACTTAATTTTATGGATATGTCATTGATATATATGTATATCTAGACTTATGTATATATGTTACAGATTATTTCCTTCTTATGACCAATTTTGAAGTTTGTGTTCACATTATTAGTCCCAAATATTGTTGTGAAGAATAAGGTTATTAGCTTGGGTCATATTATACAGTCAGTCCCTGGGTTACGAACAGCTTCTGTGCTTGAGTACATTCATAAGTCAATATGTTCACAAGTAGGAACACAATACAGTACAGTACCTTCCTCAGTATCGTACAAAATAACTATTAATAAGTACGAGCAAAGGATCGCATGTCAGATCTTTAAAATTAACACTGATTCCGGCAATAGTACTGAAGATTTGTGCTCCCCTAGCCAAGTTTTTCCAGTATAGTTACAACACTGGTAACTAGCTGACAATGTGGAAAATTGCCCAAGTATGCCCAAAAGCAGGCAAATCCAACCCGGCCAATTACCGCCCCATCAGTCTACTCCCGATCATCTGTAAAGGGTTGGAAACCTGCTCAGAAATAACCTGCTCAGTGATGCCCAGTTTGGGTTCCGCCAGGGTCACTCAGCTCCTGACCTCATTACAGTCTTGGTTCAAACATGGACAAAAGAGCTGAATTCCAGAGGTGAGGTGAGAGTGACAGCCCTTGACATCAAGGTTGCATTCGACCAAGAATGGCATCAAGAAGCCCAGCAAAACTGGAATCAATGGATTCCTCAAAGCCTGTGCACCACCTACAAGGCACAAGTCAGGAGTGTGATGGAATACTTCCCACTTGCCTGGATGACTGCAGCCCCAAAAATACTCAAGAAACTTAACACCATATAGGACAAAGCAGCCTGCTTGACTGGCACTACACCCACATGCATCCAGTCCCTTCACCACTGATGCTCAGTAGCAGCAGTGTGTACTATCTACAAAGATGCACTGCACAAATTCACCAAAGATCCTCAGACAGCACCTTCCAAACCCATGACCACTCCCATGTAGAAGGACAAGCGCAGCAGACATATGGGAACACCACCATCTGCAAGTTCCCCTCCAAGCCACTCACCATCCTGACTTGGAAATATATCACCATTCCTTCACTGTCGCTGGGTCAAAATCCTGGAATTCCTTCCCTAATGGCATTGTGGGTCAAGCTACAGCTGGTAGACTGCAGCGGTTCAAGAAGGCAGCTCACCCCCACCTTCTCAAGGGGCAGCTCGGGATGGGCAAGAAATGCTGGCCAGCCAACGATGCTCACATCCCACAAATGAATAGAAAAAAAAGTACAAAAACTGAAAGAACTATGAATGCTGTAAATCAGAGGCAAAGATAGAAATTGCTGGAAAAGCTCAGCAGGTCTGACCATATCTGTGGAGAAAGATCAGAGTTAATGTTTTGGGTCAAGTGACCCTTCCTCAGAACCTTCCTCAGTGTAACAAAACATCTATTAATGAGTACGAGCAAAGGATTGCATGTCGGATCTTTAAAATTAATATTGATATGGGATCTCGCTATTTAGGACAAGCGTTTGTACGTCAGATGTTTGTAAATCAGGGATTGCCTGTAGATTAAGAGCTTAATATGTAAAGACCTAATGTGTTGTCTTCATGTCATAGCTACTGAGGGTTGGAATAATCAAGCATGAAAATAAAAGCAATGCTTATGTCAGTCTGAAAGCAAATTAATGTAACTACATTAGGAATATCGATAAAACATATCTTGTTCTGTTTAAAAACCAAAAGAGCTGTGGATGCTGTAAATCAGGAACAAAAACAAAGTTGCTGGAAAAGCTCAGCAGGTCTGGCAGCATCTTTGGAGGAGAAAACAGAGTTAATGTTTCGGGTCCAGTGACCCTTCCTCAGAACTGTGTTCTGAGGAAGGGTCACCGGACCCGAAACGTTAACTCTTGTTCTGTTTTTCTTGCATAAGGTTCAGCTGGGCTATTGTGTACAATTATGGGTTCCACATTATGGGAAAGACGTGAACACATTGGAGAGAGTGCAGAAGCAATTTACAAGAATGGTTCCAGGAATGAGACACTTCGGATATTAGGATAGATTGAAAAAGTTGGGACTGTAGTCCTCAGTGAGAAGGCGGCTGAGTGAGATCTGATAGAGGTTTTAAAAACCATAAGCAGACTGAATAGAGTGGATTGGGTGAACTTTCATGTCTGTAAAGGGAACAGGAATAAGAGGGCATAGTTTTAAAGTGATGTGCTAAAGAAGGAAGGGCGAAGTGAGGAAAAAGCTTTTTCACTCAGCGAGTATTTAGGGTCTGAAATGCACTGCCTGGAAATGTGGTGGAGGCAGGTTTAACTGAAGCATTCAAGAAGGGCATTAAATGATTATTTGGATAGAAATAGTGATCAGGGAAATTGGGAAAAGGCAGGAGATTGGCAGTGGGTAGTGATGTCCGTTTGAAGAGCTGGTACAGACACGATGGATTGATTAGTCTCCACCAGCACCAGATTAATTCTGATTCTGAGATTATGTCTCAAATACAGAATGGCATCTTTCCAGGGAGTGAGAGGAAGCAAGGAGAGGGGTTGTGACTTGACCTGTAAGGTAGCTGTCATTTATTCTGCAGGTCTGGTTTGAGGTACAGATGTAGCTGTTTATGTATTAAGGTTCATTCTGCAAACCATCTCTTGCTTGAAGTTCTGAAATCGTCAGTAGCCAGTGATTTGAAATGAACAGTGACTTGTATTGTTCCTCTCTCTGCATCATTTTAACAGAAAATAATTGAGTCAATTAATTATCATTAAGTGAATTGGTACTACCTTTTTTTAAAATCACATAAATTTGGATTGTGACAGCATTAGGACATGAGATGTCAGCAAAGGTTGAAAAGCTTCTCAAAAACAAATAGCGGTCAATTCTGGTGTTATAAACAGAGGCATACACTACAACAAAAAAGAGTTAGGCAAATCTTTAGAATCCACTGATTCAGCCTGAAGTGTAACATTCAGTTCTGAACGCTGTACTATCAAAATCATGCTCAAATCTTTGAGACAGAGTGGGGAGGATGAGGGCTGCAGGATTTCAGTTCCAGTGAGAAACTGGAGAAACAGTGGTACATTTCAGAGCAAAGAGGGTTAGGCGAGGATTTCATAACCGTGCTAAGACTTACCAGGCATTTGGATAGAGTTGAAGAAGGAAATCTGTTCTCTTGGTAGAACAGACAGATTTAAGATGACTGCCTGGGTTGTAGATCACAGTGTTGTAATTTTTATTCAACGAGCTGTCTTCAGCACCTACAGGGGCCCTGGAGCAGAACTTTAGCTGCCTCCCTCTTCAGTGGAGGCCAATCAGAACAAGGATTTTTTTGTGTATGAAATTGTAAACAATTTTTTTCTCCCCATCACCAAGTCACTCATATTTTCTTAATCTATTAACCATCACCGGTAAATCACTCATGTTCTCTAATTGTCTCTTACTCCTTATCTCTTCTTTGTTTCCTTCTTTCTCTTGCTCTTCTGAACTCCAGTGGATATAAGTCTCATTTTTTCAACTTTTCTTCATAAATCACACTGTCCATTCCAGGTATTGGTTTTGTAAACCGTCTCTGAACTGCTTCCACTGCATTTACATTGTTCCTTATATAAGGAGACCAGCACTCTGCACAGTACTCCAAATGTAATCTCCTCAGTTGTATATTTAACAGAAGCATAGCCTCCTTACTTTTGTATTCAATTCCCTTTCCAATAAATGATAACATTCTATTGGATTTCCTAATTACTTGATTTGGTGATTCATGCTCTCGGACACACAGATCACTCTGCATCCCAGAACTCTACAATCTCTCACTATTTAATTCAACTTCTCTTTTCACACTTTCCTGCATTTGACCTAATCTGTTTTATCTGTGTCCACTCACTCAACCTTTTCATTTCCCTTTGTTGTGCCTTATATCTTCTTCATAGCTCACTTTCCTACATATTGTTGTTTCATTAGCTAATTTAACATTTATGCCTTTGGTCCCTTTGGCCAAATCATGTATTTAAATTGTTTATAATTCTATTATAATCATTGGGAGTGAAAAATTGAGATTGATGTATAACCAAATTGGTGGGTTGAATTTATCAAAATCCCACAATGTCCGTCAGCAAATTCTAAAAGTAGGCCCCGTGGCTAGGTGGACACGTGACTGGAGTGGGATTTCCAGGGGTACTAATGGAGAGGCCGCCATCAGAACTGAAATAACTCCACAGAAATCAGTATCCCATCACCAAGTCCCCTTTTATTCACATGTGGAGAGTGCTTGACACTGATGCAGCTCCCCCAGAGACAACTCTCAGAGTGAGCAGAACCTCTGACGCTCCTGTTCTTTTCTGTCAGCCGATGCTCCCTGATTGGACCAGGTTAACAGCCCCAATCAGGGAACTCATATTCCCTGAGGTCCACCTGGCTGACCTCGTTACAACCACTATATCCTTCCCCTTCAGAGTAATAGGATAAGAGCTGGTTCTTTTTTTTTATTGTGCCTTCTCCCAGGGCATTTTAGCACCAGGTCAGGTTCCTTGAACTCTGCCTCTGATAGAGGTGGCATGTAACAACAGTATTTTGCCTCTTGAACACAAAGTGTCTTGGAAAAAAAAATCATTCCCTTCTTCAGGCAGCAAAGACATCAAGGCAGTGACATCTGCTGTGTCCATATCAGATTCTGAGGTATCTTCAATGCTTGGTGGAGAGGGAGAACCCATGCGTTCCGGAATAGTTGGAAAGGCTAACCAAACAATTTGGGTACCAACCTGAAAATCCTTTGAACACAACCTAATACTTCCTATTCCAGATTGGTGTCTCCATCACTGCCACCATGTTTTAGTACAATGTTCATCTCTAGAGATCAGCTCAAGCCAAAACTCAAAGTGTTTCATCAAACTGTAAGAGCAAACACATGACAATTTAACAGCAGCATTTCTGCCTCGAGCTGCTCTAGTTCTGACCTTCCAGCAGAGTCTTTATCACATGATTACTGAGGTCGCTCTGTCGTTCCTACTTATGAATCTTGTCTCCAGCAGTGCTTTGTACTTCATGTAGTAATGTTGATGTTATCCCTTACAACATTTGCAATTGAGGGTAGATATTGGGGCATTGAAGGATCCAACAGCTATTTATTACAGTTCATAATTATGTAAAAACGGTATATTCACAGGACCATCAGTGTGCAAGCTAGCATTATCATTGCAACTGTGGAGCATTCTGCGTTAGCATGTCATGTTTCAAATGGCTCGAGTTAAAATAGAGTCTGAGACTGTTACACCATTGGGTCATATGTTATGGTACAGTGACGATGAAATGTGCGTGTCTCTTAAAGATGTACGGACACAAAATCCAGGCCATGGGTAAAAATACCCCTGATCAAAAAAGAAATTGAATACTAACTGACTAAGTGAGTTTTTGAATGATTCACTGAATGCTGGTCTTTAAAGGAAACACAGAAACAGTCTACACTGTTCTGCAAATGTCAAACCAAGTTTAGATCTCTGTTACCACACTGGAATTTGAACTGCTGATTGGTGAAACTATATTTGGAGAATATTCACCAATGTCAATGGCTAACATAACCAACAAATGTGTCAAGGTCTACCCTCGAGTCAGTGCAATGGCAGGTCGAAATTTTGTCCACAGCAATTCAGAATTACAATGTGATGTGAAATACATTAAGCTTCATTTCACTCCAACACACTTTTTTGCTTCTGGTTTTTAAGTTGCAATCTTGCCGAATCAACAATTATCGCAGGTTATCAATTTACATTTCTCCAAAATTCTTTGGCAATGGATTTGGCAAAGTTCTTTGTGGTACAATGTGCACAAGTTCATGGAATTGTAGAAAATCCAGTTCAGGAGACCAAGTGAACTCCAAAGTTGGAACAGATTCACTCTAATCAGAGTGATTGGGTTTTCTTCCATCTTTCCATTCCCTGAACTGATTTACTTTTCCTTTAGTGTTCATCACCCTTAACTTTTGTATTTGGTTTCACTTCAATAGCTCCTGTTTGTAAATTCATTTCCAATTTTAATAAACCTTTTTCTTACCTGAAGTACTTTTTTTTTGTTTCATTTATTCATTTAGGGGATGTGTTAATGACTGTCAAACATCATTTGTCACTAAATGCCCTTGAACCGCTGCAGTCCACATGCTGTAGGTTGACTCACAATGCCCTCAGGGAGGGAATTCTAGGATTTTGTCCCAGCGACACTGAGGGAATGCTGATATATTTCCAGTCAGACTGGTGAATGGCTTGGAGGGGAACTTGCAGATGGCGGTGTTCCCATGTATCTGCTATCCATCTTCCAGATAGTAGTAGTTTTGGGTTTTGAAGTTTGTCAAATGAACCCGAGTGAGCTGATGCAGTGTGCCTTGTCGATGATACAGAATGGTGTATGGTACAGCATGATATTGGTCTCAAGATATTGACCAGGGTCTGAAGCAGAAGCAGAGAGAGATAGAAGGAAATTCCACCATACTCCGGGTATTCTGCATTTGTAATTGTCAGAACATCTACCGTGTGTAATTGCATTTTGTTTTAGATGACAATTGGTACAAATAGAAACGATAAAGAAAGAATTACATTTACTTTATTCATTTGTGGAACATGACCATTGCTGGCAAGGTCAGAATGTGTTTACCATATCGAAATGCTCTTGAGAAGGTGATGGTGATCTGTCTTTGTTAATTGCTCCAGTCCATCAAATGTAGGTGCACACACAATGCTCCTCAGAAGTGAGGTCAAGGATTTGATACCAGCAACACTTTGTAACCAGTGAAGAACTTTTACAATGTAGTTACTGTTGTAATGTTGGAAACATGGCATACAATTTTCACACAGCAATCTCTATTAAAAACACAGCAACAGCATTTACTGGGGAAATTCAGCAGTTTTGACAGTATCCATCTGTGGAGAGAGAAACAGAGTTAATGTTTCAAGTCCAGAGGCCTTCATCAGAACTTGTGTTTTCAAATGTATAAAATGCTTTAATGATCAGATTATTGGTTTGAAGATGTTGTTTAATTGATAAATACTGAGTCATGTAGTCATACAGCATAGGAACAGGCCCTTCAGCCCATCATGTCTGTGTCGACCAACAAACACCAAAAACTACACTAATTCCATTTACTTGCAGTTGGTCCACAGCCGACCATCCTCTGGCATTTTAAGTGTCCATTTGATGCCTCTTAAATGTTCAAAATTACCTGCCTCCACGACTGTCTCAGGCAGCATGCTCCATTTTTCCAGCACCCTCTGAGTGAAAAAGTATTTTCACTCAGCAAGTATTTTCTCCACTAAACCACTTGCTTCTCACTTTAAACTTATGACCTCTGGACTTGGACATGTCTGCCATGGGATAAGATTCTCACGACCTACTGTCTATGCCTCTCATAATTTTGCATCCCTCAGTCAGATCCGTCCTCAGTCTCCTGTGCTCCAGAGAAAACAAATCCTATCTATCCGGTCTGTCCTCATAACTGACCGTTTCTACCCCAGGCAACACTCTGGAACACCAGAGTCCCTGAACTTCTTTCAAGTAAAGTTGTGGGAGAGCAGATAATGCCTCAGTTTAATGCATCATCTGAAATGCAGCATCCCTCTAGTACTGCACTAGACAGTGTTTTTCTCATAATCATTCATGGGATGAGGGGACCACAAGCTAGTCCAGCATTTATTACCCAGCAACCACATTGCTGTAGGTCTGGAGCCACATGTAGTCCAGACCAGATAAAGATAGCAGTTTCCATCCCTAAAAGACATAGGTGTCAGCCTGGTATTCTGTCCTGCAGTACTGACTCAGATAACAGAATGTTACCAAGTGAGCACCAGGCAACATTGCATTCAACTTAACTAAATTAAAATGTCACTAGCAAGGGTTATACATAGCCATTACGAAGAGCCAGTGTGTAACTGCTTATGATGTTATTTATGCAGTATATGTGGAAAAAAAAGCACTTTGTGTAAGTTTTGTAACTTGTTAAAATTAGATTGGGTCAGACTGTCATACAGTGTGCAGCACTGAAGGACATTTTCATGGAATCCAGCAAAGGCTCTCTCCTTCTCTCTCTTTTCCTAACAATTGACAGCTGTCCTTTCACCTATTTCTGCCCTGAACTCTGAAACATTCTGCTCATACCTTCTCGTCTCTCCACGGACTCCAGCTCCTTGATAAAATGTTGCTTATGTGACCTCCTTGACCAAGGTTTTTATTCTTTGTCCTAATGCCTCTTTCCTTAATTCCTCTTTCCTTTTGTTCGATGTAACATTCACTGAAGCACCTTCAGATTCTGTTATATGTTATAATAACAAACATTAGAAACCGTTGGTCTCACAAGAAGTTTTTTGTCCAACGCTTTCTACATTCACCTGCTCCTCACCAACATGGCGACAATGTTAACCCATTAGCTTCTGATGGAAATTAATGAGCAGGATGAAAAAGGCAATAGCTGAATCATTTAACACTAAAGTTTGTGCATTAGTCATTTTGAAGCCAATACAACTTAAATAAAAGTTTTCAGATGGAGAAAACAAAAAAAGTCAATAGGCCTATGTAATTTGACACTAACCTATCATTTTCGAGACAGCTAAAATGAAGAGAAAAACCACAAATACTTGAAATCTGAAATAATGGCAAAAATAATACCAGAAACAAAACAGATCAATCAGAGCACAAAAGCAGAAAGATAGGGTCATGTTTCAATTATGGCTGGTTTTATAACACAATTTTGAATGAAATCAAGCGTTACAGATGGATGTGATACATTGTATCTTGTTCTGTGGTTCACAAAACACACAACTGATCCACTTTGTCTGTAGATGACTGATTGCTTGATATAACCTAGCCATTAAGTAACAAATTGGCTTGAGACTTTACATGAGTGCTGGCAAATCAGTATCCAAATTCCAGTATTGATCTTGGAAGACATAATTATTGCTAAAGTAGTTAAAACCAAGATTAAAGATCTATGCAGAGCACAGTGGAGTCATACAAAGTACTACCAGCTGCTGTTCTGACCTCGCAGTGTGCATTATTAAAGAAACCTAGAAACAAGACCAGGCCATTCAAAAGTATTGTATGCATTTTCAGTTACTAGCTCACAACATAGGGGCAGGGGAATATAATGGGTGGGGAATTAGCAGGTAAATAATGCAATGGGGGTCAGATTTGGACAATGAATTTTGCTTTGGAATACTCTAGTGAACAGTCAACACAGACACTAATGGGCCTATTAGTACATTATAGCCTTTTATGTCTGTGAATTTTGGAAGGTCAGATGATAACGACAGTAATTGAGAATCACAAAGCTTTCTAAATATCACTGCATTTTTAAACACATAAAACTTTAGAGATTAAAGAAGCAAGCATGAAGTAAGGGGGAACTTTCTCACGCAGCAAGTAGTGAGCATTTGGAATGCATCACCTGGAAATGTGGTGGAGGCAGGTTCAATTGAGACATTCAAGAATGTATTGGATGGTTATTTAGATAGAAATAATGAGCAAGGTAATGGGGAAGAGGCATGAGATGACCCAGTGCCAATGAAGCTCAGTTTATGAACAAAAAAAAAGTTGCTGGAAAAGCTCAGCAGGACTTGCAGCATCTGTGAAGAAAAAGTCAGATTAGGGGCCTGTGACCCTTCCTCAAAACTGGAACCGAAACGTTAACTCTGATTTTTTCTTCACAGATGTTGCCAGGCCTGTTGAGCTTTTCCAGCAAGTTTGTTTTTGTTCCTAATTAACAGCATCCTCAGTTTTTTTGGTTTTTATTTAATATTAAGCTCAGTTTATGAGCCAGTGTAGGCACAATGGGCTGAATGGTCTCCTTCTGTTCTCTAACAATTCAGTGATTCTATGATTTGCAATATAATAAGTGGGGGTACTTTTAAGTCCCTCCTATTTGTTTCTGGCCACCAATAAACAAATGGCTGACAAAAGGATCTGGTAGACGTCTTCTGCTTCAGTTTAACAATGTTTAAATCAAATGTTAAGTTGTCTTTTTTAACAGACAGACAGCATACTGACTTCTGCAGACCATCTAAATATGCAAATCAGGAACCTGTGTCTCTTTTGGGAAGCATTTTGCAAACCTGTGCAAAAATCTAGGCTGGCCATTCCATTGTAGTACTCAGGGAGTGCTGCACTGTTCCACAAACTGTTATTTGAATGAAATATCAATTTGAGGCCACATCTGCTCTCTCAGATTTGCAAAAACAATCCCAGGTTACTATTTTAACGTATAACACCAGAGGATATCTCCAGTAAGTAGAAGAAAAAGGCTGCGCATGCAGGAAAACTGAAATGAAAATCTAAATTATTGGGGTTACTCAACAGCATCTGTGGAGAAACAAACAGATTTAATATTTTGAGTCAAGAACTGAAAGGAACTGGAAAATGGTGCTTTTTGTGCTGTTGAAAATGTGGGTAAAAAAAGAACAAGTGGAACAGATGGTGAGGATGACCAAAGGAAAATATGAGGCAATGATAATGGTCAGAAAGGAACGATTGAGATGTAAAATAGGTGTAAATACTCAATATGAAAAGAAGAAAATGAATCTAGTCTGCTGAAAACAAGGCCACCAAGACACAAACATTACACAGAGCGGCATAGTGGCACAGTGGTTAGCACTGCTGCCTCACAGCATCAGGGACTCGAGTTCGATTCCACCGTTGAGTGACTGGCTGTGTGGAGTTTGCACATTCTCTCCTTGTCTATGTGGATTTCCTATAGGTGCTCTATTTCTTCCCACAGTCCAAAGATTTGCAGGTTAGGGGAAATGGGAAGTGCAGGGTTTCAGGGATAGGGTGGGGGGGTGTGCCTGAGTGAGATGGTCTTTGGAGCGTCAGAGTAGAGCAGAATGGCCTGGTTCCTCACTGTCGGAATTCTATGATTGTAACACAGACAAGCATGGGTGAGGAACATAAGGAAAACAGGGTACAGAGTGGTGAATATGACAAGGTCAGCCAGGTGGACCTCATTGAATGTGAGTTCCCTGATTAGGGTTGTTAGCCTGGTCCAATCAGGGACTCCTGGTTGACAGATATAAAATAGAGTGTCAGTCATCCTGTTCACTCTGAGAGAGCTGGATCACTACCAAGGGCTCTCCACGTGTAAATATCCTGATGACAGTACACAGACCCCTGTGGATTATTTCAGTGGTGACAAGAGAAAAGCACATTCCTGAAGAAAATCATCACTCCCAAGAGTCATCTTTGATCAGGGTAAACATTTCCAGCATCATGCCATTATTGGAGAAGCTCGATTTGTTTGATCCTGCTTTCAAAGACTGGACCCAGCATGTGGAAAGAACGCATTATTTTTTCCAGCCAATGACATTGGGGAAGATCAACTAACAGCTTGTAGACCCGCAGATGTTTTGGTTATTAGAAGTCTAACTTTCCCTGAGTCACCAGGTATTAAAACCTTTCAAGAGTTGAGGGATTTAGCTAAGGAATATTATGACCCCAAACCTCCTCTAATTCTGAGACGCTAGTGATTTTACACAGTAGTTTGAGAACTAAGGGAATCTGTATCGGGATTTTTGATGAGGTTAAGATGGCCGGCAGAGGTAAATGGAGCATATGAGTTGCAGGGAATTCCAACAGAAGTGGACATCCTCACCAGGTTGACTGAGCTTGGGGAAAACCAATTGAGTAAAAGCAATTGCATAGCCTCACTCAGGACATATTATGAACAGAGGGGACTCTTGGTCAGTCCACAGCAAAACCCCAAAACAAAGTCAAGCTTCAGCCAAATGATTGAAATTTTCTTCAGAATCTAGACTGGCAAGACATTATAGTTGCTGCTGGTATGTGGACTCAAGAAAACAAATGAGTCCCACTGACCAAAGTAGAGTTTGAGAACTCCTAGGCCGATATTTATGAGTAATATACTGCTGGATGGACCTCTCTAACATCAGATAATGTCGATCGTGCTTTGTGAACCTCTTGAGCAGCCATAACCTTATATGCCTCGCTGTAAGTACCCTATGATCTGTATGTCCTTGTTTGCTATGATCTGCCTTCACTGCTCACAAAACAAAACTTTTCACTGTACTTAGGTGCATGTGACAACAATAAATCAAACCAAATCAAGTGCACAGCCTTGAAAGTCCACCTACATCTGGTTTGGAACAGCTACATTGCTTAGCAACATCTAACTTAGAACTAGTCAAAATAAACATCTAGTTAAATGATTACTTGATTCTAATGGAGGTGGATACCAACACAACCATTTCAGTGATCACAGAGACAATCTAGAACAAAATTTGCTCTGGACTCCAACCCATAAGGTTGTGGGAGACCTCTGTTAGACTCACACCTATACCAGGGAACCTTTACAGATTAAGAGGACAACTTCAGTTCTGGTCTCTTGTGAGAAGCAACTGGTTTAGTCACCACTGATTGCAGTAAAAGGCTCAGGCCTAAGCTTGATGGGGTGAAATTGGTTAAGAAAAATTCACCTAGATTGGCTCAAAGTTTTTTGATTAGAAAATGTTTGCCTGAGTGAAGTCTTAATCAAATAGCCGGATGTTTGTCAAAAATGTCCAGGGACTATCAAAGGAGACAAGATCACCTTGCATGTCGACCAGGAAGCAGTTCCCTGATTCTGTAAAGCCTGACCAGTGCCATTTACCTTACGGGCAAAAACAGAGGCAGAAGTGAGAAGACTGGAGAGCGAAGGAACCATCAAACCTGTCCAGTTTGTGGAATGGGCAACACAAGACATATCGATAGTGAAGCCCACTGGGTCAGTTCACCTTTGCAGGGATTGTAAACAAACAGTAAACCAATTTTCACAGCTGGATAAATATCCAATTCCTTGCATAGAGGATTTTTATGCAAAGTTGGTAGGAGAGCTGTCTTTCACGAAGCTGGACATGAGCCATGTGTACCTGTAATTGTGGTTAGGTGAGGATGCCCAGAAGTATTCTACAGTTAATACCCATAAGGGTTTGTACCGAGATATGAGACTGCCATCTGGGGTATCAACTGCCTGTGTAATTTTTCAATGGACAATGGAAAACATTTAACAAGATCTTTCCCAGGTTGCCATTTATCTAGATGACATGCTAACAATAAGGAAGACCAATAAGGAGCACTTAGAGAACTTGGAATGTTTCTCCCAGGCAGGCGTATGCCTTAGAAGGAAAAAATATGTACTCCAGGCACCCCAAGTGACCTACTTGGGCTACAGAGTTGACAAGACTGAATTATATCTATTGGAAGATAAAGTGAATACAATCAAAGGAGCCCCGGTCCCCACGTCTGTACCAGAACTTAGACCTTTCCTTGGGTTGGTGAATTATTATGGAAGGTTCACATACACCTTGGCTTCTATCTGGCACCTTTGTGAGAATGGCCAGGTAAACCTTGGGCTCAGTTAGATGTCGACTGTGCAGGTCATTTCATGGGCTCAACATTCTTAGTCATTGTGGATGCCCTTGCGAAGTGGTTGGACATGCATAGAGTTCATTCATCAAACAGAGACGATGATTGGAAAACTGTATGCATATTTCGCAATGCACTGACTCTCGGAAGTATTGGTCACCGATAACAGGCAATCATTTACCTGCAGTGAATTTGAGTATTTCCTAAAGTTGAATGATTTTTGACATAAGGACAGCTGCATACCATCTATTATCCAAAGGACTGGCAGAAAGAGCAGTCCTAACTCTGAAGGCAGGCTTGAAGCCTACAGCCTCACTAGAGGCCAAACTGTCCCAATTTCTATTTAATTATCAGACTGCCCCTCATGCAACTACAGGGACAGCTCCAGCAGAGTTGTTTATAGGGAGAAGATTCCACATCAGGTTAAATCTGATCTTCCCAGACCTAGGGGCAGCGTCTGGAGGTGGTGAAATAGTAGCAGGAGCACCAATGCTGAACACTGGCTCCTCTAAGAGAGAGAGACAGTTTCATTCAAGGGACAAAGTTTGGTGTAGGAACTATGGGAACGGTCCTGCTTGGGTAAGGGCATGGTTAATGCAAGATCAGGGCTAGTGACATATAAAGTTTGGGAAGGTGTAATAGTCCTGACCAAGCACATGAGCTACATGAAAGCTGCAAACTTACAAACGGTGCTGGAACAAAATGTGCCCAGCTCCTTAAATGGCTTTCCAACTCTTCTGGGACAAGTGGGTTCTCCCTTTCCATCAAGCATTGAAGATCCCATGGAATCTGAGATGGACACAGTGGATATTGCGGCGTCGACACCTTTGCCACCTAAGGAAGAGAAGGAATTTCTTCCGAGATGCTCCAGACACAAGAGGCGAGTTACTGTGCATTACATGTCACCTGTATCCAAGGCAGAGTTGGAGGAACCTGACCCGAGGAGGAGCGACAAAAATAAAAACAAACAACTAGTCTTGGTCCTGAACTCAGAGGGTGAAGGATGTAATGATTCTAACGATGTCAGCTAGGTGGACCTCATAGAATATGAGTTTCTTGATTGGGTTGATTAATCGGGTCCAATAGGGAGCCCTGGCTGATAGATATAAACGTGAGTTTCAGAGGTTCTGTTCACTCTGAGAGCTGCCTCAGAGGGAGCTGGATCAGTGCCAAGGACTCTCCACATGTTAAAAAAGCGTGACTTGGTGATGGGATACCGGCCTCTGTGGAGTTATTTAAACAGAGGGTATACTATGCAGTTGTGGAACTCAATGCTGAGACCTTGATACTTTAAAGAGGAAAATGAGAAGCTGTCCCTCCAGCTCATACTGAGCTTCATTGGAAGATTGTGGCAGGCCCAGGAAGGAAATGTGAATATGGGAGTAAGGTAGTTTATTGAAATGGCATGGAACTGGAAGGTCAGGGTCATTCCAATTCTTATTCTTTAACTCACATTACTTGAAGAACTGTTTGAATCATATTTGGTATATGTGAGTTAGACATTCACCAGTTATTTAGGAGACAAAACAATGGGCCTTATAGACTGGAAGTCACTGGAATCAAAAGGATTTTGTTCAGCAGCATTCTAAAACATTACAGAACCAAGTTGTGTCAGATATGGGTCAGTCATAATATAATGGAATAGTAGACCAGGCTCAAGAAACTGAAGAACCCACTACTATGCAACTCTTCTACGTTCTGAGTCCACACTTCCTAATTTGAAATAGAGGGAAACAACAGTTGACCAAGAGGGAAACAAAACTTTTGTTCTGGGGGTGTTGCAAACTTTCTGCCTTGTCAGATAATGATGTAAATCAATTTGTCATGAAACAGAGATAACAAGGGGTAGAGCTGGATGAACACAGCAGGCCAAGCAGCTTCAGAGGAGCAGGAAAGCTGACGTTTCGGGCCTAGACCCTTTTTCAGAAAATTTTTCAGAAACCTTGTTATCTCAGATTCTCCAGCATCTGCAGTTCCTACTATCTCTGTCATGAAACAGAAGTGAGTTAACCACCAGAGAGGAACCAGAAAAGCTAACTTTCATTTCTTCTGCATCATAATTGTTACATTAAAAAAAACTTGTTATTTAATGAAATGTACACCAGGGAGACAAACCCTTTGGTTCAACAAGTCCATGCTGACCATGTTCCCATACTAAATTGGGCCCACTTGTTGCACTTGGACCATAACCCTCCAAACCATTCATCTCCATGAACTTGTCCAAAATGTCTGTTAAACATTGTGTCCTTCTTTAAAACTTTCTTCTCTCACTTTTAAAAATATGCTCCCTAGTTTTGAACTCCCCCACCCTAGGGAAAATACCCTTTATATTCACCTTATTTATTTCCCCAATGATTTTATAAACGTCAAAAAGATCACCCTTCAACCTTCTACACTCCAATGAAAGGAGTCCCAGCCTTTCCAGTCTATTTTTATATCTCCAACCATCCACACCCAGCAACTTTCTGATCAATCTTTTCGGAAACATCTCCAGATTAATAATATCCTTCCAACAGCAGGGCGACCAGATCTGCACACAGTACTCCAGAAGATGCCTCACCAATGTTCTGTACAACTTCGACATAATGTTCCGACTTCTATAAACAAAGATCTGAGCAATGAAGGCAAGCGTGCTAAATGCTTCCTTCACCACCCTGTCTACCTGTAACAGAAATTTCAAAGGATTATGTACCTGAGCGCCTCGGTCTCTCTGTTCTACAATACTGTCCAGGGTCCTACCATTAACTATACAAGTCCTGTCCTTGCTTGTATTACCAAAATGCAATACCCCACTTTTAGCCAAATTAAACTCTTCCAGTCATTCCTCAGCCTATTGACCCAGTTGGTCAAGATCTCTTTGTAATCTTAGATGACTTTCTTCACTGCCTACCAAACTAATAATTTTGTTTTCTTCTGCAAACCTATAAACTATGTCTCCTTTATTCTCTTCCAAATCATTTATATAAATGATAAACAAAAGTGGACTCAGGACTTATCCCTGTGGAACACTGTTGGTCACTGACCTTCACTCCGAAAAACAACCCTTTACCACCACCTTCTGTCTCCTACCATCAAGCCAGTTTTGCATCCAATTGGCAAGCTCATCCGATTCCTATGTGATCTAACTTTACCAATTAATCTACCAAGTGGAACCTTGTCAAAAGCCAAGTAACCAATGTCTACAGCTTTGCCCTCCTCAATTGTTTTGGTAACCTCCTTAAACTCAATCAAGTCTCTGAAATACGATTTTCTTCACACAAAACCATGCTGACTATCCCTAATCAATCCTTGTGTCTGCAAATGCTTGTAAATCCTATCTTTCAGAATAATCTCCAACAACCTACCCACCACTGATATCAGACTCACAGGCCAATAGTTTCCAGGCTTCTTCTTACAGCCTTTCTTAAACAATGCCAAAACATTTGTCACCCTCCATCCCCAACCCCAGTCCTCTGGCACTTCATCTACATTTACAGATGATACAAATATTTTTGCAAGAAGCCCCACAATTTCCTGCCTAATTTCCCATAATGTCCTGGGTACACTTGATCAGCTCCTGGAGAATTATCTACCTTTCTTTTCCAAGCCTTCTAGCATTTCCCCTTCTATTTTCAAACATCAATATTTATTTCCCTGAGTTCTCTAGCCTCCATTTCTTTTTCTACAGTAAAAACAGACAATATTAATTTAATATTTCTCCTATCTCCTGACGTTCAACACAAAGACAGCCTCGTTGATCTTTAAGGGGTCCTATTCTCTCTCAAGTTGCTCTCTTGCTCTTAACGTTTTTGTAGAATCTTTTTGGATTATCTTTAACCTTATCTGCCAGGGCTATCCATTCTTTGTCGTCCTGTCCCTATACTCTTTATACTCTTCAAGAGATTCAGTTGATCCCAGTTGTCTATTTCTAATATATGATTTTTTTTATTCTTGAGTAGAACCTCAATATCTTTATTCATTCATTGCTCCCTAATCCTACCATCCTTACCTTTCATTCTAACAGGAACATAATGACTCTGAACTCTCATTCTCACACTTTTGAAAACCTCCCAATTGTCAGTTGTCCCTTCACCTGCAAACAATCTACTCCAATCAACATAACCATAGTAGCCCAAACCAAACATAGACTTGCACGGGAATTCCTAGAGGCATGGTTCTCAACCCATAATACAATCAACAAACATATAGAATTAGATCCCATATACAAACCCATACAGAACACAACCGGAAATGACACAACCTCACCATAGCAGAAGAGACAGCATAAATTCCAAGCCGAGTAGAACAACATCGCTTCATCAGAGGCTCCACTGGTGACATTACCTGGCACGGTGATGAAACGTCTGAACGAAAACAAAACAGCTGGGCGAGCAAGTCAACAACCTCACCCACAACCTGAGCTATAAATCTTTGTGAAAACCTGAAGACTTATCCTTGTCCATAACTATTTTAAAACTAATTGTGTGACCACTAGTCCCAAAGTGTTCCCCTAGTAATACTTCAGTCAGTTGCTCTTTGATATCATTCTTCATAAATCCAACACAGACTAAACAGGCACATTTATAATTCTGCCACTTTGACAACATAGTTAGCTCACCTTGGCAAACCAGAAAATCAACTATATCCTTGGGAAAATTATAGAAGAAAGAAACAAGTGCACAGAAAATCATCACAAAACTTACAGATGAAAGGATTAAAGTGTAATGAAGAGGAAAGTTTATTGAAGCATAACCTGTTCCCACAGAGGATTTTTTCTGACCCATCTAATTATATCCAATTAGATTTATTAAAGCATGTTCCCAACAGACATTTGAAAAAGGCCATCTCGATTAAACTTTACAAAAATGGAAAGGTCAGCATAGCATGGGTGGTGGCAAAGGGAGAAATTATTCATTCTTCATAAGAAACAGAAAACACAGCCCTATCTGTTATGACTGGTGACTAGGAATGTGACAGCTTCCCAAAGGTTTACTCCAATAATTGTGAGAACCCAGGAGTAAGTGCGGGAGGGGGTGGAAGGGTAAAATCAGCTCTCTTTGTGCTCCAACTATTCTCTGGCAGTATTCCGATGGTACACACATCATGTGACTTAATGCAATGATTCCCATCACCCCAAGCTTGTTAGATGAGGGTTAATAGGGGATAAGCTGAAGGCATTTCTTTACATGACTGTGATTTTCCTGCTAGGAGGGGATTTATAGTCACTGCAGGTCAATGAAGATATACAAAGCAATGAACAATGATGATTGATAAAAATAAATTGCTTTAATTATGAACAAGGATATCAGAATAATTCAGTCTCTAATGGCAGTTTGCACTTTCATAGCTACAGAGGAGCAGCAGTAAAACTGAAGCAGTTTTTGTTCTTTAGTTATTGTTTAGAGGCTAGGAACAACACAATCGGTTGTGGTCTGACAGTACCATGTTTATACAAACCTAGTTCTGAGATGGACTCCCATGAGCACAAGATAACCAGATGCAGGTATGTATTGAATATGTTCTTTCTCAGTATTGAAATAACTTCACAGAGGCTGGTAACCTATCACTAAGTCACACTTCATTTACAAATAAAGGACCCTTGACTTTTGGACTGCCTCATTCAGGGTCAGCTATCAGAGTGTCAGTATCTCTGACACTCCCCTTTTTATCTGTCAGCCAGGGCTCCCTGTTTGGACCACAGTAACAGCCTCAATCAGAGAACTCATGTTCTATGAGGTCCAGCTGGCTAACCTTGTTACAATCACTATACCTATCATAGTGGTTTAAATAACTTACATCACACTCTCAAAGTGAATGCAAGTGTCAAAGAAGTCTGAAAGATGCCAGTGAACATCTGCTGAGAGAAATCTAGCTCTCATCAGTCTCAGCAAATTGTATTCCATATGGTGTAACACCCAAACTATGGGAAACAGTCACATTCAGCTGTGCCAACAAATGGCATTGATAACATGGGGAGGTAGTGGCCCAGTGGTATTATCGCTGGACTGTTAATCCAGACACCTGGATAATGTTCTGGGGATCCAGGTTCAAATCCTGCCATGCAGATGGTGGAATTTGAATGCAATAAATGTCTGGAATTAAGAAACTCATGATGACCGTGAATCCATTGTTGATTGTCAGAAAAACCCATCTGGTCCACTAATATCCTTTAGGGAAGGAAACTGTCATCCTTACCTCGTCTGGACTGTATGTGACTCCAGACCCACAGCAATGTTGTTGACTCTTAACTGCCTTCTGGGCAATAAATGCTGGCCTGGCCAGTGAATCCCCCATCCAGTGAATGAATAAAAAAAGACTGGAAACCTGGGGGATGTGATGACCTAGTGGCATTGTCACTGAACTCACAATCCAGGGACACAGAATGTTCCAGAGATTGGGTTTGAATCTCACCATTGTAGATGGTAGAATTTGAAATCAATAAAAATTTGGAATTAAGGGTCTAAGATTCTGATCATAAATCCACTGTTGATTGTTTTTCTTAAAGCAACAATCTGGTTCCCTAATGTCCTTTAAAGAAAGAAAAATGCCTTCCTTACCTTGTCTGTCACATCGCTCCAGACATACAGCAATGTGGCTGATTCTTAGCTGGGATTAATTAATTCTCAATTAAGGATGAGCATTAAATGCTGGCCTAGCCAATAACACCTATATCCTGTGAATGAATTAAATAAAAATCTAAAACAGCAAAGGACAAGGAACAACACTCATACACAGGGTTAAATCATTTAGAATAGTGGAGAATATACAGATCTTTTATCATCTGACCTCACCTTTACATATTGCATTGACTGAGAAGCTTTCAATAGTTTTCTGCTGTAAAATCATTCCTGACATTTACTATTGTGTTATGCATATTATGCCACAGGGCCTGGTGTAAACTAGAAAAAGGTTTCAATAAGTCATTAAACTTTCAAGGGACAGTGATGCCGTCTGAAAGAAAAAAATCTTTATTTATCTCTGTACCTTTAGAGTAGCTGTCAATTGCGTGGGGTTTGAACAGAATTTTCACTTAGAAAACTATTGAAATGATGCAATAAGTCTTCAAAGTGCCAATGGTTGACATAACAATGAAGTGGTGTCCAGATGAATCAATTCATAATAAATTGGGAAGAAGCAAGTAGGGTCCAATGTTAAGATCAGGAAAGCTTGCATGATTGAAGGAAGGTTTGGTATCTCATCCTGCTGATACTTTGGATTAATAGTTAATACATACCCCATGTTTAACTCATGCCCATATCACCTTGCAGATTAACTGAGTTGTTATTCTTTGATTTGATTTTGATTTTGATTTTATTGTCACATGTACTTAAATATAGTGAAAAGCTTTGTTTACAGGCAGATGACTGCAACTAGAGGATGTGCAGATCAAAAAGACTTAGAGGGATACAGATTACATTGCAGATTACATTTATTTGAGGCTAGAGTCCTTTCAACAGTGTGATAATGGCTGGGAAGAAGCTGTTCCTGAACCTGCTCATCCCTGTGTCCAGGCTTCTGTATCTTCTGTTTGATGGAAGAGGTTGTAGGAGATCATTATCGGGGTGGGATGAGTCTTTGATGATGTTGGCTGCCTTTCTGAGGCAGTGAGCCATATAATTAGAGTCCATGGATGGAAGGTCAGCTTCTGTGATGGTCTGGACTGTGCACACCACCTTCTGTAGTTTCTTACGGTCCTGGGCAAAGCAGTTGCCATACCAGGTCGTTATACACCCAGACAGTATGCTTTCAATGGTGCATCTGTAAAAATTGGTGAGGGACCTTATGGACATGCCAAATTTCCTGAGCCGCCTGAGAAAGAAGAGGCATTGTTGTGTCTTCTTGACTGTCGCATCTACGTGGGAAATCCAGGACAGGTCATTGGTTATCGTCACTCCAAGGAACTTGATGCTGTTCACTCTCTTAACCCCAGTTCCGTGGAGGAGGTTTCTTCTCCTTTCTTTCTGAAGTCGATGATCAGTTCTTCAGTTTTGCTGCATTGAGAGACAGATTGTTTTCATTACACATCACCAAGCCCTGTATCTCCCTTCTGTATTTTGACTAATCGTTGTTAGATATCCATCCCACTGCAGTGATGTTGTCAGTGAACTCGTAGATGGCTTCTGTTTGGAATTTGGCAACACAGTCATAGGTGTACAGGGAGTACGGCAGGGGGCTGAGGATGCATCCTTAGGGGGCTCCAGTGTTGAGTGTTATTGTGGAGGAGGTACAGTTACCTATCCTCACTGATTGCGGTCTGTGGGTCAGAGAGCTGAGGGTCCAGCTGCAGAGGACGGAGCTGAGACAAAAGTCATGGAGATTGAGATCAGTCTGGAGGGGATAATGGTTTTGAAAGTGGAGTTGTAGTCTTTACAGTATCCTGCAGGAAGTGAGTGTTACTACGCTCTTCAAATAAAAAGATCCCTAAATTCCAGCCCAATCCACTTCATTCATGAACTTTCCAGCCCTAAGTTGCTCGAGATGGAATAGAAGTCTGACTTCAACATTTAGTTTTCCCCTCAGCTCAGGGAACTAATTGTAACGATAGATACCCTGGATAAACCTCAGTCTACAAACTAAACGTAGGACAGTGTGAACCTTGAAAGATAGCAAAACAAAAGGCACTTACATTTGCAAAGCTAACCCAAAACGTCAGCTTTTCTGCTCCTCTGATGCTGCCTGGCCTACTGTGTTCCTCCAGCTCCACACTGTGTCATCTCAGACTCCAGCATCAGCAGTTCTTACTATCCCTACATTTGTAAAGCACCTTCCATGGCCTTAGACAGTTCCAAGCTATTTTGATAAATAGTTAACAGAAAGGGTCCACCCAGCCTGGTCTAACTTTCAGCCTATCATTACTCATCTTGTGTTTCAACTGCATTTAAGTGTCTACTCTCAACATCCATTTGATTCCCTGAGAGTTCAAAACTCTCTCTGTGCCAACATAAAATATATTCAGTCATTGTATATCTATAACACTCAGTGGGTGGAAAGTTTCCAAGATTCAGATCCTTTACAGTGAAACAATCACATGAATTTGTTTTTATCAGTGTTGGAGTAGGTGTGTTCATAGGAATATAAGAAAAGGAGTAGACCCTGCCGTTCAATATGATCACAGCTGAATGAACACTTCAATTCCTTTTATGCACCCCATTCCCCATAATCTTGTATGCCACTGGGAATCAGAAATCTATCAATTTCCACCTTAAACATACTCAAAGACTGAGCCTCGACAGTCCTCTGTGGCAGAGGATTCCACAGGTTCACTACCCTCTTAGTAAAACAATTTCTCCTCATCCCTAAAATAGAATCCCTCTTATTTTACAATTGTGCTCCTGGTTTTTATGTGCTTCAACCATCTATCCAATCTATGCTTTTGAGTTTGATGCTGACTGTGAGTTAATCTGCTGTTGTATTATTCTCACAGTCAATATGTCAGTATACCAGGAGAAGATTTGTTCATGATATCACCACTGTATTATAGCATGTGACCTAAAAGAATAAAGGTACCATACTCCATCGTAACGTGGGATCACTTGAAGCATGTAGCTCTGTGTTAACTTAATAGTGTGGTATCAGCTGAGACACTTAAGCGTTTAAGAAATGCAATATCTGTATCAAATAGTGAGTTGAAATAACCATTTGCTGGGGTCTTTAATCCCATGATACCCATGCCTCCTTCAGTATGTTACAAGAGATAACAAAAACATTGCTACATCCTGCAGCAGGCAAAACTCACATGATGATTGCCCGCCAATTAAAAGGAAGTCCAAGCTTTGATGGCAGATGTTTGGAAAAGCAATTGAAGGCTGAATAAACACCAACCCATGACTCCACAGAATTTGAACAATCAGCACCATCAATAATTGGATGAACAGGCAGTTATAGAGACCTGTAGATAGAGTGCTGACTAACAAGAATGCAGAGCTTATTTCTATTAATTAAAATCAAAGCTTTTTCAAGATACAAATAATTTCTAAGAAACCCTTTACTTAAAAATAAAAAAAAATTGAAATAACAAATACAAGCAAGACAAAGAAAAACTACAAATTCTACTTCAGCCCTTAAAAAATACACCTTCAGGTAACTGGCCCTGACAGTGTTGTTCCAAAGCATGACTAAGAGAACAATGAGCCACATAGTGTCAGTGTTCTTGAGCATTGTTGTAGCTGCACCCATTCAAGTGGAGAGTATTCCATCACATTCTGAATTGTTGTAGATGGTGGAAACGTTTTGGGGACTCAGGAGGTGAGTTACTCGCCACAGTATTCCTAGTCTCTGACCTGTCCTTGGAGCCATTGTGGTTATGTGTCCAGTAAGTTATTGGTCGATGGTAACCCCAAGGATGTTGATAGTGGGGAATTCCATGATGGTAACACCATTGAATGTCAGGGGCGGTGGTTATATTGTCTCTTACTGGAGATTGTCATAGCCTGGCATTTGAGTGGCATGAATGTTACTTGCCATTTGTAAGCCTAAGACTGATGTTGCCCAGATCTTGCTGCATTTGCACATGAGATAGTAGGAACTGCAGATGCTGGAGAATCCGAGACAACAAGGTGCAGGGCTGGATGAACACAGCAGGACAAGCAGCATCATAGGAGCAGAAAGGCTGACGTTTCGGGCCTAGACCCTTCATCAGATAAGGGGGAGGGGAAGGGGGTTCTGAAGTAAATAGGGAGAGAGTGGGAGGCGGATAGAAGATGGACAGAGGAGAGGATAGGTGGAGAGGAAACAAACAGGTCGAAGAGGCAGGGATGGAGCCAGTAAAGGTGAGTGTAGGTGGGGAGTTAGGGAGGGGATAAGTCAGTCCAGGCAGGACAGGCATGTCAAGGAGGCGGGATGAGGTTAGTCAGTAGGAGATGGGGGTGCGGCTTGAAGTGGGAGGAGGGGATAGTTGGGAGGAAGAACAGGTTAGGGAGGCAGGGATGAGCTGGGCTGGTTT